>NW_024467969.1:600000-1055507 GCF_002105095.1 Pseudomassariella vexata
TTGGAAGTCACAGCCCTGCTTAAGTGCGAGCTAACGCCGAAATCACCACTGAGCCTGGAAACTGGAAACCACCACGCGCGCGCCAACCGCTGGACAATATCCCTTTTCTGACCACAACGACGCGCTGGAGGTAGTGGAATTGATTGACAGGGACGGTGCGGACGGGGAGCGCGGCGAGATCCTGCAACGGAATTATCTATTTTTGGTGATATCATTGCGAAAGACCGGGTAGAAAGAACATCTTCAACAACTTCAATTTCTCCATACATGGCAAATTCTATGGGCGTGGTCGATGGCTTGTCTGGCTTCTCAGGTATTTGCTGATCAATCTTTTTAACCTTCGCCTTTTGTTGTCCCCATCTTTTCGTGCCAGCGCAACACGTACCTTACCTACCTTTTTATCTTCCTGACTCTGTACTACAACATTTTGAACCTCGAAGAAATGCCAAAGACCTGACCGACGTACTTGGGGTGCAACCGCAGACGAGTTAGAGCCTCCAAGTCCAAACGACCTCGACTTCTTTGACAACAGTGGATTATTCACCAGCGGTATTTTTGACCCCTTTGGAGCCCTCGCCAGCCCTCCAAACTCTCATCGCAACAATCCTATCGTACCCTTAGGCAGCGGCAACTTTGCCAGTCAACCCAGCAGTAACCTGCCTTCCTTCCCTTCGATATTCGGCCGTTCCATTGACAATTCCTTTGACTTTCCGTCCTTTGCGCCTTCGCCGCCATTCCGCAATCTGAGCGTATTCGATCCGATTCCGCCGACGCCGCCGACGCCGCCGCAGCTCCAGCTCCCAGGCTTGAATTTGGATCCATTTACCCAAAATCGGCACCCTTTCCACAACTCCGGCCTGCGCCCAAGTCAATGCGATTTTGCCCCACCACGACACCATACCCGATTACTTCACCTCGACACTCCGACACCTGCCTCACCTTCTGCCTCGGCACGACTGCCCCAGTCAGCAGCACCCCATGCCAACCTGGCCTTCGACAGAACCATACCACCAGTAGTAACCGTAAGCCGTGAGCCGAATAGTGACGACGTATTTGCCGCCTTGGCCAACGGCGACTTTTCCTCGCCCTCATTACCTCCACTTAACAGCAGCCCCCTGCGCCCACTACCATCTCGACCTCAATCGCCTCCGCATCTAGAAATCGGCAACAACATGCCAGCACGAGGGAGCCACACGGCGGCCACGGCCGCATCGACACGCCCTAGGCGAGCCAGTCGATCCAGCTTTGCAAGTAATGGGGATCACAGCTTGGTCGACCTCACTAAGGGCGATCGGGATCGAGACAGCAGCACGTTATCTCCGAGTGCTGCCGGCACCATGCCAATGCAAGCACCGGCTGCACATGGCAGCAAGAGAAGTCGTGCCGCAGTAAGCAGCACCCCAGGATCATTTACAAGACGTCAGTCTTCGGCATCGTCGCAATCAAGACGCATTAAGCCGCTTAAGAGTTTACTGAGACGGACTTCTCGTGGCGGCGATGACGACGATGTCTCGCCCTTTGATACATCACCCGCCACAAGAAAAGCCGAGGATGACGTGGAAGTACTGGACCTTTCCGAAGCGACTGAGGTGTCGAAGGAACTACTCCAGCCTAAAGTGGACAACCGGGTCAAGTTGAGCAAATTCAACTGCGTTATCTGCATGGACGACGTATCGAACTTGACCGTTACACATTGCGGTATGTGCAACATATTGCATCATCATGTTCACGTCAGACTCCGTACTAATCTGAACATCTAGGCCACCTCTTCTGTTCCGAATGCCTCCACTCTGCTCTCCACATCGACAGCAACAAGAAGTCGTGCCCGGTATGTAGGCAAAAGGTGGAAATCAAGAACAAGACGAAGAAAACGGACGCGCGTTCGTACTACCACCTTGAACTCAAGCTTATGACAGCCAAGCGAAAAGAGAAGCGACCGGCCGCTTAGGGAGCTACTCAGGCTGCCTTTGTATGGTTATCGCCGAGTCATGATGACCCACGCGAGTGACGCAAGTGAAGCTCCCAGCCAGACGTGGTGCAGACATCCGGATGGGCAGCGACCACAAGAGGACGCAGTACGGGCTGAGCATGTCAGTCGGTTTTTGGTACTCCACTTCCAGCATGGGATTGAGCCACATGATGCGTCTGCATTTTTGCTACTACAGTCCCGAATATACACGACACGTAGCTGGTATAGAAGACCATACCCCCAGCAAACGAAGAATTATAAAACAAACAGAAGGACACAACTACTCACTTGGGACATGGTCATGTTGCATGGAAAAGGGCGTCGGAGGGAAAGATGATACCCTGATTGATACGCACATATCTAGCAAGTGGCATCATTGAGCATGAACACAACAACGGTTGGTTTGGGGGAACAAAAATGGCGAAGTATTGTATCTATTCTTAGAGAGCAACATTTATTCGAGAGCTTTGGCCAGGGCAAGAGCTGTTTGTTGCATTTTCCGCGTAGAAATAGCAGCTGATGTTCGATGCTACCCGTAATGTATAATGCAGGAAATGGACGCGCATACTTTGACACTTCCCCAAATAGACAGTGGTCTTTGCATGAGCGATTCTGAGACCATAGGAAAGGTCGCTATTTGTTACGCTCCCTGACAGGGAATGCAATGGTCTGAACAATCACTGAAGAAATGTTTATTGTCATGCGGCGTCCGATCCAGGATAGGGTTCATAGTGAAGGGGCTTGATCAAGTATGCAAGACTGGCCTCTATTGGTTGAGGGGAACTCACGACACAGAACAATTCAAAGCCCGCATCACGGCAGCACCTTGACTCCTGCCGTCATTCATTACTCATGTTCTTACATTTTGTAAATGTAGGAAGCAGTTTAGGACTTCGCTTCGATATGGAAACAGCCCCATTAAGACCTCAAACACACAATTCCTTTCTATAATGTCTACCAATATCCTTGCCGTATCTTTCCGTATCCATTTCTATAGTATGCCAGTACTCCTTCCTCCCCTAGGACTTACATCCCCATCTTCAACATCACCTGTGCCCATCCTACCCCCCGCCTCTTCTTCTTCTTCTTCTTCTTCCCCACTTTCCCGTCCTAACAAAACCGACTCCTCAACTCGTTCCCCAGGTTCCCTCATCCTCCCTATCGCACCCGCACCCGCACCCGCACCCTCATCTCGTCCCCCCTGGGACCTCCTCGTCTCCCCTGCCCCATTAAGCAAATACCAACAATCCTTCTTCGTCAATAACCCCTGCAGACTCCCACGATCCACAAATAGTACATACCTGACCCCCAGCTTCTGGAAATACGACACAGCTAAATGGAAACTACCCCGACTCGGCAGTGTAAGAGGCGTCTGATCCATCCACGGCCTGAGATCCAGCGTCGTCCTCGGATCCGCAAGAGGCTGATGGCTGAAAAACGTCTCTGTTTCAGGGGGCATGTGCTGCGCGGCACTATCGAGGTTAAATGCCAGTTCATTTCTGGAAATGTACCCCAGGAGCACCGCATCACGAGTATCGGAAACGACAGGAAACCCGCGGTAGTCGCACTCGTCTAATATATGTTTCAGACTCTTGATTGTGTGACCCGTAGCGGTCAGGACAACCAAGTCCTCGATGCGCGTCATGATCTGGCCCGCGGGGATATCGGGCACGGCCTGGGCGCCCGCGCCGTCGTCACCGCTATCGAGGAATGGGTACGCGTTGAGGTGGATCCAAGACTCGTAGATGCCGCGGCGGGAGAAGGCGTCGCCGACCCATTTTGAAATCATGACGGCCACCATGATGGGGAGGACGTAGGTCAGGGCGCCCGTCAGCTCGAAGGTAATGACGACGATCGAGACGGTGAGGCGGGTCACACCCGCCAGCGTCGCCGCCGCGCCGATGATGGCGTACACGCCCGGCGTGATGCAGGGGATGTCAGGCTCGCAGGAGTTGAAGGGCAGGAAGCCTGGGTGGTTGTGTTGCCAGATTTCCATGATGATTCCCACTGCGCGACCGGTGAGGGCGCCGATCGCCATGGAAGGGAGGATGATACCGGCGGGAATTTGGAGCCCGAAGGTTATGGCGGCTAGGACAAAGCCCAGCACGGCCGCGAAGAGGAGTAGCACGATGGTCCCTGCTGACGCCGCACCAGTTTTGCAGAGGCCGAATTGGTCATCGAGAACCTGTGAGCACTGAGAGAAAAGGGAGGACACGAGTTCCGAGGACTGGGCTCGCATGTAAAGGTTTGGGTAGTTTATCAAGGCGGACAAGAGGGCCACAAGAACGACTTGCGTCAGGGGCCCTATTGATGGCCAGTTGGTCGACTTTTTCCATTGGGCAAATCGCATGTTGGCCTTGATGAAAAAGCCGCCGTAGATGCCGCCCATAATGCCCAGAAAGGCGAAAGGCGCAATTTCGAAACCATGCCAGGTGCTTGTGTACTTAACCTGGTACAAAACGAGCTTGCCAGAACGGAACGGGTCGAATGCCTGAAGTACGACAGCGGCCGTCATGGCACAGACGAATGACTGCCACATGGTCTTGTCGGGAAAGTAGTAGGAGAGCTGCTCAAGCGAAAACAGCACGCCGCCGATGGGCGAGCCAAATGCTACCGAGATACCCGATGCTGCGGCGGCCGAAAGGACTTCGCGCTTCCGAGCTTCATTACCGTTGATATTGGGAAACAGTTTGATGAAGATATTGGCACAACAACATGCCACATGAACCAAGGGTCCTTCTTTGCCCAGCCACATGCCAGATGCAACGGCAAGAACCTAAGCCAGGTCAATTGACTACCACATCGTCGAAGAGGTTCGTAGAGGCAGCGTAGACTTACCAGACCCAATGACTTGATGGTCAATGTCCAAGCGCAGAAATATTTCTTTATGATGAACCCACCCAGCACCGTCTTGATCTCGGGTATACCACTATGCTTGGCATAAATAGCGTAGTCCTTGACCAAGATCGCAGCAGAAATTGCAAAAGTGACCGAGAGCAACATAAAGAAGAAATACTCGATGAACCACTTCCCACCCGCCGATGAAATGTGTAAAGCCGCAGCCCACGGCTTCCAGCCCATGCACTTGGCGCCCTGGTCATATCCCAGACAGCAGAATGCTTTGTTCAAGTAGAATGCACCTCCATCAGGGCCAGAGGAGCAGTAGCCCGTCTTTAGGTCTCCAAGCCAATCCGAAGCGACATCAATTGCCGCGGCTAGGGCTCCAACCGCGATGCCCGTGAGCACGAGGATGACCCAGATCTGGCTTGCATCTAGCAATTGCTGCACATACCCCAGTATTCCCGACGCGCTCGAGTACAACACTCGCAATCGCTGTCGCTCTTTGGTATATTCGAAGATCCAATCGATGGCGGTCAAGTCCTCGTAGCCCACTCGTCGGCCGGGTCCTTCAACATACCAATCGAGAGGCAGCCCATCCTTTGATCCACTCGAGGCATGTGCACTTCCTTCACTTCTCCCCGTATTCAATCGTGTCGGCGTGTTCGGGCCCGACATATTCGGAGACCGCTGTTTGGGAGATGGCCGCGGTAAATGTACCCCCAGTCGATTACCCGTCAAGGTTGACAGCAGCCTTCCCGGATGCGAGAAAGCAGCCTGTTTCTGCTTGCGTTTGAAGCTCATCGGCTTGCCAAGGTCTTCGCTCAAGGGGTCATGGACCAAGACATCATCTTCCCCGTCGCCATCGTTAGTACCGAAGAAATCCGGGTTGTCCGAGTCGTCAGTGTGATGGGCGGGCGTAGGCGCATTCGCGGCGAATTGGGACGATGAGGACGAAGAGGCTTCCTCTTGATCGCGTGCGCTCATGGAGTTGCTACTGCTTACAGCTGCCATTTCGTGGTACTAGAACTGACAGACTGAGCTTCCATATCGCATCAAACTCCGCTTTCTCTTGTTTCAGAGCTCTGGCACAAATATGCTGAGTTGTAGTTGAGCTTGTTCACCATCAGATGGATAGCGGATGACGAGACCGGCTGCCGTTGGTCGCGCACGATGCAACATGGGCGACTTAATTGATTGTCGATAAGCTGATTGTGACGGGCACTTCTCGGCTGTGACTTGTCGCTTGCTTCTGTGACCCGCCGCCAAAGACATCAAGCGAACTTTCATGATGATTTGCATGACCGGGACCAAACAGCGGCCACCCAACGAAAATGCCTTTATTGGCTCCTCAACGTTATTACATCTTCGAATAGAGTACTCCCTATTGGTTCCAGCGTTGTGCAATCCAAAGAAACGGGTGTCTGTAAAAGCGGCGGCAGGGTATTGGCAGTCCAATCTCTTCAGGAAGAGCGCATGAGCTCCGTCTAAACCTCCTAAGATCCAACCTGTGTTAAATACCACGTGGACAGTTCCAGTTGCCCACTTCCTTCGAGACTTAATCAATATGGAGAAGCAAAGCGAGACCAACAGTCCATACAAGGACAAGACCATCCCAGCCATCCTCAAGCTGATGAAAGCCAAGGACGACACGACACGCCTGGTAGGCCTCGGTGCACTCCGGTCGCTCCTGGACAACGAACCCGAATTACAACGAGACAACAAAACCCTCGCTTTTCTATGGGACGCAGTGTCTCACAAGTTTCTTGATCGTCTCTTGCGAACCAAAGATCCCTACAGCAGAGATATCGCTGTGAATGTCATTCGCGCATTTGCCCAGTTGCTTCCCAATCCAAAGCCGGATAGCCTCCTGAGACGACTTCCGAACTTGGTCCAAGCTATGGTTCCGAGGTATGATGACCTACTTGACACCGCTTGGTACCATATGCGCAGTGCTAATGACACAGCTCGGAGGAATCCATGACCGCCATTCTCCAGACACTAGTAGCTTTTGTGAACTCCCCAGAAGGCAACAAAGCTTTCCTCGAGCTGGATGATTGGACCCCTTTGATCGAGAACGCGCCAAATCAGGATTTGGTCCACTTAGTCTTCACCCTATCATGGCTGTCAGTCCCCCAGGGGCATCAAACCGCCGTGAGGGGCAAGATCGACGAAGCCCTGTCAGGTCTGGTCGCAGCGTTCAAAGGGCAAGACGCCATACCCTTGATGGAACGATTAGGCCAGACCCTAGGACTTCTTCCCAGAGATTGCGTTCCACAGGACCCAAGCTGGCTCAAGCCTTTGGTGCAGTTCATCCACGACGCCGCATTCAACAAGCGCATCACCCCGGAAGGTCGCCACGCGTACACATGCTGTGCCACAGCACTTCTAATGACCTACGGAGAACGCACATGCTCCATGTTATTCACACGGGAGAAATACCTATTCATCAGCCTGGTCCTCGTCGATATACGAGCCAGCATGCCGTCGTTGCTCAGCAAACGCGGAACCCCTGGATACGAACCAGCTTCCAGCCGAGTAACCTTCGACTTGGTGATTATGAGTGAGTTCATCAAGTATCTCCTCGACCAAGCCGACAAGGACGAACCGATATTTCAATTATCGGCAGACCAAGTCCTGGAGTTCCGCAAGTCGGCAATGGAGACACTGTATAATGTCGTCGAGTACCTCGGCGATTACTGGGACGCTATAGAGGCGGAACGGGCTGGAGGATCGGAGGTGTCATCGGCATCACGGATCAAGGGGGAAATAGCACCTGAAGATGGCAAGATGGACACGTCATTCGTGGTTGCCGCCTTGGGGGTTCTGAGTGTATGGTTGCCGGAGGACGACAGCACTGAGCTGAGGGAAAAAGTGGATGCTTTGCCTACTGACTTGTTTCTAGAACTGTATCAGATACCGCGGTATCAGGATCTGGTTCTAAATGTCATTGATCTTAAAGTAGATGATGATGGGTCTCCATTGGCGACTCGGAGAAAGGCTGGAAGTGGTTCGCGCACCCACGAAGTTATTGCGGATAAGTAATCTGGCTTATGAGAGCAAGCATGGACTCAAAAATAAGGAGTTACGGGGCTCTAGGATTCAAAGCTAGCATTGATCTTGATTTGTAGTCACACAAATATGACCAATTACTCGTACTTGAAGGGGCTCCACTGGGCTTCGGCTTAGGGCCAAGAGATGTTGGAGCAGAGGATTCCATGTATCGCACATACGAGATATATCTGAAAGAGGTCGACCAATGAGTTTATGGAGCTACACCTAATGTCACGCTGAATAAACCAGCTACTCGGGTATGTTGCACTGTAGGGTGCTAAACTCGCGTCGCTTCCGGAATGACTGCTCTTCAGACAAGATAATCAATACCCTTGTTTACAGAAATCATAGTGTATTCGCCCTTTTCTAGAGTAACATAACCACAGGCCTCGGATCTAGAAGACGCCAGTTTCCTCCGCCGTCATTACATAACTGGCGGTGACAGAAATGAAATAGGTTGAGGCCTGGATTGGATCACCGACGGGGATGACTATCCACATGATGGTTCAATAATTTCGAGCGTAATCAATATGGATCGATATGGACGTTGTGTTATCCCTTGGTAGTTAAATCAATCAAAACATCTCCCTGTTTGGTTGATAAGCATCCAATTCGATAATTTGGGAACTCATTACAGGTTATTCACAATACGTTGCCTTCTGGATGATTTTGCTGCAACTATTACGTCCTCCTCTCGAGAGCAAATAACCATAACTTGGATTTTTGCGACCAAATAGTAGCTGGCATAGTTTCGAGCTGCTGTGTTACTGCCAGCGGCTCTGGTGGTGTTAAGATTACAGTGTAAATGCACAAAAACTATCTTCTGCGGAGATGCCCAAATCTCGTCAGCTGACTGAACAGGCCCCAATGCGTGGATAGGCGCTCCGTTGAGGTTAATATTGCAGTGAATGAAACCACCTTTTGACAAGTTAATTGCTCCACTCCCTACCCTGTATATTCTAGTTCTTAACAAGGCCATGTTTCTCTAGCTTTGTGCACTCGAATTCTGCTTAATGCAACAATCCAAGAACCCACGTCCTTAGGACTCGCACACCTTTACGGGTTTACTGTTATCGGACCGGGAGTTTCTACTCCAAGGATGGACTCTGCCTAATCCTAGGACTATCTTGCGTGCAATATGAGAGTAAATCAATGTTATGTATGCTCTTATTTTCTTACGGGTGAAGTTTTCAAGATGGGGTTGGCATTAGGAAGCAACTTAAGGGTGCTTAGTAGAAAGATTCCTGCTGAATCCTGAAAATTTCCCAGAGGTTAAGACATTTCTAAAGAGTCCATTCTAGCGAGAATTATGGCTTTACTAGTACTACTTTGTGTCGAATCCCGAGTATTGGGGGCTGTATTGGTACTATGATGGTGCGTGGGGGACCAATCGGGAATCAGCCCCCGGGGGGTCCCTAGATACTACAATGCGGGCGTGCCTGGCTTGTACCCTACATACCTGACGCCACACTCACCCATACTTTGTCCCTAAAATCCGTCTGGAATATCCATATCTTCCGCATGTGAAATGATTATAGAACGAAACCGAAAAACGTGAAGCCTACTCCAACTGCATTAAAACCACGCGCCTCTAACCCCATGATTCTTCTACCAAGAGCCTGAGCAACGCGCATCAACCCCTAAATCTCACTCCCTGTGCCTATTCTTAGGCCCCCCGCCCCGCCCCTTTCTTTTTCCTCTCCTCAAGCCCTGGTCACATCGCTTCCCGATTCGATGGATTCCCTTTTCCACTGAACCAAGAAAGGTAGAAGGCCCATGGAGGGCCCCGAAGAAACCCAAGCAGTCGGGCCTATATGTCTTGATCCCAATGATGCTGGCACCTTTATCCTGGAACAGCTTCCACCCTTCGTAGAGATCTAATTTTCGGTTCCCAACACGTGACGTTGAAAATCCCGTAGAGGCTGAACGAAGTGTGCCAGAAACTAAGTCGTCCAGACATCGTCAAATACGGAAAATTTAATGTTGCTATGCCAAATTCTGTAGTAGTATAGGATAGTATCGAACTAACTTGCAATCAGGCAATTTACGTTAACGCCTCGACAAGTCAGAAAGAGTTATAACAGTATTAGTAGTAAATGACTATGCGCAGTTAGGAGGCAGCCAGCAGCAACTTCCTCTCGAAAGACACAATACGTTATTAACTATAGTAAGTCGAGCCTGTACGACAGATAATCATACTCATTATACAGGCAAGCCAAGTCCAGAATGATATCATAGACCGCCCGCTATCTTCTGCGGTACAATTGAGAGCTGTATAAAACCCATGGAGCTTGTGTATTTTTTCGTGTATAGTTCACTGGTTCATGAGCTAGGTATTGCCTCTTCGCCAGAAGATTTGTGTCGATGGGATCCAAGGAGCAGTATAAATTCCTCTTCAGAAATGCTGTGTATAGTTTTTGCAAGCTAAAAAAGAGAAAGTATAACCGGTGCCAGGGCTTGTCTAAGTCAGACGTGCCGGTCTTCGAGTCTCGGGGATAGCAACGCCTATAAAGCAATTGCTATTCACTTGGTCAAAGCCGTTGGGGTTCCTCAGGTGTTCCAGGTTTCCGGAGTCATATACCTGTACTCCGTGATAGAGCATCTTTTCTGAAGTGACCTTCCGCGTGCATTCGGCCAAAAATGTCCCACACATTTTCGACGAGACTGGTCACGAAGATACTGAATCAAGTACTCCGAGATTGAATTATACCCCAACTTGACGAAGTTGTGCATCTGTGAAATCTCTACCTTCTAGGCCTTCTAGATTATACAGCGCTGTCTCTAGGTTATCACAATCGTCCAATCTGTTGATGGGTCTTGCTGTGTCGAGCAACGTCATCCATGCGTGGGCTACGTGCCGCCTTTGGTTGGAACTCTGCTTGCCGTTCAATATAAGCCTATGTAGCTGCATAATGATACCAAAGACTAGATCGACTTCCCAACGATAGGCATCTTCAATAGAGGCCATAATACAAACGAAAAAGGCCCTCGACATCCTTTGGCATTGTCTGAACGCGCTCTCGGAGTTTCTTGTGTTGGTCCCTGTTGGTCAACTCCTTTTAATCGATTTCATGACCACAATCACCCAGAGGGAAATACGTTGGTCACGCTCGATGACGTCTGAAGCAAGATTACCCAAATATACATCTTACTTCCTCAACCGGCGTCCGACGTACTTATCGATGTTACTCGCGGTCTGTGTTGCTGGCGTGTCCGACCGTGAAATGATGTATTAGACGCCATACTACTTATTTGAAGTTGTCCCGAGGACTGGTGCTGAGCAATGGGTGCATTATATTATGGATGTGGCCTTGGTGGATGCAGCCATGCGAAAGAGCAACCATTCCAAGCTCGCTGTACACACCAGGCTGTAGGACTCTCACTTATGTAGCAGCCTAAAGGCCCTGAGTAAAAGTGAGCTCTCTTCCCTCACTGCTACTTTCTATACATTGAAGACGTCGCACTGGGTGGAGTCTGCAGGGAGATTCCATCTTCTCCGAATACAATGTGTCTGCATTCGGATCATAACGAATGTCCAAGATATCTTGAAAGATAATTAGAAGGATGGGTCCGAACTGAGCGGTCCACTGATTAAGTACAGCTTCTTGAGTCAGACCACCTCTGATAAGCGCGCAACCGAACTTCCACATCAGTTTCATGAGGTTAAACACCACAGCGTGACCAGCTACCGAGTTGAAATAATTTACAGGTTTTTGACTCCTCAATAATTGATCTGTTCCGAAGTGTTCGGAGCTTATTTTCGACTTTAGGTGCAAGCTGCTGCCATTGCTTGCGGTCAATGGGAACCGCTGTTCATTGGACGACGAGGGTGGGATGCCGAGATCGACCATCGAAGCCGTCGTTCAATTTGTCATGTTTCCAAATAACGCGTAAAGACTCGTCGCTGGTGATACTACAGGTGCTAGTGGATGCCGTTTGATGAATCCGTACATCTCGGACCGGAGGTACATGAGATCGACCTGGTGCCATTCGATCTTAGTCCTCTGATCCCTCCTACCGTCACTTGGGATGCCACGCTTGCCGTGTTTCCCCTTACGTGGCCTTTCCCGGCTAAGGACGAGGACGAGGACTTGGAACTGTTCCTCCTTGGGGATCTCTTGCTTCGAGTCGTGCTGGTGTCCAGCTTTTCGTACCACCCAAGGCCCAAGGAGCCCGAGCCTTTTTTGGGTTTAGACCCGGAGCCGGACCATTATGGAGCTTCTAACCTAGAACGGCGGATCTGGCTATTTGAATTCCTGCTGGAACAAGAAGAGAACGTTCGATTGGATAGCTATCGTAGAACTTTAGCTATAAGTGCTATCTCTGGATAAATGCCATGTTCGCCAGCGCCACACCGGCGAGCTACTCGGGTTTGAAATGAAAAGATGGATTCGTTCACATGGAACGAGGAGCATTAGGAAGAGTGTAGGGTTGGAAGATATGGGCAGATTCCCACAATCTCGAATCATGGGGAATGCGACAACTAAGACGCATGGGGAGTCCCCCAGGATGTTTGGGCCACACATCGTGGATTCACTGTCTCTGGTGCTCCGTTGTTCTTTCCATGACTGCCCGGTCTAGAGGATACTGCAACGTTTAGATCGAGCTGTTCCACTCGTCTTGCGCCGATTATTTTGTCGTCGAACTCGAATGTTGTCGGGCACGTTTTAAAGTTGCTGCAAGCGCACAACTGTACAACTGCAGCTTCACACTTCCAGCTCCCCTGCTTCCCCCAACCCCACATTGAACTCAATCTCATCGATGAACACTTCGCGATAATTATTTTAATTCAATGATTATATTCGTATTTTATTTGTTATTAGTATGGTAGTGAATGTAACGTAGTCGCTAATAGGGCGAACCGACGACGCAGCGTATGTATTTAGTCCAGCCATTAGGGCACGGTTTGATATACGGGAGTACTGGTAGAGGTACCGGGGCTTCGAGCCTACAGCGTATTTAATAATAATAATAATATTTGTTATTATGGCCTTTGAAGGTCACATCCGCTCATGAGTACTCAAGCATGTATCCTGAACTGCAAATCTACTAAATCCAAGCATTCCGCAACAATCAGATACCCAGGTGCGGAGACAGATCTCCCTACCACAGCATCCAAAGAAGCCGTCCGAAGTCCCCTAGAACAGCCAAGCTACCCACTTGTCATAGAAAGAGCTACCAGCATCACCGCCCTTCTCAGCTTTGAGCGCGGCCTTGGCAGCCAAGAACTCTTCTTCCTCGCGATCAATGATGTCCTTGCCCGTGTAGAAATCGCACTCATGGGGTCTGATGCCCTTGCTCTTGGTGTAGAGCTTGTGGCCGCCAATGAGGAGCAGGTAAATCGGGATACCTAAGTATCCCGTGACGAAGTTAGATACATTCTTCGCGCGATAGAAGTCACCAGTGAAAACGTCGTAGTTCTTCGTCAGCGCGATGAGGCAGCACATGAAGAGGGCACCGTAAGAACCCCAGATACCCAGGGGCGCGACGTAGGGCATTTCGGCGTCGGCGAGGTTCTGGGCGCGGCGCGCACGCACGAACCATATGTGCGTCACGAGGATGGAGATCCAGGTCATGAGGCCCAGGATGGTGACCAGGTTGACAAAATAGCCGAAGACCGTCTTGGAGTCGTCGCTGACGTTCATGAAAGCCAGCAAGCCAAACGTGGCCGAGGCTCCAAGTGCGTAGATGGGGACGCCGCGCGCGTCGGTCTTGCGGAAGATGGCGGGGGCGGATCCGTCCGAGGCCAGACCGTACAGGGTGCGGCTGGCGATGTAGAGATCCGAGTTGGACGCGGAGAAGACGAACACAAGGATGCAGGCGTTGACGATGTGGTCGAGGGCATTGATCTTGGCCAGCTTGATGGCAACAACGAAGGGAGAGGCCGAGGCGTTATTGGTGGCTTCTGTGGTGGCAAAGACCAGGTCGGGTGAGTTGTAGGGCACGCACATGCCGATCAGCAGCACACTGAGGCAGTAAAAGATGAGGATTCGATAGAAGGTCAGCTTGATGGCCTTGGGAACCGTCTTGCGGGGGTTCTGCGCCTCCCCGACCGTCACACCAACCAGCTCGGTACCCAGGTAGGCAAAGGTGGCAGTGACCATGGTGGACCAGAAGCCGAGGAACTGGCCAGCCGGCCCTTCCATGATGTAAGGCTTGAACGCACTGTTCCACGAGTCAGAATGGCATTCCCAACGTTTCTGGCAAACTTGGCACTCACCCAGGATCCTTCCAGTATCGGAATCCGCGGCGGTCGTGGTCAGGCGCACCACCAAGGGCAATGCACAGAGACAAAATAATGATGCCGACGATGGTGATGACCTTGAAACTCGACAGCCAGAACTCGAACTCGCCAAAGAATCTGATGCCGAAATAGTTGATGCAGACAATCACTACCAAAAATATGGCAATCCATACTCCTGGATTGACTTTATCGCGAGGTAACCAGTACTGAATGACAAGCGAGGCGGCGGTAAGTTGATTCGGGGTAACGATGATGTATTTAAACCAATATCTGTTTTGAAACCATCATGTTAGTCTAGGCAGTCCCAGCAGTTTTTGAAACGAAGATGGTGAATACGCCTACAAGCGCAACAACGTGCAGAGAGAGTTTATCGGATCTGGGGGAAGCCACCCGAGTTCAACATGTGAGAAGAAACCACATCAAGCAGCGACATGCTAGGCGGAAAATAAAAATAAAAATAAAATGCTCACGTCCAACCCAGCGCAAAGCCCAAACTCGGATCGCAAAACCGGGACGCATAACCCGTAAACCCAGACGACATGGGCAACCAAGCGGCCATCTCGCCCAGCGCCGCCATGACGAGGAATACGACAAACCCGACAACGGTATAAGAGATCAAGATGGATCCCGGCCCGGCCTGCGCAAGCGCCTTGCCCGTGCCGATGATGAGACCCGTTCCAATGGCACCACCGATGGCAATCATAGTGATGTGGCGGGCTTTCAGACCGCGGTGCAGCGCCGTCTCGGGCGCCGTCTCGAGGCCGCGGATCTGGCCGTCGGGGCCGAGGACGCCGCCGCCTTCACCGGCATGATGCGACGGCTGGGCCTCGACGTCGGTGAGGCCGTAGGTGCCGTCTTTCTTCTCGCCTGACGACGACGAGGTGCGGCGAAAGACGCTCATGGTGGGCAACGGCTGCTTGCTGTCTCAGTCCGGATTGCACAGGAACTGTTCTGCCCGAACAAGAACAAATAATGGTTTCAAGAAACCAAGATGCCCCAAGCGAGAAGGGGAAGAAAGCGATGCGAAACAGAGCAAGGCTAATGACGATCAGAGCTGAGAAACTGCAATTATTTGCGGCGGCGGGGGGCCAGGTCAATCATATACTCTCACAGATTGCCTCTTCGCAACCTGCCAAGCACCATTGGTACGGGCTGACCGTCTTATCTTTTCCCGAATTCGCCATTGGCAATATTCGCGGTGCTTAGCCAGGCGCAAGCATGCATCAGCTTGCTAACAACGTTCTGTCGGTATCACTGCCAAGACCTGGCCTCCACTCATGCAGATAGGGTGTTCAGCGGCCGTTTTTACCCCAGAAAATGTCTAGTGGTGGGACAAACTGGAACTGAGACCGTACTGTTTACCGGTTACTGAAGAGAAAAAGCGCAATGAAAAGATTGTGCCCAGGCCACCTTAGGGCGGGAGCTTCTCAATCAGGACCAGACCCGGTGCGGAAGTGCCTCTGGATGGCGTGACAGTGGTCCGCCAAGGGCCGCCAAGAGCACTGGTTTACCGTGTCCCTGTCTCGATGACAGGTTGCTGACGTTGCTGGCCAATGGCCATCGTTCCGGACATCGGGAACGCCAGGGATGTTAACATGTTGCTGGTAGCACAAACGTAAAACTCATAAATAAAATGGCGTGTCTCGGTGTCCTGTCATTATCTATGTATGTTAGTGATTTGGGACTTGCCGATAAGAGAGACTGCCTAGAACTCTGGGTCCTGTGGGCTGCGACGTACTTGCCGGGGTTGAGACTGCCCACTTTCATCTCATGGGAGCGGAAACTGACTCGGCATGAACACATCCTGCTTTCTGGTGATTATTACTTCTTGGCATTAACCATGTATAGCCAGTCACCTACTCGCATCCAAACTAATCTGTAAGCGCAGATTCTAACCTAGAAGTTTTCTAGCGTTGCGTGGCAGCCTCAGTTAGTGCCGCTGGAGGCGTTCATACCAGTGGTTAGTATGTGCCGATGTCATATGGTGTACGTCGACGACGTGCTGCGTGTCTGGTCATTTCAATGCCAGATACGGATTATGCCAGTTATTCATTTTCAATCCATTCAGGTATTGTATCTCACGCCTGAACCAACGCCAGCCAACCGCCGTCTCAATGCAATATGTGCCAACAAGCTTTTTATGTGTCCCTTCTCTGTCCAGCGTCGCACAATGACTTTAAATTACATAACCCACTGCACATGCTCAGCTCAAGCGGCTACCCTAGTGGAACAGAATCGTGTTAGTGGTTGGCTGCTGTGTTGCACAAGCTTCGCTTTCATACTGTGGGGTTGGAAATGTCAGCATCAGCCCAAGACCAAAATCAATACCGAATGCGGGCCCGCTATTGAGGCGCAGCACGGGGAAGCATCGACATACCTCGAGAAATCCAGTCGCAATTATGATAACCATGAAAGCTTCCGCCAATTCCTGTATGTTCTCCTCCAGCCCGCCGTCCACTCTACCAGGCCCGGCTCCAATCCCAGCCGACCGTTTGAGGACGTGCATGACCAGCAGCCTGTGCTCGGTCAAGAAACGCCTGCCCTGCGCGACGTTGTGGGAACCACGGCTGACAATAGCGGCCCCGATTATGCGGGTGACCTTGATGAGCAGGGTATAGTGGTGTGCCAGGGCTTTCGCGTCCATCGCATTCACTTGCAGCTCGGGATCGGCTGAGAAGAGCCCGGAAAGATCGATAGCGCGGAATAAGTTAGCGTGCAGTACATTCTTGGCGCCGTCGCGCGTCTGGCACAGTTGCAACAGAAGGGCGAGCTTGGCATCTTGATAGTGCTGCTGGTCCGGGGCTGCTGCGACGTCAGATCTGGTTACCGAGGTTTTATTTGTCCAACCACGCTATACTTACCGGATTGGCTGACCGTGATCCACTCTTCCATGATATTGCGCAGCGAGTCGACTAGGACGCCGATAAAGTTGAGCCTGTTCAGTGTCTCCACGACGTAAGGGTTGTTCTCGTGCCTGCCTAGGTTGACCAGAGTGCCCAGCAGGGTCAGCGCTGCCGTCTGGCAGGCCCCATCGCCGCCGCCAGCATCATCACAAACGACGTTGATGAGCCTTTCGCCAAACACCTGAACTGTCTTGGCCGTTTTGTGGCGACCGGACAAGATCCCCTGGCCGTGATCCACCAGCGCCGTGATATACCGATAGGAAATGCTGTAGTAAATGGCACGAAGTTGAGGACGACCGGTCCACTTTGCGATGGCCTGAAGGCATGCCTGGAAGAGCTGGAAGAGCTTGTCGCTGATCAGACTGCCGATCGAACGAGCTTGCTTGTCAGTCATGTCCATGGAGCTGAAGTCGAGACTGAAGAGCAGGACCTTGGCTAGCTTGGCTAGTTCGTAGGCCGCGCTAACATTGTCCGAGCCATATATCTCTAAGCTGGGCAGAATGGCCTGCAATGCTTGGAGGATGAAGGAGATCCGGTTGGTGCCTTTAAAGTCATTGGAGTCGGTCATTACCATCAGCAAAGTTGTCCACGCCTTCAGAATCTTGTGGCTGGAGGAGTTGACCTGCGTGAGGCGGTTGAGGTAGGCTGCATATATCTTCACATGATCCGCCTCTACATCTGCAGGTAGGGGTTCCTGCTGAGATACAAGAGTACCCGGTGGCTGATTTTGGTTTCGCTTCAACAGTAGAATCTCGTTTACCTTGCCCAAGTTGTACACCAGGTTCGAGTCGTCATCCTCTTCAAGGCACACCCGCATGTCGAGATCTCGATATACGTTAAGTTCCGGCGGCATCGTCGCAAATAGATCTTCCTGAGGCAGAAAATCTTGGAGCTCAAATATGGAGGGGATGGTCATCGTCTCGCCACCGTCTATTAACACTTGGCCGGTGAGGGCATCAAAGATGCGCCGCTTCAAAGCAGGGGTATGACTCTGCGTAACACTGCAAAGCTCGTGCGTGATGTACTCCAAAGCCATGGACCTCATAGATAGGTATTCGACATAGCCCTGTGCTGCTGGTGTGGTCAAGAAGTCGGGACCATTAGGCTCAAACCCATCCCATATTGAGGACGGCTGCATGACCAGGCCTTGCAGTAGCACATGGAAAACGAATTCGTTCTCCCTAAGTTGTTCCAGAACGATGCCGGAAGACAGCGACGAACTCCAAAGCGCGCGTAAAACTCGCATTACCCGGTATTTTAGGTCGATGAGCCATTGTCGCATACCCCCTTCGTCGCTGATGACAAGCTCAACTACTATGCCCAGGAGTGTATGAAACAACGACGCCCCCTGATCAAAAGGGCTCCTGGCCTCAACCCCGAGTGTTTCGGCTTCACACTGAAATCCGAGGAGCAGATGTGCTACAGTAGGTCGATCGGGATTTGCGCGGATGCAAGAGTAGAGGAAGTCGAGGATGTACATCTTCGTTTGGTACCCCGGGGACTCGGTTTTCCGGTATAAATCGAGTGGGCTGCTCATCTCTGAAATGAATGAGCCTGCAATTGCAGTGGCGTTCCCGTTTTCTTCTAGAGCGACAATGGCTTTGTTACGACGCACTTGACGCTCAGGTCCTGTCTGCCAGGCGGATATGATCTTGGGAGAGGTAGATATCTTTTCGAGTAGTTTTAAGCTTGCGAGAGTAAGGTGAGCATGGCCAATGCCACAGTAACTTCCCAGGTTAGCCACCAGGTTCAGACTCGTCATCAAGCCGTCCTCCACAGACGCATATGCGCCATTTGAGGTAGGGATGTAAGTAGATCGACTTTGAGTTCTCGCCTGTGGCTTGACGATTGGTCGAATGAGATCAAGGTATGTGGTCTGTAAGTCGAGTACCTTTGTGATAACTTCGACAGCCCGCAGAATGCTCAGAATCAGGGGCGAGTCAGGAGCAGCAGCACCAACTTCAGCTGGATCTTGGTGAAGAGTGTTCAATAATGCTTTAATCACGTGGCTGTCGAACATCCACTCCATCACACGTACAGATGGATGCAAGGATACATAACTTGCAAGATCTGTGGAAGAGATGGCAGCATCGACGGAAATGCTGGCCTCATTGCCGAATATGATCAGGTCTTCGTTGAAGGTGGAAAGGCAGGTGAGAGCGAACTCGAGGCATCTATATCGTAATATCCTCTGATGCACAACCTCGGAGGCGTCCTGTACTCTCCAGGCAAAAATATGACCAAGTGCAAAGTCGATGTACGGGTCGATGCCAGGGCGTATGCGCGTAGCTGCTCCGAGATCTTCTTGAAAGGGCAGCACATCGTTCAGGGGATATTCTTGAGGAAGACAAGTGAGAGACGCCAGAAGCTCGATGAAGGAACTCGACTCCTCGAAGCGGGAGCTCATTTCCTCAAATAGACCCTCCATATAGTACGAGGGAGGCATAGGATTCGTCGTGGCTGTTCTTCCGGAACTTGCGATGAAGGCACCGCTCAGGCATGAATCCAGGTAGTACCACATGAGTTTGCTTTCGTCAATGCGCTTTCGACACATGAGTGCGCTCAGTGTGTTGAATGCGCATGCCCGGAGACGGGACGGCACAAGGCTACTGATGAGCTGGAATAGCAACACAACTGGATTCGGCTTGTCTTCGCTGAGCAGAAAGATTCGGACCGTCTCACTTTGTGAGGATAGTTTAGTCATCAGCCTGAGATAGCATTCTAACATCATGGCAGACTCGGGCTCGGTCTCAGCCTGCTCACTGCCGAACTTGCCGGTCTTGTAAGCGTGTGTTTGGGCAGGCACCGGCTTCTCTCTGATCTTGTTGGCGAAGAAGTCCAATTCCTTCAAAATCTGGGACCAAGTCAAAGAAAGCGATCGCCTTATCTTCCCAGCCGCATGATGTCCGTCGTCGAGGAGAAACTCATGAGCTGAAGTTGCAGACTCAGAGTCTTCTGAAAGAGACTGAAGCATTTCGCAGAAGGCACTGACAAGCGGCGTAGAAGCTCTGCGAGACGCCCATTGGAGGAAGCCGGCAAGATTGCTCTCCGGGTCGGCCCAGAATGCATCGGCTGCCTCTGGTCGCCCCTCGTAGGAAAACGCGATGATGAGAAGAAATCTCTCCAAATCAAGGTCCTGCTCGTGGGCTTGGTTCAGTTGCCGTTGCTCATCTTCTTCAATGCGGAGCTTCCGGAGAATATCTGGTAGATTTGAAATGAAAGCGTCGATGAAGACCTCCATTTGGCCCATCAGACACGCCTGGAAGAAATCGGAGAAAGGAGGGGTATCGGGGGGAAGCGCCGGTGCCTTCCTCTGGAGCCATTGCCGGATGCCAACTCTGGCTGGTTCTTGCCATTCCGGGGACTTGACATCTGCTGCGACTGCAAGTAACATGTCGAATGCCCCGTCTCTTAGAGCTTCCGTGAACTGTTTCGACCTCTGTCTATCCTCTGCATCGATATCTACGCCCTGCAGAAGTGACCCAGCAGCATCATCCATGTACCATCCACTGTACTCAGCAAGCCACCATGCCCTGACTGAAGCATGTAGGCACGGCAGATTGCGTGAATATTCTTCGGACTGCTGGCAGACGACATCATTAAGCTTTCTGGATGTGTCGAGATCTCCATTGCCCTCAGTTGAACCAAATACCGTGATGAATGCGCCCAAGGGTGGAAACACGTGAACTGAGATTGGTTAGCGTGCCTCCAACATTGAGTGGGATAAACATACCGGTTGCGTAGTCGTATCGTCCAATTTCCTTCAGCGACTTGAAGAAATCGATGAAATCTTGGCTAGTGGCAACACGTCGTTCAATAGCATAGCAGAGAATGACGGACAGAAGCTCGTGTTGTTGGATGAGACTAACACGAGAAAATTCTATGGTTTCGCGAAACTCGGCCTCGCCGGCGTGACCAAGCACGGTGGCACCAGTTACTTGTTCGACAATTTTGTGAAGCCACTCTCTGATATGTTTCATGGCGGCCATACACCTGGGCACAAGCCTCTGTATTTTGGCGGCCGGTCCTTCTCCGAGAATCAGCTCATTCACGTAGGCTGCCAACCAGTCCTCGATTTCTTCTGGCATCTCATCAATCCTCGAAAGCTCGAGGAATAGCCTGATGCAGCTGAGCAGGTATTTTCTTTGTTGATGGAAGCGTATGATGGCACATTCGCGGAGTGAACGACCCAAGACTTGCTCGTCATTCTGCGACTCCAAGACCAGCCTTGATGTTTCAAGCTCGTCCAGGTCGACTTCATCAGCAACCTGTAGAGCGATCTCCTGGAACTCCTTGCTGATTGTGTATTCCTCGTCCGACAAGGTGATCTTGCCCGAGAGCACCGCATCTCGACTCGTTTTGCTTCGTGTGGGCTTATCGAGAAACGCCTTGAACTTGTCTCCCCAGACCTCAAGCAGGGGCCCAATTTCGGCCGGCAGATCGAGACGCTGCTCTTTTGGACGCTCGGTCGCGGCAAGAAGATCGCCATGGAGAGACTGGAGGGCGTCGAGCAGCCCAGTGTCAGCTTCCGCCATTTTTCACAAGTGGGTTCTATCGCATCGTCGCGTATCGTTGGCGGGATAGGAGCAATGACGCCGAGGTCAGGAGGGGTATGTCCGTTTAGATGCGTTCGTTATATGCGCTTGTTTGTTGTTGTTGTTGTTTGCATTTCTAGTTTGGTTGTGTGATTGTTTGGACTGTTTGTGAGGATGCTCCTCAACTGGTTTGAGCCGTCGGGTCGTGTCGAGCTCTCTTTGATCTTTGATGCTGCTGTACGCGCATCTTCAGTGATTGGTCCAGTAAATTTTTGACAGGGTAGCTGAGCTGTCAGGCCGTAGTCAACAAAGAAGCAGGCCTAAAATAGGAAGGTGGTGTAAATTCTGCCGTCCAGGTCTCGGAAATTCAACCTTCGGAAGGTACAAGGCTCTTGGGTCTCAACTCTTCCACTTGTAACTGCCTCGCTCAATGAGATTCGCAACCCCAAAACCGAGACAAGCAACAGTCTGTATATATCCCTTCCTCAGCTTGATTCGCCCTATGCAGCTCGGTGATTTTGTTCAGTTGTTCTCGGTCAGATTCAAACGTGAAGCACCATTTACGAACCCCATATTTCGTCGCGCCAAGTTCAATGTTCGCGACTGATCGTCCAAGCTTCTAGTTCTGGGATGGAAGGCTGGAAGCTGGCATGACTGCGACCCAATGTGTCGCAAAGTCGATGACATTCATTAAATCTGAGGCGGACGAGTTTAGACATTGTGAAGTGACCAATTCCTTCTCCTTTTGGGGAGGGGCACTTTTGCCGGTGTTTCATCCAGTTGGTCTGGAAACCAGTCAACGACATGGCGCCACGAGCTCCCCGTGAAGTCACCCTCGACAATGTGTTATGTCGGTTTTTTTATGCATCCTTATGATACTAGTAGTCTTGACGCTGACATTTCAACAGTATCACTCAAGGGTGGATCTCAAACCGCCCGATCAAATGCTCTAGATGGTAAGGAGGCCCCTGCTTACGAGTACCCGAAATCCAACTTGCTATCTAACTAGAGACCTTCAGACTTGCTGTTTCTCTTTGGGAAAAAGTCTAGAGCCTCTGAACTGTAAGGTTATCTGTAAACAGCAAGCCGAAATCCCTACTAAATAGTTGCAGTTCGAAAATCAAGGACAAGGAATACCACAGCCTCTTAGATGCCGTGTTTCACTGTACCCTCGCTGAAAAGTCGGTGTATTTAAGCAAGACGAAGTGTGGGACCAAGACAAGTGAGGATAGACTTGCAAAGTGTGGCAAGGCATTGCAGTCGGTCATCGAGAATGGAGCCCAAAAATTCAAACGAAAAACCTTGTTGGCAGTGGTTGACCATATCATCGAGACACTTCCCGGACCCGACGACGACCTCATAAGCCCCCTCCTGCAAAATTACATCAAAGCCCTCGTTGTTCTAGTCAGCCAGCCTGCTAGGGTTGAGCTTCTTGCGACTTACAATGCTGAGAGCTGGCTGTCGTGTGTCGATTTCACCGTCAAGACCATCACGCAGTATATCGAGAATGGCGACAGAGATTCGGGGCCATCTCGTGCATCCCCGGCGCCAGGAACTACGCAAGCGTTCTCCAATGCTCTCTCCACGCTACGATCGAGCTCGAATTCATCGCTCTCACGCGGTGGGGGTCAGAAACAGAAGCAGAGCACCCGTCTTCAGGATCTGTTTCAATGTCTTCTGTCACTAGTATCAGCTGCCAACGCCCCACTCCTCCAGCGTTCCAAGGACATCTCATCTGTTGTGACACAAGCTCTTCAGCTCCGGTCTCTCAATAAAGAGTCCATACCACTCGGCTTCGCGATACTTCACGTGATATTGGCGTTCGCTCAAACAGACGACAGCGACCACGCAAACTTCCTGACTCGCGAGTTGCTTCCATTGATAAGTTACTGGTGGCCTGACAGAAAAGGTGGACAAGACAATGCCCTGATCAACAGCATACAAACAGAGATTCTCAAGACGTTGTTGAGTATACACCTCGGCCTCGAATGTCTAGTGCGATGCGGAGAGTCGAGTATTCTTGCAGACATCGAGGATCTCTGCGAGTTGCTCTGGACCGAATACTCGAGGCGGGAAGACCGTGCCCAGCTTCAACAAGATGACTTGACATATTCAAGAGTTCCTCGGCACAGCCATTCATTTCACACACATCTTTTTGGCCTTCGGCCCAACAATGTTGAAGCAGAGCGGAAATGGGCCTTTATACAGGTTCTTGCTCTTCTCGAAGGTGTCTTATGGAAGGAATCTCGACCACAGACTACCCCTGTTGATGCAGACGATGAGCAGCCGCGCAAGAAAAGACGCACAACTGAAGGTGCAAGTAGGCTCCGCCAGAAGCTTCGTTCAATCGACCACTCGGTACAGTTTACCGCGATGCAGATAATCCCTTTTTTCATTTCGAATATCACCTTGACGGCCCCAGATATGGCTGAGACTCTGTCCTTGTTGATCGGCTTGACCGGCCATAAAGACGGCAAGCTGGTAACATGGGCATTGATTGCCAGTGCCAGGTGAGGACCAGAGCGTTGCCCTGGAAATAATTTTGACTGACATGCTGGGTAGTCTCGCTCAATCAGGGCTCGCCACTCACGACTCCTTAGTTTCAGCATGGAAACAGCTATGGTATATAGCCGCACGCAATGTGAGCATATCGGGGAACTGTCGCGCATCATGTATTCTCTTGCACTCGATCGTGTCGAACGACCTTTTACCCTACCGTGACATATCAGACGACGTCAACAGCGTCGTCACAGCAGCAGATATCAGCGGCCCTGCCATCGCGGTAGATGCATCGATCATTCTCATGACCACGTTACTTCAACTCAGGAACTATCAACTCCCAAGTGCCAGTTACGCAACGGGCAATCACATTGTACGTTGGCTCTCCCTCAGATGGGATCCCGGTAGGTCGCACTCTGCTCTCACTCATTTCGTTTACAAGACTCCGTTGCACTGACATTAGCAGCCGACATAACCTTCATCTCTTTCCACTCTGCGCATGTTGATCCACTAGAGATAATCAACCTTTTTCGAGTGTCTTGTGGCATACCCCTTTTTATCCCATCGGGGTTTCCACAAGCAATATGCGGCCCCATCTGCGAGTCTTGGAGTTTCCTCCAGGAACGTGCAGACATCGTGCGATATCTTCTGTTACTAGAAGACCGTGAAAATGCGCCGTCGATACGACGTCGTCCGCAAGACTCTAATGCCAAGTCCATTATGCAGGTAACTGAAACCTCCGACTCGAGAGCTACCAGAAAGCTCGTGGCGGAGCTGCTACATCCCAAACTCGAAGAGGTAGGGATTCTGTGCGAAAGTTGGAGTAAACGAGGAGATGGCTCATCTCAGATATCGACTAAAAAGCTTCAAAGTCTCATGTGTTGCCTAATAACTGTGGCTTTCACAGTTCCCCATCTTACCGAGGTAAATTCGACACAATCCCAGAACTTGGAACCGATCTTGTTTGAGGTTTTGAAGGATGGTCTCAGAGCTATCCCGGAGGCACCGGAGAGCCAGTCGCTCTATGAGAGTATCCTCGAAAGCGTTCGACCCTATCTACCGGCGTGTTCTACGGCTCCACTTGAGCGGTTCTTAAAAGATTTGCCCCAACTCGCTCGTCTTTTCTCTGAGATATCGGTGGAATACCGCGAGGACAGAACTAAGCAGCCGTTTCGAGGTGGCGATGACATTATGGATGTGGACGATGATGGCTTTGGTTCTCAGCAGAGCCGGTCCGGCATTGTCTCAAGGTCCTTTGAGATATCCCGGCGGCAATGCTCCATGTTTGACTCAAACTCGTTCTACTCGGACACAGGACAAAGACTTCAACTTCTGGGCGTCTTATGTCAAGATCCAGGGCAGGTGGGCCTCGTGCCGCCGATTTTTCTCGATAGCTTTTTAGCCTCGTCCGACGAAATGTTCCTGTCTTGCCGTAGTTTGATCCAAGAACTTATTGCCGGTGATCTCGTTATCAGCTCCGATGACGCTTCGAGAGTTGTCGAGAAACTGGGGGGCATAATCGGCGCAAGTGCCTTCTCCAGTTGTGAGGTGGCCCTCACTACTTGCATCAATACCATCCAGGGCTTGAAAATGCTGTGGCAGGATGAAAGGAGTGATCTATTAGCGATAGTCGGCGAGCTGTACCACTTTTTCATCACCAAAGCATTCCCAAGCAATATTCTGTCCCCGAAAGTTCAGACTGCACTTTCTCGCCTGCTTCTCGGGCTGACTGAAGTGAACGAGAAGTTCATGGAAGGCCTCAAACTACCCACTACCGTCGAAACCCTCTTCAACTTACTTGAGCAAGGCACCATATCCGTCAAGTTCTTCATCGGCGCCAAACTCCCGAACATTTTTAAGAGGTACATTCTAAAAATGCATGACAAGGTCTTCGTGAACATTCTCAATAGCCTACCCACAGATGCCGGTAATCTCGAGGGGATAGCATTGAGGCTCTTTGTACTTGGTGAGCTAGCTCAGCAGTGGCCGACACTACTACGGCGGTGCATTTATCATATCTTCGAAACACCTGGTAACGTACGCGAGTCAACGAAACATGCGGCATACTGCCTCCGAAAGGTTGCCACCAAACTAGGTCTTGACAGTCCACAACGTCTGTTTGATCTGTTTGCGCCACAACTTCTATATACTTGGCTTGACGAGGAATCAATTGAGAGTATCGCCTATGAGATCTTTGGCTTCTCTGATTTGGAAGAACTTTTGAAGCGTGCACAAGCGGAAGCCGCTGCTCTGATGACCATGCGTGGACAGGACTCGACGGTGGCAGAACTCGCCGAGTCATTACACCAGTCTCCCACCCAACTCATCCGAACCTCTTTCTCAAAGGTTTTTGCCTACAGCATAGCTCACGACATCAGTATGCCCAAGAGTCAGCAAAGCCAAGCGGGAGAAACTCGAATCAGAAAAATGCTTGGTCGGGAGCCCTTTCTGGAAAGTGTCTACATCAACTTCGCGGACATTATCGCCACATTTTTCACCATGGTAGACCAAGACGATCCAATTGAAAGATCTTGGACAAAGGAGGACAATCTTGCGTACGCGGCCGAAATCTTGGATGAGATTAAAAAGTGTGGACATTCCGAAGTTGAGTTACCTGCGAACCAGCAACCGTCTTTCCGCGCCAAATATCTCACAAGGCAGATGGCACTCCTATGCGGCCGTACGGAGTACGAAATGCCCAACATATGGACTCCCGCATTGGTCGTTACAGTTGCCAGGAAACTATTTAACATGATCCACCCCGCGTTAGGAGCTTTACACGCCTGTTCCGTGATTCGAAAAGTTCGTTTGTTGATATGTCTGGCTGGGCCCTTGGCTTGGGACTCGTATCCCCTGGAGATGCTGCTGCATTGTCTGCGCCCGTGGGTTGTCGATTCTGAATGCGCGGATGATGCACTCGGTATGACACAATACCTTTTGGAACACGGATCGGAATCATTGTCTCAGTCTCCCTCATTTTTGGCTGGCTATGCCTTGTCCACCCTGGCTTCCTTAAGGGTATTTTTGGAGTCTAGCCAAGCGAGTACGACCCAGGAAAGCCAGTATAAAGCCACCATGACTAAAGCTCAGAAGTTCCATTCGTGGTTGACAAAGTACCTCGAAGCGTACCAATCCCCCTTATTACAGGATGAACAGCAACTTTCTGCGTTCAAGGCCATCACGCATTCTGCAGCGCGAGTCAGATCTTCTGGGAACGCTGAACGGGGGACACATGAGAGCAATTTATTGCTTGAGATTCTTCGTGATGAAGGCAGCGATCAGCCTCTCCTAAACGACCCATCCCGGAGATTGGCTCTAGAGATGCTCTGCACAGACTTCAGGCTCCCCGCCTCATTTCGAGCGGATGCCGTCAATTCTGATGAGGCAGCCCTGGAACTAGCCACCCCTCTCTGGAAAAGCTCCCACGCCAGGGCCAACAATGAACAATACCTAGTATGGACAGGTCGTGTCATTGGAAGAAGTTTCGCCGCATCAGGCGATATTGATCAAACGCTGCTTCAAGAATCTCATTTGCCGACTCAATACCAGGAGATTTCCGATGAACACAGCTCTGAGCAAGGATTATTGGGTCTGATGCAGTCTCTTACCGCAGCCAGCGATGGGGTTCATGCTGGACTAGCGGAGTCCGCGCTGAGGACCATTGTTTCCGAAGCCGCGGCTCAAGAAGATAATGACTTGTTAGCCGCGTGCCAGAAAGTCTTGACTCCCCAACTGCGTGTGGCTTCGGATTGGAGCCTGTACCGTCCGCCTCCTTCTGACAACGTGCCGGTAGAGTCGGTATCTCTGAGTCTCACTTTCGCTAGCGAGGCAATTGAAAGCCCACAATGGTGTCAACATCTCACGATACACTTGACCCAGTCAGTCCCGGAAAGTATTGTTCTGAGTGCTTTGCCCCAAATCCTCTCGAGCGTCAAAGGTTTCGCAGAGCAGGCGTTTCCATTTATCATTCATCTGGTTCTCCTGTTTGAACATGATGCCCACCAGTCTGCCAAGAAAAAGCTGTCGGCAGTCCTGAATGACTGGTTAGGGCTGGCATCGCCAGAGGCCAAGGACAACGTGAGCCTATTGTTGAATGCGCTTCTCTATCTTAGAACTCGGTGTCTGCCAGGAGAGACCTCAATAGCTGACCGGTCCCAGTGGTTGGATCTTGACTTATCGGTTGCTGCTTCCGCTGCCACGCGATGCGGTATGTTTAAAACCGCATTGCTGTTCGTGGAGTCAGCTGAATCGGAAGGGTCAGGCAGTTCTCGTCGTTCTTCGACCGTCCGAGCTCAGGAATCTACGGACGTCCTTTTGGACATTTTCGAGAATATCGATGACCCTGATGCCTATTATGGCCTGCACACCAACGCAAGCCTTCGCAATGTCCTCGCGCGACTTGAATATGAGAAAGACTCTCACAAGAGTCTGGCCTTTCGTGGGGCCCAATATGACAGTCATGTCCGCAGAAGAGACCCAGCTTCCAACGCAGACAGCCAATCACTAGTTGGAACACTGAATAGCCTCGGTCTTTCGGGGCTATCGCACTCGCTGCAAACGCAACAAACTGTGGATGGAGCATATGCTTCCGTTGACCACACCTTCGTCAATGCGCGGAGACTAGAAATCTGGAACTTGCCTGTCCCGGCGTCCACAATTGACCCTTCCGTGACACTCTACAAGGCTTACCAGGGCTGTCACCAAGCGAACACGCTTGAAGATGCCCGCTCGGCCATTCACAATGGCCTCAGTCGAGCCATGCAGAATCTTGTCAAGCGCGACATCAGTACAGCAAGCATCAGGCAGAATATGGGAACACTAGCCGCTTTGACAGAATTGGATGATGTGCTGAACATATCGAATTCTGCCGAGCTCGACAACATGCTGACGACTTTTGAAGAGCGATCCAAATGGATGAAGCGCGGGAGGTGAGTCTGTCATAGGTCATTCGATGGAAGGCCTCACTAACCAGAACAAGATACGCAGATGTTCGCCACATTCTCTCATGTAGGGAAACAACGTTAAGCATACTAGGCCATAATCTCCAGGTCCGTGCCATGGGCGATGTGAACCAGCCCAACACCAGACTGGTGGAAGTCAAGTCAATGCTGCTATCATCCACCGTCTACCGATTCCATCAAGCAACTCAAGAGTCGCTCAATATCGCAACTGCTCTGAACGACCTGATCTCGCCGAGCTACAAACTTGGCCTGAACATCGACGCAGCCGCAAAGCTCGAAGCGGCCAATTCCTTGTGGGATCATGGCGAGATGTCTTCGTCAATTCGCATGCTTCAGAGCATCGATGATGACTCTGACCTCAAAAACCAGACGATTCCCGTCAGGCGGAGCGATCTCCTGGCCAAGATTGGATATCAGGTCTCGGTCGCAAGGCTGGAAAAACCAGACAGTATTCAGAAGAACTACCTCCAGCCAGCTCTGAAAGAGCTGGGGGGCAAGTCAGATGGCCAAGAAGCAGGAAAGGTATACCACCAGTTTGCCATGTTCTGCGATGAGCAGCTTCAAAACCCTGACGGGCTTGAAGATCTTGCTCGTCTGCAGCATCTTCGGCAAGGAAAGAGCGACGAAGTTACCCAACTGAAGGGTCTCATTTCCAGCACGAGGGATTCTCAGACCAAGGGGCGTTATCAGAATCACCTCGCGAAGGCCAAGCAGTGGCTTGACCTCGACGAACAAGAGCTACGCCGCGTTGAGCAAAGCCGCAGTGAGTTCGTTCGTCTAAGCTTGGAGAATTATCTTCTGTCCCTCAGTGTCTCGAATGAACACAATAATGATGCACTTCGATTTGCAGCTCTCTGGCTTGAGCGTTCTGGAGAAGACTTTCTCAACGAGGCCGTCAAAAAATACATCGACAAGGTGCCAACCCGGAAGTTCGCGCCGCTGATGAATCAGCTTACCTCCCGTCTTCTTGACCAGGCCAGCCTTTTCCAGAGGGTACTAATAGACCTGGTGTACCGGATATGTGTAGACCATCCATACCACGGTATGTACCAAATTTGGTCAGGTACAAGATCTCGCATGAATAAGGACGACGATGTGGCAGTACTCAGACAGAAAGCAACAACCGAGGTCTCCAAAAAGCTCCAACAGAACGAGGCGGTATCGAAGATATGGTTATCAATCGATAGGACTAGCAAGGCATACCACACCCTGGCTGTTGACCGAGATTCGCGCTATAAGGCAGGGCAGAAGATCGCCATTAAAGACTCGGGTGCTGGTGTAGCGCTGATCAACTCGCTGGCCAAATATCGGATTCCCCCTCCCACGTTGCAGATGGAGCTCTCGGCCAACCGAGACTATTCGCGAGTTCCATACGTGATCAAAATTGAGCCCAATATGACGATAGCATCGGGCGTGAGCGCCCCCAAGATTATCACTCTGGTTGGGAACAATGGCGAACGATTCAAACAACTCGTCAAAGGCGGAAACGATGATCTCCGCCAGGATGCTATCATGGAACAAGTTTTCTTGGCTGTGTCATCGGTCTTGAAGCTGCACCGATCAACGCAGCAACGCAATCTCGGCATCCGGACTTACAAAGTGTTACCGTTGACGGCTTCATCTGGCATCATTGAGTTTGTTCCGAACACGATTCCGCTTCATGAGTACCTCATGCCAGCACACGAGCGCTATCATCCCAAAGATCTCAAGGGGAATAATTGCCGAAAGGAAATATCAAATGTGCAGAATAAGTCTGTGGAAACAAGGTTGGCCACCTTCAAGAAAGTCACCGACCGGTTCAAGCCTGTCATGCGGTACTTTTTCACCGAGTACTTTGTCGATCCAGACGAGTGGTATACCAAACGAACAGCATATACGCGCACCACCGCGGCAATCTCGATCCTCGGCCATGTCCTCGGCTTAGGCGACCGCCACGGGCACAACATTCTGCTAGATTCGCACACAGGCGAAGTCGTGCATATAGATCTGGGAGTGGCATTCGAGATGGGCCGCGTTCTCCCAGTCCCCGAGCTTGTCCCCTTCCGCCTCACGCGTGATATTATCGATGGTATGGGCATTACGCGGACGGAGGGTGTGTTCCGTCGCTGCTGTGAGTTCACGCTTGATGCTCTGCGTGAGGAGACATACTCCATCATGACCATCCTCGACGTTCTACGGTACGATCCACTGTACTCGTGGTCCATGAGCCCTGTACGCATGGCGAGATTGCAAGACACGCGACAAAACGATGAACCCGGGGCCGGCGGGCCTACGGAAAGCGAGCTAGATCCTAGGAGGAAGCGGGGAACTGGTAATGGAGGAAGTGTGGTGAATGAGCCGAGTGAGGCCGACCGTGCGCTCGAGGTGGTGCGGAAGAAGCTGAGCAAGACGCTGAGTGTCACTGCGACGGTGAACGACTTGATCAACCAGGCGACGGATGAAAGGAACCTGGCGGTGCTGTATTCTGGTAAGTCCTTGCTCTCGCTTACCAAACTGATTCGGAACGTGTACTGATTGAACTTTGAACAGGTTGGGCTGCATATGCTTGAAGACGTTACACAATACCCGTGTACAATACAAATTTCATACACTTGCTGGGTTGGCTATTCCTTGGACATCTATATCATTAGCTACTCGTCGAGAGAAGTACTCTTTCTATCCTTTTTGTGTCTGAGTCAGTGACGCACAACACCCCGTGTGCTCGTACCAGCCCTTCAGGGCGTCCATTATTCCGCACATCCAATTTAGTAAACCAAAATCTCCCCCAAACGCCGGTTCCCACCCCATAGCTTCAGCATAAACAAGACCTCATGAACCGTCGACAAAATCATTCTAACCTTGATTCTCCTTATCCTGCCTCCTCATCTCATCCCTAAACACATTCCTCCCATCCTTCGGCTTCGCGTACAACCCCGAGACAGCTCCGGCTCCAACCCCAGTCCCAGTCCCAGCACCGACATCCCTCATGCCCACCCAACTACTTGCCACCGCCGGAACCTTATTCTTCTTCCCCTTTCCAACCGTAACCAGAGTCCTAAGACTGAAACCCGGATCCCACCTCTTCATAAGCAGATACCACCCAGTCAAACCCAGCAGCATGACCCCGAAGATGACGGGGAGGACGATGGCAGCTGGATTGATGCCATTCCCGGTCTTACTTCCACTTGAATTGTCCAAGGAATTGCTACTGCTGTTACCTAATGAAGAAGAAGAAACAATTCCTACCATGGGCCCCGCGATCCGACTACTCTCGGTGGTGTTCTCGGAGTCGGCGGGAAAGAGGACCATGTACAATTGCGTCCATTGGACGCTTTCTTCGTCGTTGTTTGAGAGGGCGATTTTAGAGCTGGAAAGATCCCAGCCGTAGGACCCGGTGCCTGCGCGGAGGGCGTTGGATGTGAAGTTTGATGAGGAGGACGAAGGAGAGAAATCGGCTTGGATCTCGATGAGGGCATTATCCGTCGTGTTGAAGAAGGAGCGGGACCAGGTTACTATTGTTACCAGTAAGTCAGGTGAAAGTAGAGTTGTGTTTTGTTTGGCGGTGATGGCTTACCTGAGACTGTGTCCTCCGAATTCAACCGCGTCCCGTTCGCCGGCTCGCAGAAGGGCGCCAGGGCACCGTTGGTGTTGTCGCACATGGTTTTGGTTGGTAGATTGAGATGGCGAGTGAGTGAGTGTATCCCTTTTTGAAGCTCGCTTGCCAGGTCCAGCCGAATTTCGATGTATCGTGTTCTTATTTTCCCTTCTCGAGTCGTGAAATCTTATTGCATTAACTCAACTCATTTCATCCCAGAATCATTTCACATATACAAACATGTACCCGTACAAAAGAATGTTTAGAAAACGAAATAACCCAGAAGAACTCATTCGAGTTAACAGACGAAGTGAGGACTTAACCGCCTTTTAATCATCGACACCACACGAACCGAGCCCAATGCTCACCCACCCCCATGCTGAACTTTTCCATTAGGCATTACAATTACGGGTGATGCGAACCTCAGTTGCGACGTGCAAATGTATGATCTACGCCGCCTGCTAGCCAAGACAGTACTATAACCAACTTTTATTTTTGGAGAATCTTGGAGATCTACCACAGGTGCTGGAGTTGTGAAACCTTAACTTTTTTCATGTGGCGGTTAGGCGAGCTACCGAGAAGAACGTCTAACCAAGTCGGCATGAACGACACTATGCAGGGTTCCGGCATTTGAGACGCTGAAACCTCAAACAGACAGATTTCTGAGCAAGATCTCCAAACTCTTAACAAGCGTCCTTCTCGTGAAGCTCGGGATCAGTTAAGCTTGGTATCGCAATAAGTGATTGATTCGTCGCAACTTCATAGCGATTGAAACACCTTACCATTTGATGGGTGATACGCGTGAGCCATCGAGGATCATACAGACCCAACGCCCTCAAAGCCCGATCATCGTAACATAATATTTATGGGTATCATAACTCGTTAATCATAGACATGCATGACGTTCAAAAAGCCGCCATAGATGACGGTGAGACGGCCTTAGACGGGCTTGGCCTTGCCCATCGTAGTGAGCCACTCGTCCATCAGGCGCCTACGCTGTTCCTTGGCCGTTCTCGCGCGGTCCATGTCGCCCGCCTCCCGACACCACTCCTCTAGCAATTTCAGCAGCCCGGTCAGCTTGAACGGTGAAGGCAAACCCGTCGAATCGTCCACCTCAATGTCCTTCTCGAGGTAATATCTCGCCATCTCGTGCCGCGGGCTCGACGAGGCGGGCTCTCCACCGGCGAGACACCTATGGTGTCTGGCCAGCGCATGCAGACAATGGTGCTGCAGGAATTTCAGGTCCTGGCCGCTCTGTTCAATGTCCTCCAAAAATCTGGATGCGAGCTTGGGGAGCTCCAAGTCGAGATACCCGTGCTGGTAGACATACAGTTCCAACTCGAGCATGCGGAAGATCTGGTCTTCCACAATTGACTTCGATTTATAGACTGCCACGCCTTTGGTGGGCACTCCGTGGAGCGGTTTGACCGGAGGCCGGCAACTCGTGAGTCGCCTCTCGAAAGGACTGACCCCGATGCGGAAGACGGCATGATATGGCAACGACGAGATGTTGGGGTTGGCGTCGAATTCGCACAGCATTTGGCACATGCCGGCAATGCAGTTAGCGAGGAAATCCAAGTGGAAAGCGAAGTCATGCTCGTGGAAGAAGTTGTTCAGCGCGGTAAATGCCCTCGTCAACGGATTTTTCTTGTCAAACATGACGCTTGAATATGCACCTAGATACTTCCACAGTTCGGCAGTTATACCCGGAATCGGAAACACGAGAGATCCTGTCATCAAGTGTAGAAATGCCAGAGGCGACCAATTTTGCAGGAGTGTGCCAAGTCCTTGGAAGGCGTCTAAAGCAAGTTGGCCGCCCTCGTTGTGGAAACTCTCGGTGAACAGGTACCGCGCCGCCCTCAAGCGGACTATGACCTTGACCGCCCCGCTGGATTCATATTCATTGAGGATTGCGTACGGCGGTCGAGTGTCAGCACCGTAACAATTCTTCACCATTTCCTGGAAGCAGCCGATGACTAGCTTCTTAACGTGAAGCACTTCGGGATGGCCGAGGTGTTTCTGGTCTATCGGTGGCGGCGTCGTGCACCTTAGATTGGCCGGAAGCGTGCCAACGACACCGAATTCGGCGAGGTCGTAGATGGACAGTCCATTTCTCTGCAGGTATGAATTAATGTCTATGGGTCTTCCACCTCGATAGAAGACACTGGCCTTGCCCAGTGCGCTACGTTGGCGTCGGACTTGGAGCATCTTGGATATGTCTTCCCTGCGCTTGTTCTTAAAGGTCCCCCATTGAGCAATACGCGTCTTGTACATGCGTTCACTAGGGCACAGTAAGCCATCGTACCAAACGCGCTGATTTTGAATTAGACCATGAGTACACACGTCGCATGAAAGCCCTTGGTCTTCATTATCCGAGCGACCACCTTGAGGGGCTTGTTCTCACTGATATATAGGCGCTGTATCTCCTCTCTGTGAGCCTCCCACGATTCCGCAGTGGTTTGAGCTCCAGGGACTCTAGCTTTCGGAGCTAGGGAGCTGACAGAGAATACCCACTGGCCCGGCAGCACCGACTGGATGACATCAGCATTGTTGCTACCCTGGTGATCTGTATCGACGCTACTGACGCCTGACTGATTGCTGGGGGAATCTGTCGTGACATCTGACTCTGTTGATTCACTGACAGAGCACATTTCGAACCCGTCAATGTGTCTGAAAGAGGCACGGCCCATCTGGCGGTCGTTGGTGGCTGCGGGGCATATTCTTCAGCTGTGGTAGCTTCAAGAAACCATGATGCTCAAGATTGGGAGATCGAAGAGAACAGATGATGCAGCTTTGATGATGTTGTCATTTCTATGTCAACCCGCAATCTTGGAACATGGCTCGGCCCCATGTGGGCAGCCTCTTCAGCCTCACGTTCAAGAACGCCAAGCGACATGGCCCCGCAGCCCAATTCGAGGAAGGCGTGGATCCGTAGTGGCGTGATTGTCGAATGCCTTCGGTTGCCCAGATGAATTTCTGATTCCAAGAACGTCGCTCTGGATAAGAAGCAATAACGGTTCAGAGTGAAAGGGAGAGCGATCTTCGCCTTAGCTCACTAGTTGACCTGGATCAGCAATCCCACTATCTAGAAACTGTGGTCGAGATACGGAAATAAATATCAGGAAGTGTGCATACTCACACAGTTGCTCTCGGCGGCGGCGGCTGCGGGCCCGACGTTATCTTGAATGTAAAGTTCTCTGCCATCCGCGTCATCTTGTGAACACTAGATCCGTCTTTGCTTAACTATAGGACGCCTTCGGAGCTTTAGGGTTTCTAAAGTCTCTTCAGAATCAGGTGTTTGGATGAAGCTTTTGAAATGTTCATTATTGTGCTCCATTGCTTGTGGCTCATATCGCAACATACTAGAACTTGAGGCATCGGGGCGAGCAATTGTAATCGATACTCTACTGAAAGCAACATGTTGTATGATCAACGAGAGTACTTATGGATTGGACAATTTCACAGCGTGCTGGTCGCACAAAGTGTATTGCCCACCGCGGGCGCTTACTCATCGCCGGACATCCGTACGCACCGGCTGGATAAACCAGGACGAAGGAAAAGTTTTCTGCGAGCCTTCAAGACCAGTGCCATATGTCTTGAAGCCGTCTTCCACAACCGTTGGAAACATGAGAGACCTGCGCCGCATCGATGAGTGATATCGCTTCGTACAGTGCAGGCTTCAACGAATCACCGTATCACTCCCCCCCGTTGTCTGGCCAGGCTATTGTGCTCCGCAAACACCATCCTGCTGACGCATTGATCTTGTTTCGAGATGTGCTCGGAGGCTCTCGAGTCCCCAGTATGGTATAAGTCGTTCCCGACCTTGAACGCGACCATGACGTCGGCCCACTACGACGTGATCATTGTGGGTTCCGGCCAAAGCGGGACGCCTCTCGCCAGTGCCTTCGCGGCGGCTGGCCGCAAGACAGCCCTCATAGAAGGAGCTCATATTGGTGGCACCTGTGTCAACGAGGGATGCACGCCAACCAATACCATGATCGCTTCTGGTCGGGTTGCGTATCTTGCGAGGAGGGGTGAGGATTATGGCGTGCAGACTGAGAAGGTAGCCATAGATATGGTAAAGATACGGCAACGCAAACGAAACATCGTCAGTAGCCGGGCTGATGGCAGTAGGAAGCGGCTGGTGGGTGTTGATGTAATCAACGGCGAGGCGAGTTTCTCAGCGCCGAAGACGTTAGCTGTTCAGATGATCGCGGGGGGGGAGAAAACGGTAAGGGGAGAAACTATTCTGATCAACACGGGCGAGAGGCCGCGTCCGCCGAACTTAAAAGGGTTGGATCGGATTGACAAGAAGAGAGTTCTGAATTCGACGTCGATTATGGAGTTGGCTGAGGTTCCAGAACACCTCATTGTGCTGGGTGGGGGATACGTTGGACTGGAGTTTGGGCAGCTGTTCAGGAGATTGGGAGCCGAAGTAACGGTCATACAGAGAGCGGCACAGTTGGTGCCAAAAGAAGATCTGGACGTTGCAGTGTCCTTGAACAAGATACTAGAGGAAGACGGCATACGGATTCATCTCTTGACCTCCGCCGTATCCATTTCGAACGCGGGGTATAAAAGAAGACCTATAGTGCTTGAAACCGACCGGGCGGGATCGATATCAGGTAGTCACATTTTGTTCGCCACAGGACGCATACCAAACACGGACATGCTGAATCTTGATTGGGTTGGTGTGAAGACCAATAGTCGTGGCCACATTGTTGTCAACGAGAGGCTCGAAACGACCGCGTCGGGGATATATGCGTTGGGGGATGTGCACGGCGGGCCGGCATTCACGCACATGTCATATGATGACTTCCGAATCATACGGGCGAACCTCATTCTAGCATCGGTACCAGCAAACACCGTGTCATTGACGACCACCCAGGCGTCCAGATCCCGTATTTTGACGCCATATGTCATATACACTGATCCACAACTCGCCCACGTTGGTTTACATGAACGGGACCTTGAGACGATGCAACGGAAAACCAAGACTGCCAGGATGCCAATGGGTTATGTTGCGCGGGCTATAGAGACTGACGAGACACGAGGGTTGATGAAGGCAACGGTTGACGCGGAGACGGGAGATATCCTTGGGTTCACCTGCCTAGGAGTCGAAGGAGGGGAAGTAATGTCCATTGTCCAGACGGCGATGATGGGCGGTGTCAAGTGGTGGGATCTTGAAGCAGCTGTATGGGCGCATCCAAGCCTGGCGGAAAGTCTAAATAATCTCTGGGCATATCTTCAATAGCTTGTCGATTGGTATATCTGGCATTTGCAGCCTGGGATTTGGAGTCTGGGGTCTGGAGTCTGGAGTCGGGTACGGCATTTGACCCCAGAGTGGAAACGAGTGTGTGCCACATCTCATTCATGCCACGATCTCCTTGTTCGTGACGCTTTCCTGCTGCTTCTGTGCCGCCGCTTCAGTCTTGACCCGTCTCTTGCGCGCCCTGCGAACTTCAATCTCCACCTCGGCCATCTCGGCATTGATAGCCACCAGCTTAGGTATGACCTGCTCTACTGCCTTGATGCTCTGCCCTTGGGCTTGTCGCAAGGGCATCGGGGCGAGGATACCGAACCAATGCAACGGATCCTTCTTCTTCTGCTTCTTGACAGGCTTTGCATCTTGCTCACCATGTTGCAACTCACCACCATCGTTGACAACCTCACAAAGGCTGTCTCCCCTCTCCGGTCCAGAAACAATAACGTCGGTGCCAGAGGGTTGAGATGCCGGCTCTACCGTGCACACGTGGAATTTGTGTGCACCACTATCACCAGAAGCGATCGCTAGCCTTCTGGAAGCTTGCATGCGGTCATCGTAGTAGTCCTGGCCATAACGCATCCCTCGCTCGGCACAAAAGTTTGCTCGTGCAATGTTCTGATACACACTTGCCTGGAGACCACTGAGTTCAGCCCGCAGGGTAGTGTACTCATGTAGGAGTTGAAGGTAGTGCTCCAGGAGGCTGTCAATCCGTTCGGTTTCCATTCTTCGAAGTCGTGGAGACTGGATTTGGTGGGACGTCTTCTAGATGGATCCGTTTGCGGTTCCAAGCTGAAATGTGAGGTGCAGCTGCAGTTTGAGCTGCTTGAAAGAGTCTACGCTGTTCTGGAGTTTGTGCCTTGCATAGAAGTTCTAAAGCAAACCAAAAGACATGGTGGAGAAGTCTTGTACATAGGTGAGGTTATTAAGATTGGGAAAGAGCTACCTTACGTTTAAAGAGCCAGACGGATAACATCATATGCATCAAACGAGAAACAACAACTTTGGCAACTGCGACGTTGGCGTTGGACATTGACGTCAGCCACGAAATTTGTTGGCGCAAGTTCAAATGATGTTGGTTCATTTTTCGAATTTATGGTAAAGATCTTGAGCCTTTACATCCACGCAGCAGAGATTCCGAGATTAGCAGTCAGAAAATGCCCTGAAGCATTACGGCTGCAGCTGATTCTATTTTTGGCGAGAATCTTTCTAGAAGCACACAGCCTTGATGCAAAGGCAACTTGTACGGGGCCAGTCAATCAACCCGTAAAGCGCAGGGAAGAAATCGCTATGTTGGGAATAGCCTCATGTTTCATATGCCCGTTTGCTGTCTCAACCCTTCTACCCAGCTCCCGAGGGCGATCCCCAAAGGTTGGCACACAAGGATTATTGCAATCAAAGATGATTATCAACGTCACTATGGTCAGGTTGTTTGTTTAATTGTTTTTGGGAGGGGCGGAGGGGGAGAATCGCGTATTTTTTTTTTTTCATATCATGATCCATGTCAGCTATCGAGCACACTGGCGGCCTCCTATTTAGTTGTAGCGCATTGCAATTTATTTCACGTCACCTCTCACCAGTCGGCCTTCGACCTTATCGATGGCGTCGCACAGAAAATTATTGGTGCGCGACCGTGCTAACATGTGCTGTTCTGGCATCGCATCCACGGCCAGCGCCGTGAAGTTGGGCGGTTGCCCTGCAGCCGTATTGAGTGAGGACTCGAGAGCGCAGGCCTGCCGGATCGCGGCCGTGGCTGAGTATGCATCTTTGGTGCAAGTATCGCTGCAAGTAGCCTTGGTTGTCATTCGACGCATCCAACATTTGCAACCTGGCACAACCTCTTGAGAAACGAATTAGGACGACCACATGGAGGTATCCATCATCCACCTATCGTCTGCTGTAGCCTGCATGTACACAAAGGGTACGAAAACGGTTTCTCCTAGACAACTTTGTCCGACAGCCTCGTCCGTGTAAATAACGAGGTGGGCCGGCGCTGTAACTACATGATGTTGTAACAGGGAGTCTCGCAGCCTTTATTTCCTGTTGGTAGTCCTGCGGTGTCGACTCGCAACAACCAGATGAATTGGTCAGATTTTAAGGTAGGTTGGTGCGGCCTACACCGCGCTTCGATGTACAGATAATCATGCTTCGACGGAGTACGCCACTCGGCTAATTTGATTGCATATCGAAGGCTTCTCATCCCAAGTCTTGTACATACGGTGCAGTAGTGGTGCAGTAGAGTGACCTCACTGTCGGTAGCGTCTGGTGTCTGTCGTTCCATCAAGCGAGGACCCTTGATTGTGCCCGAGGATAGTGCTCGACGGTTCTTGGTTGCCACCATCGAGTTCAAGCGCCCGTCGCAGGTTGTATTTTCGATTGGGATTGGAGATGCTGTGCATGTGGCTCAACGGTCGTCCTTCAATATGATCCATGGGTGTTAAGGATTTATGATGAGGCTCTGCTTAATCTTGTAGCGCTCTGTTCGACACGTGAGATGCTGGCAAACCGGCGGCCAACTTTCGTCTTTCGTTTTCAAAGCCTTGTGGACCGTCGATCCTCAGTCCTTCAATGCCGATGCTGCACGCAGATTTCTGTCCTACCATGAACGAATCGAATTTGCAACTTCCAATCTCGACCTGAGAACTTTGGAAGCGAAAAAAAAAAAAAAAAAAAAACCTTGAATAGACAACAGCTTCTTCTAGTACGAAAAGTTCTTGTTGGATATTTGAACTACCTACGAATTTGACGGGCAATGCCTTCCTAAGGGTTGCACATTCAACTTTAAACAAGAGGCGGCATCCTTGAAACTGTCTTCAACGGCATTTGATTCCCCGACTTCAGGAGGTCCATTCCACAGTCCAAGATGGGTACCCCTGCCACCTGTTGGCAACTTGCTGCATGTGAGGTTGACGATTTACGGTCGGACCAACTCAAACGTGTTTAGGCGCTTATCCAGCTTATCGCAATCCTCCAAATTTTCAAATTCCCTTCCTTGGCAGCTCAAGGAGAGGATTGGGGTGCGATCTGTAAGGGGCCTGTGAAAGAGGTCCACGACAATGGCCTCTGCAGCTTGCAGCTTGGATTGATGCAAGTTCGGGGAATTTATGAAATTCAAAATGCTGATTCAAGAGCCCTCCTATCTTCGAAAGGGGTAACAATGGGGCCTTACCTCGAGACCCTGCTTGCCTTGTAAAATCGTATCGTCGCCAATAAGACAAGCCTCGACTTTTCTGTCTTCAGATAACCTTGCTTCATGAAAGAAAACCCAAGTCCCATAATTTTTCGCAGCTACCTTTTTAGCCACACCGGGGGCATTCAAGGTTGGCGGACAATAAATTCTCTTGAGGCTGAGCCCCTTAATTGGTCCAGAGGGGTCCATCGCTGGCTCGTGTACCTGCTATATGCATATCGTATCATCAATCAAACTTCCATTTTAAAATCATTCATCAATCGGCGCAGTTGACCCCCAGCTCCCCATTATCCCCCGTAATCCCATTCTGCCCATTGATCATCCACTATCCCGTACCACGAACCACCATACTGCCATTCCCTCTCTTTGTGATATTTACTTACCATTATTTTTCTATCCCGGCGTCCTTCCCAAAAGTTGATCCGCGTTGTTGAGAAGAAGCAAAAGCCAAAGAGCACGACATAAGCAAAAGCATTCGCGAAGTAATCATTCGAGATCGCACCAAGCCACCTCGCTCGGCCCCTCTTTCTCTCACTCGCGAGACCAACAAGAACCCCGACTCCACCGCCCAGTCGTCGTAACGCCAATCCCGTCATAAAGTTCCTGCCGCTGCCAAAGTCACCGCGCACCCTCCATTATCGCTCCCCAGTGCACAACACGCGATAAGGAAACAACCCGACTTCTGCAGGGACTTCAACTTCCAGCTACTGCTCCTTTGAAGGAGCCCTTCGACAGGTCAATATGGTGGTCGCAACGATCAAGTGAGTGCCCGCCCTGCCGCCCTGCCCCCTTCTTCAGCCGATTCCTCTGTTTGGCATTTGTCACCGCACCTGGCCGAGGTGTCAGAACCTTGAACCTTCGTTGTGGACCTATCGCCGACGGGGAAAGTGACGCGTCTCGGCCGCTGATGACAATTCGATTCCATTCATTGATGCAGACCCAAGCTATTGCCGAACCGGATGCTAACCAGTTCTCTCAACACACAGGTGCGTGGTAGTAGGCGACGGTGCTGTCGGCAAGACATGTCTGCTCATCAGCTACACGACCAACAAGTTCCCTTCGGAATATGTACCGACCGTCTTTGACAACTATGCCGTCACCGTTATGTGAGTCTCATCAAGCCTTCACCTGCGCTTCACCGGCGCTTCACCGCAACCGATTTATGCGATTTGCAAACAGCAGCTGCTTCAGCGGCAGCCACACCCACTTGACCGCCATCTCGAAAACCACCAGCTTAGACCTGGACAACAACGCTGACTTGGCTGAACCATAGGATCGGAGACGAGCCTTACACGCTGGGATTGTTCGATACCGCTGGACAAGAAGATTACGACAGGCTTAGACCCTTATCATACCCGCAGACCGATGTCTTCCTCGTCTGTTTCAGCGTCACATCCCCTGCATCGTTCGAGAACGTCCGGGAGAAATGGTTTCCCGAGGTCCATCACCACTGCCCTGGAGTACCCTGCCTCATCGTCGGCACCCAGACAGATTTAAGGGACGACCCGAGTGTCAGGGAAAAGCTGTCAAAACAGAAGATGCAGCCGGTCCGTAAGGAGGATGGAGAACGCATGGCCAAGGAGCTCGGTGCCGTAAAGTACGTTGAGTGCAGTGCCTTGACGCAGTACAAGTTGAAGGATGTGTTTGATGAGGTATGTTGGCCTGCATTCGTTGCAGAACCCAGATCCGTTGTGAAATGTGAAACTAATCGCGCCTAGGCCATCGTCGCGGCTCTGGAGCCCCCTGCACCGAAGAAGAAATCGCACAAGTGCCTCATTTTGTAGGGACTAATTTCTGCATCAGAAGCGTACCCATCGGCCGGCTACGCAGTATTCCCGTCAACCTTGTATGCGACCAGGGACCCGGCTTGGAGGTACATCTTCAAATACAAATTCTGCTTTTTGTCATCACAGCGATCTAGACTTTGGAGGAGAGGTGTCTGCGTCAGCAAAGGCAGACAGTATTTCAGGAGTAGCAGCCGCAAGCTCCTACGTAGGACGGACTGCGAAAATCGATTTGCATCGGCCAACAGGTAGAAAGGTGCTGCCAGGACAGACTTCTGAGAATTGTCATCCTCGGCCACAGGGCACCTTGGATGGTTCAGCAAACGATTGGTACTTTAGACAAGGAGTGAGACGAGGGAGAGAAGAAAGGTTGGCTGAACCACGCACGACCGAGGGCCGATTTCCATAGCAGAGAGAGCCAGTGCCTCGTTTGTTTTCATCTTCTCAGGCTATTGACTACTCGTGTTCGCCCCCCACCCAAATTACTTTTTTTGTTTCCGTCTTTTTTTTTCAATGCCACACATATTTGCAATAGTGAAGGGCGGCAAAGGGGAGGGGGCAAATTTTTAAATGCAGGCAGGGACTTTGATAGGAACAGTTTGGCGATTTGGAGTGCATTGAATTGAATGAGTCTCTTTCGAACCGAAGCCTTATATACTGTATGTCTGCCATTTCCCCCAGCCCAGTCATACCTGCGCGGTCGTAAGTGCCCAGGAGGTCTACCAAGGACGGAAGCATGTTATGATTGTATGTTACTGGGTTCGGCTGATCCCCGAGAACCTCATGCCACAACAAGCTGGTTCCCTAGAAGCCCCCCTTTTCCCCATCTCGAGCTCCCTTGGGGAGAAGGTACCACCATCCCACAAGTGTGACATGACGATATGGAAACACCAAGCAGCTAGCTTTGATTAATTATATCATCAAAATACCTGCATTCGCCGGCTGTCTAGCATTTCTAACGTGCGGAATTGAAAGGCAGGCACCGGCGCATAGCTTCTTCTACTCGGAGAGCTCAGTGAGGGGAGTTAGGGGATTGGGCATAAGGATGACGTTACGGGGCACCGCCTATGATCTCCAGCTACTTTCATCGCCTAGAGCTTGGCTTGAGCTTGACTGCATGCCCCGACCACACAAATCCTGGAAATCTAGCTGTCATGATGCAAGTTCGTAAGGCAGCTTCCGTTCTGGGCAAGGCAACGAGATAGCTAGGTGTCCAACTTATTCATGCGGCTTATCTCGCGAGCTCGGCCCGAAAAGCACGAACTCATTCCAATATGGGCGGATTCGGCTTTAAGCATCTCTAGGAACTGTTACCCATTTGGTGACTTTCCCTTTTTTTTGTGCCTTGCATCATCATATATATCGAGGCCCCAAGTTATATGTCAATCGGATGTGTCAGCGACTAAGCTCATTCATCCCCGCGGCCGGAAGTCTTGGACTAATGAGCACGTCTGTCTGCCTCAGTCCGGAGCGGAGCCGGGGCTGATTGACCAATAGCGTCCACGAGCTGGTGTAGTTACTGTCGGGATAAAGCTGGGGGCGGAGCTAGTAGTGATATGAATGGGGTTGGGGTGCCGAACGACGGACGGTATCCTCCGCAGCTTTTATCACTGGACACTAAGGGTTAAGTATTAAGTAAGTTGGCTGGGATGTAGTTGCCCAAGTGGGCAATTGGCAGAAACTTATCTGTCGTTCTTGCCAAGACTAGGTTGGAGTATTTAGAGAGCGAATGAGTCGTAAGCTGCGTTCACTTCGAATTTGTCCTCACTTTGTCTTCGTTGAGAGCCTTCAACTACCGACCTGTGAATTTTGGATTAGAGATTGGGTTGCGTTGGGGAATCAAAAACTATGAGATTTGCGTCTTTATTCGGCTTGGCAGCCGTCGGTTGGCATTCGGTCGATGTGCTAGCTTGTGGTGGGCATAAACATGATGAGAGGGAATGGACGCAGGAGGAGCTAGAGGAGTTGGATCGGAAATGGGGGACTGAGGTGAGGAAAACATTTTTTTGCAGGACTCCTTGCATCAATGCGGATTTGAAGTTTGGGGGTTTCTTGAGAATTGTCTCGGCCGATGAGAGTGCTCAGGCGAGCAAGACCCCTCAAACGCATCAACGAGACTTATCCTCTCAAACTTCTACATAACTAATCACCTCCTCGCAGTGGGGCTTCACAGGCATCGGCTCCTTCGCCCACCTCCCCCACACCAAGTGCCTCACCACGCCCAGCACCCACTTCGACATCGCCATCCTGGGCGCCCCCTTCGACACAGCCGTTAGCTACCGGCCCGGCGCACGCTTCGGGCCCCGCGCCATCCGGCAAGCCTCGGCCCGACAAACATCCTTCCGGGGCTTCAACCCGCGTGCGGGAATCAACCCCTACGCGAGCTGGGCCACTATCCTCGATTGCGGCGACATCCCCATCACGCCCGTGGACAACACCGTCGCGCTGGAACAAATGACGCAAGCTTTCACCGAGCTCGGTGCCCGGTCTCCGGTGTCGAATCTGTTAAGGAAGCCGAGGTTGGTTACGTTGGGAGGAGACCATAGTCTAGCCTTGCCGGCGCTGAGGGCGCTAAGGGAACACTATGGGGGCTTGAGAGTGCTGCATTTTGATGCCCATCTGGATACGTGGCACCCGGCGAAGTACCCTTCTGCCTGGCCATCGACGCAGAGCCATTTTAATCATGGGTCTATGTTCTGGCTCGCGGGGCAGGAAGGGTTGTTGTCTAATTCGAGCAGTTCGCCTAATGTGCATGCTGGCTTGCGCACAAGGCTCCAGTCGTTGGAAGACTACGAGGATGATGATGCGCAGAATTGGGTGCGTATATCGAGTGATGATATGGATGATTTCGGCACGGCGGGGGTTATCAAATCTATTATGGATACGCTGGGAACGGAGGATCCGGTGTATTTGAGTGTTGATATCGACGTCCTGGACCCGGCGTTTGCGCCCGGGACGGGGACCCCTGAGCCGGGGGGTTGGACGACGAGGGAGTTGATTCGCGTGTTGAGGGGGATTGAAGGGTTGAATTTGGTAGGGGCCGACGTGGTGGAAGTTTCACCGGCTTATCAGGGGGCCGGGGAGGAGACGGCACTCGCGGCGGCGCAGGTGGTGTTTGAGGTCGTTACTAGCATGGTGAAGAGGGGAATGGGGGAGATGGGGTTGGAGGGTGCGAACAAGTCTGGAAAGGAGGAGGGGAAGGATGAATTGTGAGGGAATCAAAGATGCGATGATTGCGAGCGAGCTTGGGGATGGGATAGGTGGGTATGTGGCTGATGGAAAATTGGTGGGATATCTGAGGGCCTTTGGTCAGGGGCTGGTCTAGGGCTGGATTCGGGAATTTCATCGGTGACGAAATCTTCGCGCATTTGATCCTTCGGCGTGTCCTTTGTGAATCATGTCTAACAAACTTTCAAGTGACCATTAGCTAGAGTAGCCGAGGCTCATCGGAACAGCATGGCCCAGACCGACTTGTAATCTAGTGAGTACCTTATGCTCAGCTTGAATCCTTTTTTAGCACATCTTTAGCTAACCCTCTTGTGTCGAAAGAGGATTTTATACCCCTTTTATTTCTCTTCTCAAGGTATACTTATTCCTTGCAAGGTCAAAGTGGAAATTGATGAGATGGTAAAACATAATAAAACGTATGTGAGTCTTGGTAAGCTTGTCTAGTGATGCCCTTAACGTCTATTTAGGGACATTTTGAGGTCTGTATTCTCAGGCAACAATTGTTCAGGTCATGCCGGTATTAGGAAAACTACCAGGAGCGTATGCAATACATACGAGTATCCCCGCAGTAGCAATGATAACTAGTTCTTTCTTACAGGTTACTATATTCGTCTATAGTCCGCGGGAAAAGTATCCTACCACGTGGCTGCACGCCCGAGAAGCTCATGCCGCATGACTTTTCACTCCACGGCCGGTTAAGGGTATGTTGAACTCTGAGACCGTGCATCAACGTGTCTCTGACATGAAAACCTGATTAGTGACAGGTGGCCGTGCCTACTTCCTCCATTGTGTCTTCCGCGACTGGCTAGTTACGGAATTTATCCAGATCCTGCGTCAAGTCACATCAGCCATGAAAAAGGTTTATTCCAAGCATCTCGTCTGCGATGTCGTGCTGCCAGCGACGGGAGCAACGTCGGTGCTGACCTCTATGGACGTCGCCATGAACGCGTTGTTATCAGCTTTGGAGAGGACGGAGCCAGAATTTAGGGTCGTCAAGGAGTGGAACGATCCACGGAGGTACGATTCGTCAATTGAGGCTGAGCTGGCGTGAGCCGAGGAAGGGAAATTTGAGAAGTTGAGTCAAAATGCCCCATGTTGACATGCAAAGAGATATACTTAGTAGAAGTCTCAGTATGACTTCTATCATACACGTAGAAAGAAATATGCCGTTTCTTGATTCATTGGCTGGGTAAGTGGAAGAGCAATCGGGTCGCAGACTTCGCAAGTTGTTGGAAGGCGAACCACCAGGTTTGCCATTTGTGCGGCTCAGCACACAGACACAGTCTTGGCTGCGCCGACATCGCATGAGGCACTCTGCTATTTCTTTAATACTTAGTCATCAACCTGTTCTAGTTTTTGGTGCTGAGGGATAAGTCACAATCGCATGATTATTCTAAACTTCAACTCTAGTCCGCCAAAATGGAGGATCTCGCTGCTCTTGGTGTCGCCAGCACAAAGGTCCAATTCCTCGAACATGGATCAATACTTTTCACCAAAAGTAGGAAACTATACCGCGAAGGCGGAATTCAAGATATTAAGAGTTCCGCTCAAGTGCTGCGGTGGCTTAGCAGCGAAGTCAGGATATCATTTGTGACTTCCTCGGTGGACGAAGAAGACCAGCTACGTCTCGCTGTAGACTGCGACTAGATTGCAACAAGGTAGCTGTGAACCTTCGCTAGGTAAATTTCCAACTCTATCCAATGGTATTTGGCAAAGGATTCGGCAGGTGCTGCGCTCTGTCTCAAATAGTGCAGACGAACAAGGATCAACTTTTCGGAACGGAGGACTAAAACGTTATCAAACTTGAACATCTCGCAGGTGAAAACGACCTGTAGAAGTTCAGCATAGGTCAACATAATCTTGACCAGCCTGCACTACGACTCGATCTTGAAATAATATCTTTGATTGCTGAGGCCCATGACAAGACTTTCGAATGAATATTTCATATGCACAGGAGGCAGGATGACCAAGTTCCTGTCCCACTACTGACTGAATGGTTGAAATCACGCAGTGGTGTATACTGGATAACGGGAGACCGGGATCCGGGAAAAGCCCCCTTACCAAGTTGCTGTACCGTCACCCACAGACGTGGCAACTCTTGGAATAATGGGCCGAGGACAAGATACTACTTACCGGAAGTCACTTCTTCTGGAATGTGGGGTCAGCTATACACAAGTCGCATGAAGGGCTTCTGCGAACTATTTAATTCGATGCCATAAGAAGCTACACAAAGCTCATTCATCGTGTGGTCAGCAACCGCTGGGACCTGCAGATGACTCGCTGCCTGACCTCTTCGAAGCCATAATCCTAGAAAGGCCGTAGCCCTACAAGCGACTGACGGAATGCTTCGTGAGACTGGGTCGACAGGATCTCAAAGTAAAATTTTGCCTCATTGTTGGTGTCCTGAACAAGTGTAATGGCGAGCGCGAGAGTATGGTAGACCTCATCCACGAAGATAGCAAGTCAAATTTCTTTTCCCCCCAAAAGCTCAAGCAGGTCAATTTCTGTCTGACCTCTCGCTCTTCCAGGGATACTAGGTTAATCCTTCCATAGAATGGTGAAAGGTTTCATAGCGGTGAGCGATATAGACGAGCTACTTGAACCGCATTGAAGGAAATAGTTCAAGCCATCGGTTGCTATTGTCGGTGCATCCCTGGCGGATCAGGGACCTGGACCTTATTATCCAACCAGAGCGATTGAGCGCCACCTTGACGAAGTCCCTGCAAAACTTCCGATAGATACACGGAAATGACGCGGAGATAAGATATGGTATAACATTGGTGAAGTCGTCCGATACTATTGGCGTCCTGTTCGGCAAGTTCAGCCCAGAAGTAATCACCGCTTCACTTCCAAACGACCAACAAGCAGCGCCGCAGTTAGTTTCGGCGGCATCCATTACAGATACTGATCGGAAATATCCCACGTTTTGGGTCAGAATTCTGTATCAGGGTCGGTTGTTTTACTCTTGAAGTTATAGACTCTCGAACATTCCTGAAATATGTTCAATACGTCGATTTGGAAGGAAGTAGCTCCCAAGGTTGTATGCTGCTTTGCACCCTTGACGCACCAAAATAACAAGCTGGTATAAGCCATATTTTTCCGGTAAGCCAAGGCTACTATCACACGATAGGCACATCATGAAAACTGCCTTTCCTAGCACAATTGCCTCTAAAGATGCCTCGTGTTTGATATGCACCACCCTAAGAGACCTGACGTTGCCGCAGATGACGCTCTCCAATCCACCACACCTAGGGGCAGCGACTCAAGCGGAAATCCCCTTCGACTTCAGCCATGCCGCCGCCGTCCAAAAGCCAGCGACAGTTTTCGATCGAAGCCGCCTCAAATAGGGGATGAAGAAATCCACCGCCAGGAAAAGAAGCAAACACACAACAATAATAAACGAAAATACCACCATGCCGGGAAGCCATAATGTGAACCTCCAAGCGTTCATGAGAGCCGTACTAACATCCAGTTCAAATTCAGAGGGTTTTTGTTGGACCGGCTTCTCAATCAACACGACCAGTTCAAATTGAGGCAGATCGTCGTAAGCTATGGATGGGAGATGATAATTCTTCAGCAGAGGGTGATTGTGAGGCTCGCCCCACGTGTCTTGAAGCAAAACTTTCTTGTTATCCTCCAACTTGCCTTCGTGATGTAGCCTCCACGCCGCGAGCTGTTTGCGAAATAGCTCTTCTCGGCACGGTTTCCATTTCCGATGGTAGAAATCCAGTAGTTTCCACGGCGGCATGCCGTATTTCAGACTATCCTGGTGCAGTGTACCCTTCAGCTCGGGAATCTGCACTAACTGCCACGGTTCCTGAAATATCGTGTCGTCGATTTTCAGCACAGGGGGTAGGATTTGTCTTAACGGCGGCAGTGGCGCCTCCGGTTCCTGTCCACGTAATCGAGCCCACCATTCCCCAAAGCTTCTCCAGTAGCTGGGACGCGGCTTGTAGGGAATAATAGGCCGTAAGTCAGACAACAACAAATGCAGTTTCTGCAACTTTGGGAACAAGTCTCTCCTCGTAACGAGCGTCGACGCATAACTCCCGTATTTGAACTCCTTGTACATGAACGCGATCTCCCTTACGTTGCTGCACAGGGCGACGAAGTCTGGGTCCGACGTAGCGGCTTCGATGTCGTTGCCATTAGGCGCGCGTAACCCTACGCAATCGATGATGAAAATTGTGTTCTTAAGGGCTTGTTTTCGGGCGGCTTGGCAGATATCTGGCCCCAATTGCAAGGATATCCGGTGTGAGAAGAGGTGGTGGAAGGGGTGGAACCCCCGGGGTTGCCTGGGGGAAAGGTGGAGGGGGCGAAGCTCGCGGTCGCGGGAGGCCCATATTAGGTCTTGGAGTTCTTGGGGGAGACGGGCAAATTGGCGTAGTATAGGAGGTTTACGGCGTTTCGGCGCCATGACGTTAAGGCTTGTTTCAAGCGAGATGTTGTTTACGGAGTGATGGTGCGTGACGGTGCGTTTGTCTCCGTGGTGCATCGTGCTGGAGGGCTGGGTGAACCCAATCGTTGTGGGAATTTTTCGAAAAGAATGAATGGATGAAACAGTCCGAAAACTGACGGCAGGTTAAGTTTTTCTATCGATAATACGATGGCCATGAACAAGAAACAAAATCCAATTCAATCATGTGGGAGACAATGGGGGTCTTACACAAGAAGGTTTGGTCTTACCAGGTGACTTGCCAAGGGGATGGGCCTATGACTTGGAGAATATAAACCTTGATATATGACGATAATCAGAGGAAATTAAAATTAAATCAATACATATCCATACTGTGTCGTGTTGATATTATCTATTTACCCCCGGAAAACATGTTAAGGGTTGTAGGATGTTATTATAATGACGTAAGGGCAGTATGCTGTAGTTATAAACTGCGAGTAGCAGAGTCCAAAGACAATTCGAAAAGTAACGTTATATTCGCAAAAAATAAACACATCTGTGATTCCGGCGGAGTTCTCAGTGGTAATCTGAAAATGTCACCATGTTAAGACCATTCCGTCACACCCCTATCGCAGCCTCATGCCCAACACATGGTCACTCCTACATAATCAATTTAGACAGACCATAACAATGTAAATATTGACATGAAAAATTCCATTTCTGGATTGGTGGTCCAGACCAAGCCCACCTCTTCCACTACTCACCAAGGAGAGAGATTATGTCGACGTCTTGACTCTAAGGAAGCTTGTCACAATCGTAAATGGACTGGAAGAAAACGCACGAATGATTTTAGGGGAGCCATTCATTCCAAGCACAAGCTAAAGCCAAAGAGAAGCAACTACCAACTCCAATATCCCTAAATGCTGATGGCACTACATGCACGAAACATAAGGATAGATATTTGCATACATACCTTCACACCTGAAGTCTAGAGGAACTGCTCAACACACGTCGCTAGATAGAGCTTCAACTCTATCGAAACGTAGCAGTATCATCTTCGGAAAGCCGCACTTCCTGGCCAATTGCTGCTCGATTCGGTAGGAGGGGGCCCGAGGTACAACTGAAATATTCCTGTCTCTTCCCATACGGCACCAAGAAATCCAGGTGCCCGACTAAAAGGCGAGGCTTTGTTGGAGATGATGGCTACAGGACTCGGTCTATAACATCCAGGCCTCTTTCGCTAACCAATTATTGAAGAGAATTCGCAGATGCTGGGTGAAATCGGCGCAGAGGACGCGGTAGGCAAGGCGATGTACGATTGTGATGAGGCCATTGTTAAGGCTTGGGGACTTCAGTATGACCCACTCATATCTCATAATCGGTTTGCTGTAAAGGAGAGGAATGTACACTTCTAAGATCAGCCCTGGCGGTCAAGAACATCTAGGTCCACGCACTCACAGTTCTTTGAGAAAAAAACGATGAAGTCTATTTCTACGAGGTCACAGGCCAACTTACATCAACAATCTCAATTATTCAGATACGGTGGCACAAGGTCGTAGATCTTGAGAATGGCAGAATCGAGAGGAACGGAGTTTTTGACGTCATTAACAGGGACGATGTGCCCAGTGCCCAAAGTTCGGCAAATTCCTCAAGACAGAACCATGCTCAAGCTTAAAAAGAATAGGAACGACGAGTCATTACTGAAATTTCCACCCACTTTAAGGCCAAAGTATTATCAGAAGTCTTCAACAAGAAGAAGGGATCCAAGTACCTTCACGACGGTGGTAAAAGAGCAGGATTTGGACAACATACATTCATGGGTTACAGACTGGGACCTGCTTGTGGGACCTGCTCGTAATATAAGAGTCAGTTTAGCCGCCGCAGTAATGCAGTAATACTATACGGCCCACATATTATAGTGACCATAGAGCCAAAACAGGCAATAGCTGTCTGCTGGTCCACATATCTGCATACTCCAGGACTCGCTCCTAACTCGTATACTATGGTATCAGGCCAAAGGTTTTCACCCCTGTTAATTACCTCTGTATAAGAGCAATGGGCACGCTATTCCGACGGCTGCCTCGGTCCGACTGCTATTACGAGGCAAACGGCTTCTCTATTGGCCAGGTTAAGCATACTATTCGGGCTGAATCCACTGCCGTTAAGCCTTGTACAGGCCGCCCGAAGGAAACCACCTATCTCCGAAGAGAAGCGACAACGGCGTCTTACCTGGGCTCAAGAGCATGCCAACTAGACGATCGAGCAGTAGAGGACAATAATCTGGACGGACAAGACTTGGATTACAGGCGGTGATACGTGACCCCATGGGGGGTTGCCCTATAGCTAGAGATAAGATAGATAAGAGCTATAAAAGAGCCCTGCCAGGCCAGAATAGCTGACCTGGCCATCCTTTCCCAATACCACAATTCACACCCCATATGCACTCGCATCAGGCGGGTATCACCGGAAACAGAACCTAACGCGCCGGCGGGGCGAAGAATGGGATCCGACGTGTATTATCGAGAGGCATCAACGCAAGCAGGGTTGGATGTTTTCGGGATACATCTCGGATAGCCGGAAGGGGCCTAGCGTACTGTAGGAGAAGGAATAGTGTGCAATACCAGCTAATACAGATTAAAAACTGATACGTGACCCCATGGGGGGTTACCCTATAGGTATAGATAAGATAGATAAGAGCTATAAAGGAGCTCTTCCAGGCCAGAATAGCTGACCTGGCCATTCTTTCCCAATACAACAATTCACACCCCATATGCACTCATCAAAAACCGACGATACCTATTATTGACGGTTAGACTCGTCTATACCGCTAGCAATTCTAAAAGAGTTCGAAGAGAGGAGTATGAAAGTAATCACGTGGCCGTGACTCGCTGCTAGATCTATACCTAATTAAGTCATACTTGTGACGCCGATCATGATGCCTGGTCCTTGAACGAGAAATAGGGACATCCTAGTATGAGTCATCTCCCACCTTACAACAGAGGAACGGGCACCTGTACTTACAACCCTATCTCTTTCTTCTTTAGTTTAGTATTCGTTAATGGAGATAGACTGATATTGTAAGGTAACAGCAAGCCTAGACCAAAAGATCTAGTAGTTCTGACACTTAGTGGCAGAACCGAGGCTTAACCCTGCTTTATAGCTCTCTATTCCCTTACAATTATACCCCCCTCCAGAGCTACTCGTCCCGAGTAGTTTAAGCAAGATAACTAATGGCGCATGACTTCAGGAAAACCGCCAGGGACGCACCCTGTGAGCGGTAACGTAAGGACAATTGTAACTTGTCACACACAGCCCACTACACCGGTATCGCATAACCGGCGACGTTGCTGCTCAGAGGCACAGAGGCACACTATTTTTGACATGTCAGAAGTCTCGGTATCGGACCGCCGCAGGGGGTCACTCCACTCCACGGCTCCATTTGCGCTGCAACGCAACGGCCCGAACGAATGAAAAGCCAGAAAATAAGCCGGAATCGAACCCAAACCCCAGACCCCAGACTATTCACTCAGTGTCAGAACAATTTAAGGTAACACCCAGCTTAGACCATTACGCTACATAGACTAAAAGATGTAGTAGTTCTGACCTAAGTGTTATTACTCACTAAGGCTTAACCCTGCATATAGCTCTCTATTCCCTTACAGATATCATAACCTTAATTCGAACTCGTAGTGTCTCTACTTCGTTATATAATACTAAACTCTAAACCTATATTTTAGAAAGACTCAAATTATCTTAACTTATAATAAACTATCTACCTAATATACCGGTAAACTTCACCTTAGGCTAATTAGGGTAAGAATAGTACCTATCCGTGGCGCTGACGTGAACTCGACTCAAGAGGCCCTTCAAAGCCTACATGTAGGTCGATACATCAGTGAGGTGAAAAACTAACCCATCACACCATAGTAACGCTTTGGTATTCCTAAATTCTACCGTGTCTGGACCCGAAGCTTGATGCAGTAGTCGCCCTGAATACTGCGCATGGAATAATGAAGAACGTCACGGGAATAGAGCGTGTCAGATATAGATTATTTTGCCCGCGACCCGGCGTTTTGACCTAGTCCACACCTGAACTTTAGACCCGGTATATAGCTATTAAATGGCTATGGGATATTAACAGGCAATTATCTCCGTCCGAAGAGGTGAAACTTGAGAAGTCCAGGATTCTGCATCGATATGCCCTTGAAAATCTACGGATATTGACGTGGGGTTAGGGTTTTTGGGTGCTCGTTTTCTTTTTTTCCGGTTTCAGACGAATTATGTAAGCGCGTTCTTGAAGGGTATTTAAGACCTTATGTACGTAGTCACTCTCTTGAGAAAAAGATAGAAATCAAGCGGCCTTTTCCACAGTAATCTGAACCAATTTCTCTTTACTTGGACAGGCATTCAATGTCTGACGTACCTATTGAGGTACTTTCTGTCCCCCTGTAGATCTGATTGTGCCTGTTGAGGCCATTGTTCCCATCTTTCACCTGTTGAGGATCCTTTTCCTCCCCAGCCTGCTGAGGCTTCAGTTGTTAGTACCTGTTGAGGTACTTGTCGTTCCGATCAGGGCAAGAAGAGCTCTTGATCTTGTTACTTCTCTTTCCACCTCCCGGATAGTAAGGTCTTGTTGAGGACCTTATTGTCCGTTGCTATTATCATCACACCTTGAACCTGCGGGTGGTTTCACTGCCCGTCGTCAATGGAATAGATCAAGGGGTATTGGGTATTGTTATCTTCGTATCTCCTCGTCTTCTTATCTCTCCATACAAATATACACGTAGTAGATCTGGTTACCCTTTCAGCCACTTACAGACTGTGAAGTACTATGCACCGATACAGAGGCAGGCTTGTCCAATTGCCACGTGAAAGTCAGGGACCAGGCTTGCCATTCTATAACACATCCTACTTTTCCTGTGAAAGTGTTCGATCACCAAAAGACAATCAAACCTAGTAGAATGATGCTAACTTGGATGCCGTGATTCGCGGTGAAGGTGAAGGACGCAGGTAACTGCGGTGATAGTGTCGTTATACTGTCGAAGAATCCCACTTTGGCATTTGCCTCTGATTCAGCGGTGTTGGTAGGTAACTCGGCCACTTTCGTCGCAGTTGTGTCTTCTGAGTAGCAGCTGAACGTCGTCGTCAAGGCTGATGTCTTCATGCGGTGAGAATTCGGCTTATTGCGGGCGTCGGTCGTGCAAATGAATTCTTGTTCGTCAATGACTGCTGCACTCGGGGCACTCAGCGCGTCGATGGCAGTGGCAATATCTTCAGGCATGCTGCGGGTATCTTGAATCTCTGGCTGGCTTTGCGAAAGTCCCCGGATGAAACCATTCGTGACCAGAGCTAAACCATTGTATCTTCCGGTTTGTGTTTCTTCTCTTGGTCCTTGATGCAAACTCTGACCACTGTGATAGCTTCCATACAGCAAGCCAAGGATGTCGCCATCGTAGTCACCACCAAAGCCACCAACATAGCTGGTTGATTTCCAGTCGGCAGACACTGTTCTCAGTGCCAGGGAAAGGGTCGAGGCAATATGAAGGACCTTCATGGCTGCGGTGTCGTGCTGGAGTTCTGTGTGATATTATATATGGACAATGGGTTCAAAAAAGACTCCTAAACTAAAAGGGTAGGAACAATATCGAACACGTAAAGAAGGATGAATATGATGGGGAGAGAGAATTTCGCTCTTACGCGTACGAATGCGTAGTGCATCATATATCTACCTCTTGACGGCTTCTCGAAAATGTTGATTCTGCGCTATGGCGCCTCCGGGCTTTTGATCTCGGGCTTGACAGGGGCGTCAGGAACGGGCTGGGACAACGCCAAAAGTCAAAATTTGCAAGTCCGTCCAATGGTCTCGGACAAACATGACAGGGTTCAACAACAGACGCACGTTACTAACCAGAAGTGAGAAGGATATTACGAAAAAGCGCTGTGCATCGATTGAGGTACGAGAGGATACATAGTGGTTTGGACCGAATGTGTCGATGTTATTGATGTGAGGTTAAGGGGAAGATCAGTTGCTATGAAAATATTTTGAGTATTCAAGGAATTCAACTTCAACTTTTTCAAAATTTCCCGGGCCTGGTGTTATACGTCAAGACGCAAAAGCGGCTGCTTGTCTCAGAACCCCTTACGCCTTATTCTTGGGCCTCAACCTTCAATTTGGGGAGGATATCCATCCAATGACATTTTTCAATAACCAGGACTGACCAAATAAAAACAGGTCAACACTTCGTGTAAGGTTTAGACTGTCTGGAGTTCAGGTCCATAAACAGCCACTAGTCAGTCTAATAAGGTCAGAGCAAAGCCTTATGGGAAAGTCGAAAATCTAAGCACGGGAAGGTATTCAGAGCTCTCTCATTGGTTCAAGCCGTGTTTTCCACGCCAAGTAAGGAGAAGGGTACCAGGAACAGACACTAACAGACTGCGAGGGCGACTGTTTTCTGCATATGCCCGTAGCAGAAACTTAGAAATCTCGTCTTTGTAGGTCGCTGATGGGCATTTTCATTACAGTACATTGAGGACAATTTTAATGAGCAATCATACATGCATGATCACTGAACACATAACCAAAGCCGCTTTGGTCCACTAGTGAGTGAGGATTTGGTCTTTGGTCTTTGGTCCATTAATTCGCCATTGCGCCATCTTCATTGCAAGGGGGCTGTTTCACCTTTGCACTTGTGTATCCAGGTTCCTGTGACAATGTTGGCCTATTACTACTCGGTGACATACATCAGGAAAGTCAATCCAGGTTGCGATCGCCGCACTGAATGAAAACCAGTATCATGCTGAGGAAATCCACCAGGACTGTCCAATTCACATCAATGGACAACCCCTTGATATACCAATCATGAGCAAATACTATCATAATGAACACGGGGGTCATCGAGCACTACCAAATATCTACTCATCCCCCATGGATCCCACTGACATCCACCTACCCTCGAAGTACCCCTATTTGAAATCTAATTCCCCCAAAACACATGACAAAGTATTCCCACCAAATCATTTACCCACGCCTGAAACGTCGGCATCTATGCCCTAATAAATGGTAGTAGAAAACCAAGTTATGTTGTTTCTCCCAAGCCAGCCGATCTTCTTCGCTACTGAGGCGCAGCATGCTCTCCTCCATCCAATCCAATCCTCTGACCACGATGGGCAACCCATCATTGATGGTCAGCTTGATTGCGCCCCCATTTAAACTCGAAGATTTGGGTATAGCTGCCGTGGGGGACTATGTGGACAGCGTCCGGGCTAAATTGCTGTCGCTGCCGGAGGTGGCTTGGTTGTTATCTTCATGGGCGACTTGCTTGGTATTCTTGTTCTTTTCTGGGGCGAGCCATGGTAGCTTCTCGTCAATTAGCGCATACTACGTGAGTCTGTGTGACATTTGGGATGGTCCTGATGTTGGTATAGTTTGGGTCATGTGGTGGTTGTATCGGTGTTGCTCTACTCGCCATATATGTGGGGGAGCCGCAGCCTAGGTTAGCCGTTATCGAGGGATTCAAACCTATATTGATGACTCTGCGATGGTCCTGTCTTGATTGGTATATCTCTCTGCTGTTCTGTTGGCTGTGTGCATTGTTATTTTATCTACGGGGAAGGGCCTGACCTCAGACTACAATTGCCGCTTCAGCCCAGGGGGGCATAACGTATTTCACCCCCATTCCGACACCCCTGTAAACCCCAACAATAACCACACCGCTATTTACATTATTTTATTTCTCAACCACTTTTGCTTCAATTGACTTTATTCCAAGTATTCAATCTGATCTGCTATCAATGCCTTCATATACGGAAGAAGACCTCGCTGCCGCCGTTCTAGACGTCGCAAATGGTAAATCTGTGCGACGTGCTGGCCTGGATTGGGGTATACCAAGGACTACACTTATCGACAGACTTCAAGGCGCTGAATTAAGTCGTGAGGCCTCTGCTAGCCAGCAGAGGCTATCTCCAGTGCAAGAAAAACACTTAGCAGACTGGGTTTTGGTCCAGGAAGCCCTTGGACTAGCCCCAACGCACGCGCAAATCAAGGAGCTCGCGCAGCGCGTCCTAGCCCTCAAAGGTGACCACCAACCACTCGGCAAGAATTGGCTGGAAGCCTTTCTAAAGCGTCATCCAGCACTAAAGACTAAAAAGCAACGCCGTATCGACTCTCAGCGTATCAATGGCGCGTCTACCGAGGTAATCCAAGCCTGGTTTGCTTCAAAATTAGGTATTCCTGCAATTCAAGCGATTAAGCCGCAATGCAGGTATAATATGGATGAGCATGGCCTTATGGAGGGTCAAGGGGGCTCTGGGCTAGTTGTCGGGAGCGCTACCTTACGCGCAATACACCAGAAACAGCCTGGTTCGAGGGCGTGGACGTCAATTTTGGAATGTGTGGATGCCCTCGGCAATACCTTACCCCCCCTGGTTATTTTCAAGGGCAAGGACGTCCAAGAGCAGTGGTTCCCTGATAAAAATCTTCAGGGCTTCAAGGACTGGCGCTTCAAGGCATCCCCCAAGGGCTGGACAAACGATACGATAGCTATTAAATGGCTTGAAGACGTTTTTATACCCCTTACGCTTCCTCAGGACCCTTCAGACACTCGTTTACTTATTTTGGATGGTCACAGTAGTCACACAACTGATACTTTTATGTCTCTTTGCTATCAAAACAACATATATTTATTATTTTTCCCCCCACACTCATCTCATGTCCTTCAGCCCCTCGATGTTGGAGTGTTCTCAGCTATGAAAACGGCATATCGCAAGGAGGTCGGGTTTTTAACCCTATTAACTGATTCAGCACCTATTGGCAAGCGGAATTTTATGCGCTGTTACGCCAGAGCACGCCATAGGGCCCTGACGGCTCAAAATATCAAGTCTGGTTGGCGTACAAGTGGTCTATGGCCCCTAAATGTCGCTAGGCCCCTTACTAGCCCTCTTCTGCTTGAAAATAGCAACCGCACACGTCACCAAGGTCCAGACATTCTTATTACAACCCAGCAAGTCCAGAAAACGCTCCAGACGCCTTCAGAGGGCAATGTTGTATGGTCAACGCCAAAGAAGAGCGTAGATATAGAGCGCCAGTTTAGGGAGTTCAATCGACTCCAACAAACTAACATGACTACACAACGCCAGCTATTTAGAAAGATGAAAAAAGGGTTTGATGAGAAGGATTATCTATTATTAAGCGCAGAATTACAAATTGAGGGCTTGAAACAGGGATTGGAGCTTATGAAGCCACGGAAAAAAAAGAAGGTGCAAATAAGTCCAAACGCGAAATTCGCAAGGATTGAGGACGTACGGCGGATGAGGGAAGTATCTAATGAAGCTCTTGTTGATGATTCGGGTTCAGAAATATCTAATGTATCTAATGTCGAAAACGATTGTATAGTTGTTCAGAATTGAATTTGTGGTGGTTGTTTGAAATTGCAGTGTTATTCGTGGTGTTTTGTTTTATAGGGTGTCGGAATGGGGGTGAAATACGTTAACCATGGCGCTCAATCCCACAGTTAGTACCCGGTAGCCGTCACAGGCCTTCTCAACAACAGGTATTTAAATAATCGCTGTTGCAAGTTGCATACAAGTTGCGTATAGCTGCGTATAGAAGAGATCAGAGGAAGGCTCTCTTCGGGGCCAATTGGAATATTGGTCCCCCGCACACCTTCACAATTGCAATATAGACACCCCCATTCCCCCCGGAACCCGACAGTTCCCTCGTCCTTTTAACAACCCTTAAACGTTGCACACCGGCAAATCATTGGTCTCATTAACTTTACCGCATCGTCATTTCATTTCAATTGAACTCAACCCCGTTCGCCCACTGGGTTTCGACTTTACGAGAACTCGATAGCGCGCTCGAGTCTTCATGGACAACAGACTTGAAGATTGGCCATAACCACCGGTCTTACTTAGAGCTTGGCTTGCCTTCGGGACTACAAGATATCCAGGACTATTTTCTTCCATTTTTCCACTTTTCTTTTTTTCATTCTTTCAATATAACGTACCCCACAAGCAAGTTGGCCACACAAGCAAGTCGGCCACTTTTTCTTGGCACCGTACGAACAACCTTTTAATTAACATCTTTACACATACCAAGATGGGATCGAATTGGAAAGAAAGCGACATGATTCTAGCGTGTCAGGCGCTTCAATCGAAACCCGAATTAAGCATCCGAGGCCCTGCCCAACTCTACAATGTCCCTCGTACAACTCTAGCTAACCGAAAACGCGGACTACTATCTCGACGCGATACTCGACAATCTAGTCAAGAAATTGAAGACCTAATACGGGCGCATATAACCCATATCTCGAAGGAGGATGATATACGTGTAAGTCGTCGTCGTACGAGACCGGCCGAACCACGCCGACGGCGCTGTAGGATCTGCGGAGAGCCCGGACATAATGCTCGTACTTGTGAGAATGATAAAGATACGTACGAGGAAGAGGATTTAGATTAGTTTGAATTATTATTTTTTAGTTTAGTTAAGTTATTGAAGTTATTCATACGGTGCCAAGAAAAAGTGGCCAACTTGCTTGTGTGGCCAACTTGCTTGTGGGGTACGTTAGTGTCAATGACTGTTTTTTCTAGACTGTTATTTCCAACTTCAACTGAGACTGGAAAATGTAGTTTTATCAGTGGCTATCCGGCATGTCGCATGTTGAAACGATGTCACGCCATGGTATAAGCAAAGGGGCAGGTGGTCTGATTCTGTCAGCTGAACGCTGATGTTGTTCAGGAACCGAATCCTTCGCGACCCTTTTGCCACACTTTCCGCGTTGGTGGCGTTCCGTATCGCCTCGCCTGGCATGACTGTCAGCTTCATCGCTGGCTGTGATTGACTGCCAAGTTCAATACATTAAATTCATATTTGTAACCCCGCGATCGAGCTGGGCAGATTAGGCAAAGAAATCAAGTTAAAAGGGGCAGAGATGCATTTCCGCAGCTCTTCTGTGTTGTTTCGAGTGGTCAATTCTATTATTGTATCTGGGGTAGACTCACGTCAATCAAGATGGCCAGTACTGTTGCCGCTTCTGCGACTACACCGAGCGTCCCAACAACACCGTTCAATTTTCCAGAAGATTGTCTCACATCACAGTCGATATGGGACATCAGCGGCTACTGCTCGACAACGTGGGGTGACGGACTTTCGTCTACCACGTGGCAATGTTCATCGATCAACTACGGCCCTCCTGAGCCGCCCGCAAGCTGTCTTCCCCATCCCGAGGACATCTACGGGTGTCCCTCGGGCTATACATCAGCCGGTTCGGAACCTTATGGAACTTACGATTATTTTGGAAGCGAAATCAAGTACCGTTATGGCTACTGCTGTCCAACATGGGTCCTCTTGAAATGAAATGTTATGAGATGGCATTACTTTGAAAGTTGAGGATGAAAACTGAGCTATGATAACAGCGAGTACACGTTCTGGTCGCAAGGAGTCTACATCACTGCGGATGGGGTGGTGCTAGTCACAGACTCATGGTGCAGCGCCTATAGCCCAACTAAACTCAACCACATCGTCACGGACGCCTACCACGTCGACCTCAAGGGCATCACTACCCTCGTTACCAGCACAACTCTCCTCGACGGCGTTATGAGCATGCAAGCCCGCCCTATCACCTACGTCTATGGCACCTACAAATCCGGCGGCGAAGGCGTGTCCTGCGTCCCCTCCGAATGTCCCCTTGTCTCCCCCACCGTGACCAAAACCAACCTTAGTATCATCACCGCGACCACAACCTTCACCCCCGCACCAACCTGTCTGGAACCGATTAACATCTGGGAAATCCACACCATGGTCACCGTTCTCTACTATGACGACAAAGGCGGCTCCCTCCCCAGCTCCCTGGCCGTCTCCTGGACGCAACTCGGCCCCCGAAGCCCAGACCCGGACTGCTACCCCGCCTCGACCAAATCCAACGAGGGCGCTTGTCCAGCAGGATATACCTACGCCGGCAAGCGCGAGATGCGCTACGCTTTCAATACCACTAGCACCACGTGGCGGGCCACTCCGACTTCCACGGTGAACGTCGATGAGGTTGTGGATGAGATATGCTGTCCTACGGCGCATAATTTCACTATGGATTACTTTATGACCTTGGACGTGGAATTTGGCACCTTTGTTGGGAATGAGGGGCAGTATGCGGCAAGATGGCCATTTTGTGCTACGACGTCTTATGTGGAGGGTAAAGCGACGGGGTTCGATATAGTGGTTAGCTCCGATGGCACTACAGAGGCAAGGAGCGGTGCTGCGGTTGGTCCGACGGTGGTAATATATGCGCCGTATGCGACATTTCGGCATTATACTACTGACATAGGTGGGTGGACTACTTGGATCGCTGATGATGCGCCCTTTTTTGATTCGAGTACTACGACTGCGTTTTTCGACTCGAGTGCCACGACTACGTTTTTCGACTCGAGTGCTACGACTACTTCGAGTACGTCGAATTCTGAAACTACAAATGCTGTAGCTACAGTTCTAACTGGCGGGACATCGATGAACGCTCCCTCGTTTACATCCGTCTCTAAGTTCATAACGACCGCTATGTTCTGTTATATAGTCCTCTTTCAGTAGAAATATGAGGGATTCAGTCCTCTGTTGATGACTTTGTGTAGATCTCGTGTTGATTATTGTGTCTGCTCTACGCGTTGTGCTGCGTTGGTTGCCAGAAGCGCTATTGCTCTCAATCCCACAGAATCACCAACAGCGTGCACCATAACCAAGGATTAATAATACTAGAAGTAGCAAGTCTAACAGGCAAGTGAAACACGAGCATATATACAATAAACACAAACTCCGGAACAAATCATTGCTATTTTCGGATTAGACTGCGGGGTTTCCGTTACACTTGTGGCAGGCACTGCCTTGGTGGACGTATATCACGGTCCTAAGTGCCCTCTACCAGAGCCCTTCACTAGGACAACTCCCTTCTTTGCCTCGAATAAGGGTTCTCTATATGTTTACCCACAGAAGTACCTCGTGTGCGCTAGTCACAAAGATGTACCTCAAGTATACACAATGCCGCCCTGAGATATTGCCGTAAGTGACTTAGTTACCTTATGTTCTACTTGAGAAGAGTGAATCACTTTACTGTGCTTCTAGATGGAAAGTTGCCGACCATGCACCTTTCCCAATATTCCAACTGGGTCTTAGACAAAGTCTTAAGTTATCCCAATTTTCTTTCGCATCCAGTCTACAGTGATTAACTAGGAGATCTGAACATGACCAAAAGTGTGTAGGAGCTTCTATCAATCCTAAGTTATGGCGACCAACTAAACGTAACGTACCCCACAAGCAAGTTGGCCACACAAGCAAGTTGGCCACTTTTTCTTGGCACCGTATGAATAACTTCAATAACTTAACTAAACTAAAAAATAATAATTCAAACTAATCGGAATCCTCTTCCTCGTACGTATCTTTATCATTCTCACAAGTACGAGCATTATGTCCGGGCTCTCCGCAGATCCTACAGCGCCGTCGGCGTGGTTCGGCCGGTCTCGTACGACGACGACTTACACGTATATCATCCTCCTTCGAGATATGGGTTATATGCGCCCGTATTAGGTCTTCAATTTCTTGACTAGATTGTCGAGTATCGCGTCGAGATAGTAGTCCGCGTTTTCGGTTAGCTAGAGTTGTACGAGGGACATTGTAGAGTTGGGCAGGGCCTCGGATGCTTAATTCGGGTTTCGATTGAAGCGCCTGACACGCTAGAATCATGTCGCTTTCTTTCCAATTCGATCCCATCTTGGTATGTGTAAAGATGTTAATTAAAAGGTTGTTCGTACGGTGCCAAGAAAAAGTGGCCGACTTGCTTGTGTGGCCAACTTGCTTGTGGGGTACGTTACCCAGGCTGATTCAAGCCTCTTATTTGTTTCCTCTCGCATCCATGCCACGGCGACCAACGGAAAAAACCAGGAAAACGGCCCCAGCCCCTAATCTTCCAGTTTCCTGGGGCCTAACGTCGTTCAAATGTGCTTAAGAAAACATTGTCGACAGATTCACGGGTTATTACGTCCACATGGCAGTCGCCCTGGAATGAGATACTTGGGGGAAGTTAAGAAAGGTAAAAGTAGAAAAGCGGGCATCAAACCATGAATCACTAAACATCCTGAATCACAAGCATTATAAACCAGTATTCATACGTCCATATGCATTCTTGTTTACACCAGACATTATCCAACCTCCAACTTCCTCTCGTGTTATCCTTCTCGTAAGGTGTCTTAATCAACAATCCTCAAAGGATGCCCCTCAGTAGTATACACAAACTGATCCAAACTCCCCAATCGAACGTCTGCAAAGATCAAATACAAATATTTCAGTGTCTCCCCCGCCCAAAACGACTCCTCCTCATCGATGAGTCCTCCCTGCACCTGCACCTTCTCGTCCAAATCATTGCCCACTTCCACCTCATCTCCCGTGTTTCCATTCTTCTCAAATCCGCGCTTCTCCACGGCGTGGTGTTCATGCTGCGTACTCCCACCCGCGGGTTCCTTAAGCTGGCCAGATTGACCATCTTCCCGCCCAACCCGCACATCAGCAAGCGACGCATATCCGTACTTCGTCCTACACTGCCGATCGATAGCCTGGAACGCGTCCCACGCCCAGTCGCGGTAGCGCTGCTCGCCCGTGATGCGCCACGCGTAGAACAAGCTCTCTACATACTCGGGACGGAGTTTATACTTGGGGTTCGCAACCCAGAAGCCCGTCCTCTGCAGATGATCCTGATTCTCCAGATCTTCGGGATAACGCGCAGCGGACTTTTCGAGGAATCCCTTGGCCGAAGAGAGAGCCGGCGTCCAGGCCCACTTCTCCGGACCGACGCCTGTGGTGGTGGCATTGTAGGTGTGTCTGCAGCCTTCTAGGAGGGCCTGGCCGAAGGTGATCAGATTAGGCGCTGAGAGCCATCTGCCACCTAGCAGCAGATTGCCCGGCGCGAAATGTGCTAGGTGCGACATCTCGTTTACCACTTCGCCGTCTAGGTACTTCCCGATGAACTGGTGCAGCATAAGGTAGCTGTCTTCATTTTTGAGTGGCGCATGAGCCGAGCGGCTGCTCAAATTCGCTCGGAGCGAGAGCGCCGCGTCGTGCCATCGGTGTTCGTAGTGCTTGGAATGCTCGTCCTGTGGCGCGAGGATCGCTTCTTTGATCAGGTACTCGTAGTAGCTGTCGTGGCCGGCGTCCCAGTGACGGTCCTTGCCGACGTGGATTCCCGTTACGATATCCATGGGTGCGTCCACCATGCCGGGGAAGGGCTCGGGAAGGGGGTTCCAGACGAGAGACCGCCATGCACGCAATGAGGTGGCGGCGTAGGACTTGTCGCGTGTCAACCGCGTGAGAGCGCGGTGTTCAAGGATATTGCTTCCGGCACGCGCGGGTCCAATGGCGGGATGGTCGTATTTGATTTTGGTGGGGTCTTTGATGTAGACGACCGGGGGATCTGGCTCTCCTTTGTTGCTTTTGAAGTTCACCCGAGGGTAGGGCATACCCGTGGGAGTGTCGTACGCGGGCCTTAGCTTCTCGGTGAGGGCAACAGCTTGCTGCAAGATGCTTTCGCGATCCTCCATGCTTGCGACATGGTCGGGCACGATGCCTATGTCGATCAGATCCACGAGCGACACTAGTCCACCCAGGTATCGGATTGTCGTTTCGAAAGGATCTACGAGCCCTTTCGGGTGACTGAAGTCGATCTCCTTGATGAACTGTATGGACAGCTCCAGTTCGTCCCACATACCCATGAGCGCGAGGGTAGTCGCCGAGTCGACGATGAAGCAGCCCCAGCCATTCCGGTCGTCTCTTTTGCGTCCACTGATGGGACGAACACCGTCGCTGCCCCATGCCATCTCGTGATACCCCTTGAAGGTGTGGGCCATGGCACCAAGCACCGCCGATGCTTTCGCGTTGTCAGCCAGGCCCTTACCGTCGCGCCATGTTGTGAGCTGAATCCGAGGCCGCTGGGCTACTCTGGGTGGAGGTGTAGGCGATCGGAAGAAGAGGAAGTAGAGTGCCACCACAACTACGGCAGTGAGGATCTTAAATCGCGACAATATCATTCCGGACCTATTTTGGGGCTTGCCCCATGCTGCTCGGGGCTTGAAATGGCCCATGTCTGGATGGTTGGGCGAGTTGGCAGCAGCCTGTGATGTCTAATCAAAGCGACACGCACGATGCGCGATGCGAAACAGCGCGTTTCAGGTCGTCAGCATGGGCTACCAGTCACAGATGCGCTAGATCATGTGGTCGCAGTCTCACTAAGAAGATTCGTGAACTAGCGTATAGCGATGGTGGCCGTTGCGTAGGTGTTACCAGCCCCAATTGAGCTTCAAAACAGAAATGACTTCAATGAAAGACACCCGGCGTAAACACGCGACGTTGCGAAATGACGTACAGCTGAAATGGCTCTGACAGGGGTTCACTAGATCCCGGCGTGGGGCCAAACACTTAGCGCTACATCAACCACCCTAAACCAGACCCTGGTCCTTCCAGAGCACCCAGTCCTCCTTCCTGCACTCTACATAGTATTTACTTACCTTCAAGTCGAGAAGACTTACTCGTTGACAGATTAAGGCATGTAAGAGACATCAGTGCTCAGTATCAGAAGCTTCTAATCCACCACAAGACTTCATTGAAAGTAGCACCAACAGTGAACACTAAGTTGAGGTTACCTGATATGTCTTGCCGCTTTTATTGTATAGCATCAAGTCCTAATTGTATGTTGTCGAAGCCATCTCGTGCCTGGAATTGTCCGAGTCAACAATTGTACTGCAACCGGAATCCGAGGCAACATACCAAGCACTATAACCCTCAAGAGACGCGCACCAACAGGGAATTTGCTGCAGGAATAGGTGCTAAATTTGTAAGAAATTCATTTGCTGAGGTGTAATGTCAGTGAATTGACTTATCTCATGATAGGAGTGAACTTTTATGCGAAGGAATGAGATGTGCCCGTTGTGGCCTTGTTAGTGCGGACCTTCCAGTTGGGCCACTCATCCAATCAAAATAGTCTCAACAGTTATATATATATATATAAAAGGCACGTAGAAACGCTCAGGTGCGTGTGCTTAAGGATTCTATACTTTCGCCTCCTTTCCCTGGCCGTTTATGGCCGAATATCTCAGTTGAAAATCTAAGAGAAACATCAGTCGCTTCTAATATTAGTTGTGACAGGCTGTGCCTGATATGGGATCCGGAGCTGCAAGGACCGTGCGTCCGGATCCACCAAAGGAACCATCGAGGGCACACAAAACATAGTCCGTGTTCCCGGGACAACTCGCATATTTTACTTTCCTCCTCAGTTAGATAATTAACAGTATTTGGCCATGTTGAGCTGTATAGTTTCGCAGTGAGCCCGTCACATTAGTTCATGTCGATATTATCGTCGAAGGACTCAAAATCGACAGCTACAAGATGGAGGACCTCTTAGTTTACGAGACGCTCAGGACTTACAGTCTCAACGGGATATTGAACAGCAGCTACAGGATGATATACGTGTAAGTCGTCGTCGTACGAGACCGGCCGAACCACGCCGACGGCGCTGTAGGATCTGCGGAGAGCCCGGACATAATGCTCGTACTTGTGAGAATGATAAAGATACGTACGAGGAAGAGGATTCCGATTAGTTTGAATTATTATTTTTTAGTTTAGTTAAGTTATTGAAGTTATTCATACGGTGCCAAGAAAAAGTGGCCAACTTGCTTGTGGGGTACGTTACTCCGTTAATCGCACGGATGTCCCTTGTTTTGTCGAGAAGACTCTTCACTACCTTAAACCTAAAGCTATTCAAAACGCCTCTGCCATGTCTCCTAGCTTGCTTTCTATCCCATGATGATCATCCCAAGTCCATCTCTGCTCAAATTTCTTATCCTCAAACCGTTCCATACCAGCTCCATTCCAGCTCCATTCGGAATAAGGTCAATAACAACAGAAGGACGCTGGAATGAGATTTAAAAGATAAGGCGGTCAACTAGATGCTGATGAGACTGCGAAATCTTGAGCATGTTTAGGATTTTTCAGGAAACCCGGCGAATGGTTACTGCCAAATTCGTGTCGTTTTATTTTTCCATTCCAGTGACAGTTGCATATGAGTTGGTATATCGCCCTAGTCCAGCATTGGCCGATTCCAAAATCTTGCATGAAACGCAGCAGCCATATATTCAGACTAAACCAGGACTTGCATTTCTAAGCAGGCTGTCGCATGATCCTGGAATAAGCACAACACTGCCTCTGAAGTTTTGCGAGTCGTGGAAATCCACATGCCAAGCAGAGGGCGGCACAACCAAAGAGAATAACGCAGAAGCACCGTCCCTCCATTAGCATATGTTTGTTATCTGGTGATACCTTGGAGACCTAAGATGAGCAATGTTACGAGCCACATTAGTACATATCTTTCTCCCTAAGGTCTACTCTTTTACTACATCTGTACGAGTGGGGAACGAGTCCGAGACTTCGCGGCAGTAAAGGAGCACGATGAGTGAAAAGCCTCACACTAGGAGACTCATGTAAGGAGACTGGCATGTATCTTCGAGAGATACTCTCAAAATGTGTGGGTCCGAACCTTAAGTCAGCACCTATAACTCATACCTCTGAACGTAATCAGACCACTTAACCACTTACGAGGGCACGAGTAACCGACTCACCTCATTTTCTGACTGACGCATCATCCTGTATCTATGCCTGAGATCCATGCAAATAGTTTCATCGGTCATCGTCCATGAGTCCCAAAACCAGTCAGAAGACACTTTGTCTTCTTTCACACTACTCCCTACATCTGCTCTTCAAAGTAAGTACCAAGTTTGTCACAAATACATACACTACGGCTACCTTGACCGCTCCCACCACCACCACAAGCAGCTTGATTAGTTAGCATAACAGAAAAAACAGCGGTAGCCCCGTTGAAAGCACCGTTATTCCCCAACCGCTCGTTCTCCATTCCCAGCTGCAACACCGCCAGTATCAAATCGACACTAGAAGCCATCGCCGCAAACGGAGTAAATTCAGCGTCAAAAGAAGAGGCGTAGTCGTGGCAATCATCGTAGTCGATTCCCTGCAAAAACTCGGCGGAGTCATTTTGTTTACAATCTAGATAACAGTAAATCCAATCAATGTGCCCAAGCCGCAGCTCTCAGCACACGTCGATAATGTTGAGGCGGGTCGGATTGGCACTCCCCTTGGTAGATGTTGAGCCACCTAGTTTCGGAGTACCTTGAGGACTTCTGACCGCAAAGGTAGCTGCACGCAGTGTCTCCTCCTGCTGAAAGATGGAGTGAGTGTTATTGGTTGAAGGCATGGGAAAGACTGGTTCGAAGGGCTTGCCGTTGGCTGGGTTAGATGTTGTTGAGCTGCCGACTGGGGCACGGAAGAAGCCGTTGTCTGTTTTGCCCATCATAATCAATCATGGGACAACACGAGCAATGCAATGAGTCGTATATTCCCCATTGGAAATAGGCATCCAGTTGTCACCTGAAGAGTCAGGGCTAAATAAAGCAATGGCAGTTTTGACATGGTACCAGCCATGAGCAACATGCGCCGTTGTGGCAATCCAGTTAACATTTGAGGCATATATAGCTCAAGAGATTCACAGATACAGAGTAAGAACACTTGAGGTAACGGGCCCGGAAAAACAGCGAGGCTTCCGGAGACAGTTTCGTCAATTTATGAGTCCATGATACTCATCTGTGTCCTCCCATCACCATTATCAGCGTCCTTCGGGCTCCTCGAGTCCTGAATAACCAAGTTCGTGTTGGCCCGGCTCAATAAAATTACTGTTTTGACTATAATGAAATCAAGAGCTATTAAGAACCTCAAAACCAGAATGCTCAAGAGACGTTGCTTTTGCCTCAATTATCCTGCGTTGCACAGACAAGGTGGGTTCTTCTCCCTAACAGCGGTCCAGGATCAGGGTGAATTCTGCATGCTTGTGTTTTACAGAGCGAAATCAACGGTTTTACGATGAGGAAGGTGGTGCCGTTGTCAATACGTGGCATGCTAAGGCCATGACAACGCTCGCCTGACGAGCTGATGAGCTGGTATGTTCCCAATTTCATAACTGTTACGTTATGCTCGAGACGCCAAGCGCCATTCTGCAAATAGCGGTCTCTTGACCGCTCGCATAGTAGCATTTACCAGCGTCTGCTGGCACCTGGTTTCCTCGTATTTTGCGGGGCCCCATTCTTTTTCGACGTCATAGAAGCTGAATCGTAAGCTTAACTGCAGCCAGTCACGCCCCCGTATCTGGGAAGCTCGTATCAAACTATCGAAACGTCAGGGGCAATCTATTTTCATCCTTCCCGACGCATCGGACGATGTCAAATTGACTATGCGCCCCTCTTGAAGCGGCAATCCAGGGGCCGATCCCGGCACTAACGGCATTTCCATTGCGGAGCCGGATGGGCCGATCCCAACCTCACTTCACATGATGCTCGACACGATCGACGTTTGGCCAGCATGAATACGGGCCAACAGGTCCAACAGTTGAGAACCTCGAGGAGTATAAAGGTCCTGCTTGCTGATCGCATTCAGACAAACTTCTATCCTCAGCACATCACAAACTCCAGACCAGTAACTTCATTACCATTTAACAACCTTCACCCACCACCAAAACAAACTCCTCACCCCAAACCATCAAAATGAAGTTCTCCGCCGTCGCCCTCTTCGCCGCCGCCGCCTCGGCCACCGCCATCTTCAAGGTGTCCGACTTCACTGCTGCCTGCATCGCCCACTCGGCCCAATGCAGCTACGAATTCAACCTCGCCTCCACCAGCACTGGTGAGACCACCGGCGTGTCCTGCAGCGCCCAGGTTACCAGCGACGGCTCCCTTCCCGCCGTCACCGATGGTACCTGCAAGGAGTCTTCGCGCACCTGGACCGTCACCAAGAACGACGACGGCAGCCTCGTCCTCACGGCCTCGCAGCAGGCCACCCCCAGCTCCTCCTCCACCGGCAGCCACACCATCGCCGCCTCGGAGCTCGAGTTCCAGCAGACTGGTGCTAGCACCCAGCAGGTCTACACCGGTGCCGCTGCTTTCGTCCTTACCTCTTAAGCACATTGCCCGCGCCAACTGGAGTCGCTGATTTCACTTCTTCTCGCAAAAGTTAACCCGGGGGGGTGATGGTTGGAGATGGTCTTGAAGGACACCAAAAATACATAGATGTCGCTTATGTACATACATAATCATCACAATCTGATTGCGCAACCAAAATAATCTTCTTCCTTGTGAAAGTCGACTCAAATTTGTGTTTGTTGATGTAACCTCGTAATTACGCACTGTAACTCCTGGCTGGGTGGGCTGGTTTCGCTGGCCCACATTGCGTCCCCCAAGGCTTAATTCTTGAAGTGATATAGGCTAGCAATAGCTATATCACCAGGTCTGTGTAATAGAATTCGTAAGAAACACTTCAATGAATGCTGTAAACTATGCGTCCGTTCTCGAATCAGCATACAACCCCCCTGTCCGAGGAATCTACTTGCACCAACTGTTGAGTATGGTAGATATTTAGCGAATATTACTGCGATACTTCACGTAGCTGTGAAATTCACTATTTTTCTAGTGAATTTCTTGATAGGTGGCCATTCAATCCTAGCGTTTTGCTAGTGTATAACTCCCCTGTTACGAACCGTTGGTTCTAACCTGGCCAAAACCAACCCGACAGGCCCTACAATAGGCCATGACGGAACCCCGCAGGAACAAAGCCCCATAAGGACGGAAAGGAACAACTAGGCCCCCGACTAAAGGAAAAGGCAGAGTGATTAACTCATCTCATATATTCCTAAAAGACGTCGTTCTTCGCAATCAAAATGGTGTCAGGATGAGAAAAATGGTGCGTGAGGTATTAGTAATACCATTTGTGGTTCACGTTTTTAATCTCGTTTATTATACTGCCTTAAAGAAGCCTATGGCTCATGAAGGCAGTGAAGTGTCCCTTTTTGAAGTAAGGAAGACAGGGGAGTCCTCCCTAGCCCCCGTCACCTATTCCCCTGATGTCCGGCCTGGCCCCACTACAATATGGGGTGTGAATTGTTGTATTGGGAAAGGATGGCCAGGTCAGCTATTCTGGCCTGGCAGAGCTCTTTTATAGCTCTTATCTTATCTTATCTATCTTATCTATCGCTATAGGGTAACCCCCCATGGGGTCACGTATCACTTTGGCTCTAACTTCTCTCTTTCTTAAACTCTTTCTTAAAGAAAAAGAGATGTAGAGATAGGCAACTCTCTCAGAAGACTAGCTACACAAAATAGTCTATATACAAGTCCTAGACCTAATGATATATGCTATAAACCCCTTTCTTCTTTCTTTGGGCTGTTTTCGGGTGAATAAATCACGTTTACACACTAACAACATACATCAGCAGGCAAAAGGAAGTCCGTGATTTCGACAAAAACATCTCATTTGAACATTTTGGTTGTTGAAAGAGTAGCCTCATGACCGAGTTGGGCCAGGGACAAGACGAACCAACTACCAACAATTATCTAAATTAATTGAGGCTGTTACCGATTAACTGTATATGAAACGGGCGTTTGGCACACTCGTTGTTGGACGGTCAAGGATTTCGACCTGCGCATGCCTTTTGCCACCCCGAATCAGGGCGAAAATATTACACACTTCTGGTTGCATACATGGGGGTTTCTCGTTGCATGGTAGGGGTGCCATGTCATGGTATTCATCGGGACTCCAGAAACAAGTTTAAGGAATATGCAACGCGCCGCCTCCGTGGCATCAAAGACCCATGCAAGTTAGAGCCAAAGCAAACCGTGTTGATAGTACTGCCAACAAGTGGCTTTTGTTCATTTCTGGATAGTTCAGACACTGAAAAAATATCTTCAGAATGGTTAGTATGTGCACTGTTCAAAGCCAACGCTACCCCCAACATGTTGCGATATGCTACGGGCGTTCGGTCTCCATGGCCTGCCATGTGCACTCGCTTCTTTTCGTCCGTCGCATTGTAGCAGCATCTTGGCCACTGCGGTGCGTGCTTGAAGATTTGGAGCTCAAAAATAGATGGTGACACAATGCAAGGCTTCGTTGGCTTTATATTGCAGATAACCAATATCATATACATTAATATTATACTTGAGACATTCCAGGATCACCCGTGGATACAAATACAACTACCGCTGAGCACTCAACAAGCCACACTCATATCCATGAGATTTGGAATTTTAACTTGAAAGATTATAAATTATCAATTGTAACAGATTAGCAAGCCCTCGTCTGACCTGTGCTATTTCCAGAACTTCAAGGAGATTACGTACTCGACCGTCGTGGCCACAGACTTACAACAAAGGTATCGTGCGCCAAAGCAGCCAACGCCAACCAGAAATAAATATCCATTGGAAACGCCGTTATTAGAAGCACTAAAACAGGATTTAGTTGGTGGAGGAATGTAGGCTGCATAATCATCCAGGTCATCTGCCAGGATCGTGACATGATAACCACTAGGGCGCTAATGCAAGCAAACACTTACTTACTTCGACATCTATTTCCGGTGCTAGAACGAGGTGTTGGTTTGACGCCCACTTATTCATGACTACACATGGCTTGTTTTACTGGTCAGCACTTGGAATGGTGCGAAATCGAAAGTTATTTTTGGATGTTTCATTGTTACAGCCGCCGCCTATGTGCATGTTTATATATTAAGTAATTACAGCCATACGCTATAGCAGCCAGCAGACGTAAGCCCACATCCACTCTTATACGCATCCCGACGCCCTTCAACCGTTCTGCGCAGTCCTATGTCCGTCCTAGTACTCGAAATCATCATCAACGCTTGGCCCCTTATTCTTGGCCACGCTCTCCTGCTTGCGGTACATCTCCGCCACCTGTCGGCTGCTGGTTGCCTCATCAGGCTTCTTGTCATCTCTGATCTTGATGAATCGGGGGAATCTCAAACTGATACCTTTCTGGCCACTAGGATCCACACCCTCCTGGCAGCCGGCCTTGTAACGGGGGCTCAGAGTTAAATCGGCCGTCTTGACCTCCCAGACGTAACGAGGCTCGAACCATACGTCTGGCTGGTGCTGCCCGCCTGCTGAATGGGAGTAGAAAGGCTTGGGGCGGTCAATAACAGTCTCAGAGAGCACCGTGTGAAGTTCTTCAAGTACTTGCTCCGAAAAGCCTGTGCCAATGTTGCAGACGGTCTCATAGGTCTCGGTATTGGAATTATAGCATGCCAGCACGAAGGCACCGTAGACCGAAGTACGCTTGCCCTTGCCATAGTAGGCACCGAGAACCACAAGATCAAGGGAATCGCCGACTCCAGAAAGATAGTCCTTCTTGATCTGCATTCACTCATTAGCAATCGTGAGCTGATATTGGCGATGGGGACTGCTTACTTTGAGCCAATTGCGACTTCGTTTGCTGGGCTCATATCCACTCTCAGACCCATCCAACATCTTGACCATGAGACCTTCGCAGGATGCCTTGACACTTTCATCGAGGAAAACCTGGATCTCCTCGAGCTCTTGGCCGTCCATATGCGTAGCGAAGGTGAACTCACCCTCAACAGGAGTGAACGCCTTGTGCAGCAACTCGCGACGCTCTCGCAGCGACTTCTTCACGATAGCCTCGCCGTTGAAGAAGAGCAGATCGAAGGCAAAGACGCAGACCTTGACCTTGACGTCTTCAATCTTAACATCCTTCTTCTTCCTCGTCATGAGCTGTTGGAAGGGCAGCACCTTCTTCTCTTCCACATCCCAGGCCACCGTCTCGCAATCAAGGACGAAACTCTTCGTGTCGTCTTTGACCCAAGTGTGTAGTTTGGAAAGAATATCAGGATATTTCTTGGATAGATCTTCAGAGTTTCTCGAGAAGATTGATGCAACGCCCTTCGCTGCCTCCTTGGCCGCATCGGGTACACCATCGATGTACTTATTGGCGTGGTCCTTGGCCACATAGTGGATTTGCGCTCTCTCACCGTCGTACTTGTACTCGCAGGTGAAAGCCTGGTTCTCAAACCGGTCTAGGACCTCTGTAATAGCCTTGGTGGGCTTGGCAAGCATGGGCTTAAGTGGTACGCCAGGCTGGAGTTTGCAGCTCTCGTTCAGCTTCATGATGCCGTTCTTGAGCATAGCAGGAACGATGGCATCCCAGCTGGGAAGTTCACTGTCGAGTATTAGACTGGTAGTTCACGAGCGAACAAGGAACTTACCTGTAGACCGTCTTCAACATAGATTCAGCCTTCTCCATGTCTGTCGTATCAGGGACTTGGCCCTTCTTCTCTATCTCGTGAATGATCATGGCCTGAGCTATCGACACCAGAACCGTCTTCTCTGCAAGACCTAGCCGGAGTTTGCCCTCGAGGAAACGTACAATGAACTTGGCTTCGCTCGGTCCGCCCTTATCTTTATTAATGTCCGCCTTGCCAGCAGAATGGACGTCAGCCGAGGCGAGAAGCTTCTTAATGCCATCGACCTTTCGTCCTTGTGCGCCATTACCACTCACGGTAGCAATGTCCATCAAACCCTTGTGTACTCCCCTGACAGTGAGAGCCTTCGGCTTGAACATGGTACCTTGCTTGGATCTGCTCTTCACGGCGACGAGGCCCAGATCGCCAATCTCCTTCTGGTCTCCCTTGATGACTTGCAAACTGCGGCCGGTCGTCTCCCCAATAGCCTTCATTATGAGAGACTCGCCAATGCCTAGTTCAATGCCGGCATAGTCCGGTGCAAGCTTGTTGATCATGAGGAGAATTGTAGGGAGGAGGTCATCGGGAGTAAGACGCAGGATTTGGCGTAGGAAGAGAGAACAGTGCTCGGTGATTTCCAATCGCTTTGAAGTCATCTCAATAAGCGAGAAAGTCGTGCAGAGAGCAGCATACGGCACTTCTGCGCCCTGTTCCCAGTCTGGATAGGGGTCTTCCGCCTTGGCCTTGAGTTTGGTCTGGACCTTTTGTCGAACCTTTGCTGCGACTTCAGGTTTCTCGTCTTCTTCGTCTTCTACGTCCTCGACTTCCGACGCAGACTCCGATGCGGTTTCTTCTTTAACTTTTTTCTCGACTTTCTTTGTTTTGGGCTCCTTCTTGGTCTTTGCGCTGGAAACAGTCGATGTATTCTTCGGTGCCGCCTTCTTGCTGGCGCTCACCTCTTTGCTAGGTTGGATCGGCTCGGCGTCTGCCATGACCTCGTCATCATCTTCGTCCTCTTCAATTGTCCGGCGAACTCTTCGAGCTCGTTTCGATACGGGGGCCTCTTCTTCATCTTCATCAATATCAATAGGTTCAGCTTTCACAGGTGTCGGCTTTGGCTTGGCTTTTGAGGACACACCCGTGCGGGAACGCTTCTTGGTCTCTACGGGCTTTGCATTCTCCTCTGCATCGTCGACAATTTCTTTCGTTGGCTTGGTATCTACGAGCTCTGTATTCTCCTTTGCGTCGTCAACAATTTCTTTCGTTGGCTTGGCTTTCGGGGACAGGCCTGTGCGAGAGCGCTTCTTGGTCTCAGCGGGCTCTGCATTCTCCTTTCCATCGTTGACAGCTTCCCTCTTTGGCTTCGGAGAGTCCTTTTCATCCTTTTTATTGGCAGATGTGTCTTCCTCTGGCTCATCCTTGGGCTTCTTGGCGGCTTTCGTTGCGAACGACAACTTGGATTGCTGAGGGGCGGCCTTCGCACCATTCGGCTTGCCGAAGAACTTGCTGCAAGCATTATTAGAGTCGAAACGATGAAGTATCGAATTTTTGGATGACCCACCCTAAGGTGGTCTGCGAAGACTTTACATACCCCAACGTGGCCTGCTTGGGTGCCATGGTGACGGTGGTGAGCAGTCTGCGGGCTGTACTCGTGGCGACGAGGGCAAGGCAACGATGAGAAGCCACAGTGAGGAGTTGAGGAAGTTGGACTCGAGAAGAAGTTCAAGTCTGTTGAGCTGTCTGATCAACTGCGCCGCGGCTGCCTTGCATACAATGTATATGGGATTTCAAGTGGAACCTTGTCCAGGCAGAAGGTCGCGACTTTCCAATGTCTAGCCTAATAGGTGAGGTGCGACGCGCCGGGCCTAACCGCGTTAATGGGTCTAGTCCGTGACGCGAAATGATCGATGCGTATAATTCCAAATAAAGACTAGCTCATATCGAAGCTTTTATCGATAATGCAAGAAACCCATCATCCCGAGGTCCAGTAATGCAAATCAAAGTCGTTCCCAGGGTACATTTCGCATCCCCCGCCTTGCGTTTGCAAGAAACCGGATGAACTATTCGAGTTCTAACCTCACCACGATGCAATCACCATCATGATACCTCCTCGCAGGCTCCAGCGCCTGGTGCAGGTCGCTGCCTCACCCCAATGCTACAAAGCCTATCTCCCCTGCCGTCAATACAGCTCCAATGCCCTTGACTTCGAAACCCTCCGCACCTCGATGCTCTCCCGCCCCGAAAAGCTAACCTACGACATCCTATCTCCGACGCCCACACACCTCCTCAACATCTCGCTGTCCGACTTCCTTCCACCATCTTGCCACCCACCCATATTCAACCCCTCTTCCGCATTAAGCTCCGGCCTGTCTCCCTCCAAAGCCACCCCGCCACAACCCCTCCCCGAAGCCCACCACCTCGTCTACTTCCCGCCCCAACTCCCGGCCTCGGGCCTGACACCCGACGGCACGGACCCGTTCCATAGCCCCGGGGCGCCGTTCGATCGGCGGATGTGGGCGAGCGGGTCGATATCGTTCAACAAGCCACTTCTGGTCAATCGGCAGCAGGTGGTGTGCAGGGAGAGCTTGGGCGATGTGACGGTTAAGGGACGACCGGGGGAAGAGAAGATCTTTGTTGATGTGTGGAGGCGGTATGGGGAGGACGACGGCTTTGTTGCGGGCGAGGAGGCGATTACAGAGCGGAGGAGTTTGGTGTTCTTGAGGCGCCGAAGCGCGGAGGAGGCGAGAGAGGTTGCGAGGGAGGGAGTTAGGGATGGGAGGGTGGTCAAAGGTATGCTACTTCCCTTTCTCTCTTCTGCATTTACAACTGCCTGTACATTCTATAGGTATGCCTTTGCTAACAGCCGCACAGCCCCCCACAAACCAACCTTCAACCACACCCTCCTCCCGACCTCAACCCTCCTCTTCCACTACAGCGCCCTAACCTTCAACGCGCACCAAATCCATTTGAATCCGACGTACTGCCGCGAAGTCGAAGGCCATCGGAATCTGCTCTTCCACGGGCCTTTATCCCTGACCTTTATGGTCTCCGTCCTGCGGTCGCAGCTCGGCAAGGATGAAAGGGTTAAGAAGATCGATTATCGCAACCTGGCCCCACTGTACGCGGAGGAGCCATTGACGGTGTGTGTCCGACAGAATGGGAATGGTGAGGACATGGCGGATGGACATAAGAAGTGGGATGTTTGGGTGGAGGATAGTAGGGGGGGGTTGTGTGTTAAGGGGAGTGCGGTGAGTAACTCTGCGTAACCCTTGATGGTTCGCATAATACTAGATTGCATGTGTCAAGTAGGACGCGCGAGTGATGTCAATATGATGGTGAACTAGGCAGATCTCGATTGCAGTGTCACGAGAAGACAGGTTACACAGTTGTGATTTGTGTATATATTTGTGTAATGAGCAAGAGTTTTTCAGCTTAGCCAGCTTAGCAAAGAATTCTGCTATACCACCACAGGGTAGGTATTTTAGTTTCGTTCGTGAGTCTCGTTCCGTTCCTTGGTATTATACACCATCGCGAATATTGCGAAGCAGATTTCGTAAACCATGTGCCATCCGTCATCCTCGTCTCGCCACACCATGCCAACACCCCCAAAACGCTCGTAAGTTGTAATGTAAAAAGGGGGGAATTGATGGAACAAAGAAATAGAAGAATCGAAGACGTCCACCAGTGGGGGGGTTGAATCCCCGTCTCACCCACGCGTCATGCCATACCATGCCATGTCACATTATGCATTTCCTCCTCCTCTTGTCGTCATCCCACTTCATGGGTATCTTCTCCATTTGTTCACACCGTCCAAAAGCCAGCAAATCACCAGCACTGAGTGACAGTCAACCAGCCCGTTGGGCCATCGTCGGTGACCTGACTCATGTTCAGGACTTCCCGACCTCGATCGTCAGCACAGAGCAAGATTGTGGGTTGTCGATACGAGTGTCGGATTGTTACCGGCCAATCGAGCCAACACTCGCATATTTGCTCTCAAACTTCTTGACCCCCTTCACGTCCTACGTGATTGGGGTCAAGAAGGCGCTCAACATCAAATCGTCCGCGCTAGGCCGCAAATTGTGGTCAATCTCAAACGTCTGTTTCAGGAACTCAATGGCCTCGGGCGAAGCGTTGTCCGGGATGGTAGGCGACGCCTTGCCACCACCGATCTTGAAGATGGCTTGCAATTGAGAACAGTCGGGGAACGGGTGCGAACCGGTCATCATTTCGACGACCAGGCAACCAAGAGACCAAATATCCGCCTTGCGGGTATAGGATGTCTGTTTCACGACCTCGGGCGCCATCCAGAAGACGGACCCTTGTAGAGACGGGCGGTTCTTGTTGTTATTCGCGCCGGACAGGATGTTGGTCGCCTCGAGCTTTTTGCTAATACCGAAATCAGAGATCTTGATGGTGCCCTTGTTGTCCACCAGGATGTTGGCACCCTTGATATCACGATGAATGATATCCCGGTTGTGCAAGTAGGACAGACCGTTGAGAATTTGGCGCACGAAGCTGCGGACCAGGGGCTCCGGGAGAGCACCATAGGAGTTGAGCATGGTTTGGACCGAGCCACCCGGCACATACTCAAGGAAAATATTGAGATATTCCGTCGATGAACTGCAGCCGAGGTATTGCACAATGTTTGCGTGGCGCAAGTCACGCAGCAAGCTGATCTCCCGCTTGAGTGCTTCAATCATGCTCTTCTTGCGGTGGTCGTTCTGGCTGTTAGAATTGGGTGAAGGCGCCTCAACCTGCTTGACAGCAAGAAGCTCTCCGGTGACAGCGTGCAGTGCGAGGTACACGGAACCAAAGGAACCTTGACCAATTAGGGCACCCTTCATCCACTTATTGTCATCCCACGACTCTCCCGCCAAGAAACTCTGAAGCTCCTCATCTGCATCTTCCCCATCTTCCTCCAAGGCCTGGGTAATCTCTTTCATCGACCCAGAACCCTGCGTACTGCTCTCGTCAAAGTAGCTCAGTCGCGTAGTTCCATCAGGGTCGGTGACGCTAATGCCGGCGCCATCGGATGAACTGTCCGCGAACGAGACGTACGATTTGCGATTGGGTTCAATAGGCGATTCTTCTTGGATACCGTCCAGGATTGTTGACGCAACGGAGTCTCTATATTGGTGCTGGAGCCGACTCGGGTCCCTGGGTCGGAGCTTGCCTGGGTGGCCGCCTGCGCTCAACCAGTTATCGGCGATGGTCGGAATGGGGGGCGCATCTTGGATGCTCGATGCAAAACTCAGGTTACTCGCTACACTCAACCGGCTGTTCACCTTGCTCAGACGTGTCGATCTGCGCATGGATAGCCGTGCCGTTCGATCGATATCTTCCCGCGGATGATCCGGGAAATATGAGGTAAGGTCAGATGTGATGAGCTCGCTAGGAGGCCGTAATCCGCCGAACGGCCTCAAAAGCCCCTTTCTCGCTCTGGGCGATTGTGTTGGTGATTGCCTCATTTCGTTGGAAGCTGGTCGCTCAAGATCCTTTGCGGCATTAATCAAGTTCCTCTCACGGTCCTGATAAGAAATGGGCGATAATGGTTGCTGTAAATCACCGTCCCAGCTCTCACCCATGAGTTTCTGTACCTTCATCTGGCTTCGCTTGTCCTGAACATTTTCAAGGGCTCTTGCGTGATTCTGCTGCGCCTCTTCCATAGCGATGGCAGCGGCTCTTTGCAGCTCGGATTCCCCTGGTTCTCCGGACGGCACTCTCCTCAGAATAAGGCGGTTCCGTTCGGGTCGTTTTTGATCCTTGATGATTCGCCAGAGTTCCGTGTCGCCCAGGCGTCGGCATTGCTGGGGGTCGGGGTCGACACCGGCTAGAACCCAGAAACAGTAGTTGCGGTCGTGGTCCTCCCGTAAGGCGAACTTCCGTAATGTGACCCTCGTGACCTCCTCGCAAGTACTACATCCGGCGATTTTGACGACTTTGGTGACACCACCTGTCGAGATGACACGGATGACATCTTGACCCTGTGGTAACGCAGCCATCAGTGATCCATCCATACTCGATTGGTTCCGCGTATGGGTCATTACCAGACGGCCAGACTGCGACTGCTCCGGAGAGGATCCAGGAAGTCTACCAGCGGAGGAGTTGGGGGTGGCATTACTCATGTAGAGCTGGTTTGGGTATCGTTGCCGGATGGCTCGTAAGTCGGCACTCGGGAGGGGGGAGCTCGGCCGGGAGGACTTGCCGATGTCCATGGCCGAGCTCATACCATAACTTGCCATATCGATTTGTCGGGAGTATCTCTTGTTTTGCGGTGGTGTCGGCATGGCTCGGCTGCCCGAGTGTGGTGGCCTGGGTGAGCCTGTTGACGGCGTATACTGAATGTCGAGCCCACCAAGCGAATCCTAGAGTCGCAACAGATATTTAGAAGCCAATTTCCCTCAAGTTTCGTACTGCTGCTTCACGTCACCCACATGGGACTTGAAAACGACTCACCCTATTTCGCTTCTTCTGGTTAGCGTATGCCTTTGTCCTAAGCTTCTTGATGCCGAGAAACAGGCGTACGCGGTCACCGACCTTGTCGATGCCCATCTCTTTGAGTACCTCCTTGTCCATTTCCAGTAAATTTTCGCCGTTGATGTGGTTCTTGCGAAATAGCTTTTCGTACTCGCCGCACTTGACGCTTCGTAAGTAGTCACAGACGCGGTCCTCGCTCCAGTTCTTAACTGCGTCTGGGCCGTCGACGTCGTCTGAAAATTCCGACTCGGTTGGGCTTCCGAAAGCTTGCCCGGCGGAGGGCGCGATCGGTTGCCTTCTCGTGGGTTGCATATTTGCTGCTGGGGTATTGGAGACTAATGTCGAGCCCGACGAGGCCAGCGAGGCCGGGAATGTTGACTTGGCTAACATGGCCATAGTGTTCCAAGTCTACAATTAAAAGGGCGCGTGTTGTTTGTCAAGGCGACATGAGACAGTTCGGTTGAGGCGTCGAGGCGGGGAAGTCCTTCAAAGATCTCAATTCTTCGTAGCGGCACTCTTGGGGGTTTTGGTGGCAGGGCGGGTTGGCCAGTTTTGGTCTTCGTCTTGTTAGAGTTCAGAGTTGGGATGCCTTCTGCAATTGTTGGGGGACCAAGCGCAAATACGGGAGTTTGCTGTTTGCCTGATAGTCGTGGTTTGGTGGCACTATAAAAGTAGATCGTGCGATAGCGATAGATAGGTAGGGTTACTGCAACGAGAAAATAAGAAAACGAACGATGGCACGATGGTTCCAGTCAGCTTGGCGGGTTTGGGCGCGATATTAGAGTTGGGGATCGCTGTAGGGTCCTTGGTGGTTTCAAATTGGCGTTGGCCGCGTCAACCGAAAGCGGCACAGTATTGTATGGTATGCAGTGGGCAGTTGCCAGTTGGGTTGGGGGATTTCGTCGAATTCTTTCAGAGAACTCACAGCCTTCTCAACTTGTGAAACAACTTTGTCAAGTGTAGCGGTGGGAGAAAGAAGGGAAGATCCCTGAACAGAGTCAAACCTGGCAAATTGCAATGCAACTCGTAGAAATCAGGACGAAAAATGGTTGCATGGGTTGATTAGAAGACTTGGGTGGCCTCCTCCGATTGAGAGAGCGGGTGCAAAATAGGTGAGCAAGAACGTGCCTTTACGCGGCATGCTCGCTGCTTGTTGCTGTTTGGCGCCGAGGCGGGTAAGCAGCAACAGTAACTGTGGGTCTTGCTCCTGCTCTCTTTCCCGTTTGGGGGCAGCTTCAGGCAGGTAAGCAGGAGCAAAGTCCGCCCCCCACCAGTTGCCTCGCTCACAATTGGGAATGTTTGTTAGGGGTTTTCGGGGGGGGGAGGGGGGGAGGCCGCATTTCAAGGGTCTTCCAGGCTGCAAGTGCTCCATTATCCCAGAGCATAATTGAACAGTGACAACGCTGGTTGGCTGCTAACCCCTGTCTGTGTTGAAACTTCGGCAAAGCGGACCAGAGCGCTTCTGCATATCGGTCTGCATCGGTGTCGCGACACAAGAATCCTTGTACCATTCAGCCAGTCAATTGACCTTCGCATTGTATCGCCGTCAGGGATTACGATAGGGCCTGTCTACCGGAAGCGGCATACCAATGGATGATCGTGCTGGTCGATATTACGACATGTGTATACCGACTTGTCGCCCTTGGTGAAATGAGCCTATAAGGCATAGAAACAGCAAAGAACTTCGGTCCAGCACTGTGCACAAGCTGCAAACAAAATGAGACGGGATGATAAACAATGCCCATCGTGTTTCCTGTTGCATCATCTTCAATGCACCAGGGCACCCCTTGTCTGCCCTTGTGGAGAGATCTCTCGAGCAGCTACCGCTGGCCTCCATCGCAGCAATGACGACCAATTGCTCGGGTCTGAGAAGAGGGTCTCACGTTAGGTTCTTGTATCGCACATTAAGCCAGCCCGTCTCCGTAACGCCGTATCGAGGCTGGTATCGGAGTGAGAATCTCAATTACGGTCTTGGGATTTGGGGTGAAGGAGCTGGGCGGTTTAACATAAGATTTCCAGGGGCAGTCAGTCCACGGCTCGTAATGATAGCTGATGAGCGGCCGATAGGTTTGTATTTTTAGTAGAGCCTCCTTCCTTCCATCACCTCGCCAAACCACCCAGACCATGAGAGACGCGGGGGATAGACTCAAGAAATCGTCCGTCATCTATCTCACTCACGCCCTGGCAAATCAACGGCAGACAACAGGGTTTGGTAGAACCTCAAATTGATTGGGCATCGCAACAGCTCTGTTGTGTGCAAAGCCAATCATAGAAGCCCAAGTCAAGCTGTCGGAAGAGGCGATGGAGCCTCCAGGTGGACCATAATTTTGACCGGGGGCGGACACCATTTGCAACTTGAAACTCGCCGTGTTTCGTTTGGAGCAACTGAGATCAGTCACGACAAGGCGCCACGCGGTCAACTCCAACAACTCCAACAACTCCAATAACTCCAATAACTCCAATAACTCCAAAAAAAAATCTAGACTTCATCGCGTGGTCAAGTGTCAAGTTGGGTGTTTTGTTGATATTGCTGGTGAGGACATTGCGAATAGTTGTTACAAGAGCAGTTCAGACGAGCACCTTTGCGAGCCAAGCAAACTCGACTTCACCGGCCGGTGCTGTCTTACGCGATGTTGTCCTATTATACTTTTTCAGAATTTGGATAAAACTTGAAAGAGCCGTCCTGTCGGTGTCGACTGTCAAAGTCAATTACAAGTACCGAGTCATGAATTATTTTGACCGCTCTCCCAAGACTTTGGGCTCGAGCTTATCGTTTGTTGGTCGAGTTGAACATCATTGGCGTGATATCACGACTTCATTCGAGCGAGCTGTTGAGGGAATCAGGATGCCGCGCCCAAGGTCAATATACCGCGGTCACATCGTCCCTGCCACCTGCGTCTTGAGAGCTGTAAATAAAAGTACCCTCACGATCAGCCCAAGGCGTTGCTTGTACAACAAGGCAGTACACAGTTCATTTAGGCTGCATACACGGAAAGAAAATCTGCGGGGTCCTACATGGCCTTTCCGATGCGTGATAATGAACACCTGGAGAACAAAGACATCATTCAAATACATCGCATACGGAATTCCCCGGGAATATGCTGCGGCTCATAGCATACTCGAACTCTTCATATTTATTTCTTGACGAATATCAAGCATCAAGCCATTCTGCATCGGTTGCCGTTTTCAGAAGGATGCCGAACGCGGATCAGTCCATCCAACACGAACGCGCCCAATCCAATAGCACATTTCAACGCCGAGTATGCAATCTCTGCTGGCAGCAGCGCCAACAAACAAGCTTGAAACCAGTTGGTCAACAAGAAGCTGAAAGGCATTCCTCTGCTTCGAAACAAGCCCGCAGTCCTAGCTCCCTCACGTGGCATTGTGGCACTCGGGCGCGATCAAAGAAACTCGATGCCAGCATGCAGGTGAGCCAACAGAGTAAAGGTGGGGAAGGCTTCCTGGTACATTTGCCAACATCAACAACTAGGGTGGCTGCAAGCTTACGTCCTGCATTTACGGTGAATCTCCTTGGGTGATTAGTTGGTCACTCACTGGTCAAAACAGCTAGATCTCGCTAACGCTTGACGTCAATCAGCTGGCAAAGTTTAGAGTATTGAGCTGAAGAAAATCAACACACCAACTTGTGCGGTGTGAACGTCACCATTCTCGATATGCCCTTTGTCCTGACCGATGTGTGGGCCCCAAGTGTGGGAATCTGTGTAATTACGATCTGCACTGAACAATAACCACAGGGATGAAACCCCAAGAGATGATCAGAATTGATATATCGCTAATAAGTTGTAATCCCACCTGAATGAATCGCATTGCGATTTTGGGCCTAATAATTCCGTACCTACATGCCTGACGTACGAAGTGCCAGCTGCCATCCAAACCATGACGTCATAACATTCTCAGATGAGTTGAGTCTGTCTATTATTTGACCCAACCAGGTTCCCAGGTGAGGTCTTCGAGTATTCGAAACCCGAATAGAATTTGGCGAGCTCAAGCCGTCTTGCTGTCCAATTTGGCAAGTCCGCTCCTACCTACTTAAATATGCAGGCCATCGACAGAGCAGCTCTATGACGGCAAACCTACGTGTGACGCCTCCACTGCAAGAACGAGATCTTCGTGTTCGGGCACCCCGAAACGCTCATTGGACCACCCGCCTCGGAACGGACTGCGTTGCGAGTTGCTTCCGCCATCATCTCATTGGGTAGATTCTGGTGGAAAACCGGTTCGTTAACATCATCGCCTATCCAAAAAAAACCAACAACCAAACTCCAGGCCAGCCTGACGGGCATTGGGGCAGAAATTGGCACGTTGGAGAAAACCGGCCCAGCTCGACTAGCGGCAACCGACTGGAATCCGGTGTTTGTGACTAAACTCGCTCTACAAGATAGCTTATCTCGACTTCACTTCGGTTCATATCTATCTCGGTTTTGCATGTGAACTTATCACGGCTTCTAAAGGTATCATCTAAGACCCACAAGCATCCCGTTGTCCCTTCGAGTCGAGAACCAGCCTCACGACAGCGTTCCACCAAATCGAGGCATCAGTCACTTTCCGCCAGGTTCCGTCCGACTCGTCGAATGTTGGTGATAAGGCGCATTTGAAACCCCGGCTTGCAGTCCGACTGGATTTGTGTTATGGGATCGTTGCGGTAACCGGCCTCGGCCACTTGAACACGGATTCGGTGAGATTCAAGACCATATTCTCTCACTGAGGGATCGACATGGAGCCCCAAAATGCGGCTCAGCAAATTCTCCCCAAATCATCGCGGAGGCTGTCCTTCTCACCGATCAGGTCGCCGATAAAAGCGCTCAGGAGCTTGAGCATTGGATCACAGTTGTCGATTGCGCAAAATGTCGACACGATTCGGCCAGATCTGGAGAAGAGAAGATCGACTTTGTGCAAGAGTCAACCCTCTGATAATATCAAAGAGCTTGCGCGGCACCCCTCCAAATCGTCTTCCGAGGCTTACACGGAAAACATGTCGACAAGGCCAACTACCCCTGGTACGGGGAGCCAAGGTACGAGCATCGCAGAGGATTATGTCGGTGTCATCAAGGCGGGTCCACTCCAACCGGATGCTCCCATCCTCAAGTCGAAGAAAGGGTACCTTGTCTTGACCCCTGTAGCTCTCATGAAATTCAAGAACAAGTCTGTGGCATCGGAACAATTTCCTCAGCTATCTATTCCCCGGAGCGCCACCGAGGCCTTGTCATCGACTACCGAATCTATCGGGTCGGTCAAAGACCTCGGCATAGGTGCCGATGTTATCGTCCCGCTGGACAAAATCGTCGCCGTGCACAAGGACGAAGGCATCAAACCATCTTTCGGCATCGAAGTTTGGTGGAGAGACCCCATGGTAGAACCTTCGTTTGGGATGTTCGAGGTCTACTTCGGTTTGCCCGAAGACCGAGATGACTGGTTGAAGCAAACTCAAGCTGCACTTAGACAACGGACCCGGGCCCTCGCAGAAGAGCGGATTCCGACCCGCGTCGAATCAGACCTGAATCTCATTCACGAGATCAGAAACCCTCAGCAGAAGGGGACTCGTCTGGACATTTTCCCCATGATCCCGAGGCGGCCATATACACGGCAACGGTACAGTTCAGTGGGGGCTAGGAAAGGATGGAGGGACGGCTCAGCGTTCTACCTAGCTTTCAGCAAAAATACCTGTATGGTGGCCCAGTTCACCACGTCTCCAAGTGGCCAACGCGTAAACCCTAATATTGTCCAGTTTGGCCTGGTCACACTATCGAAAGTAAATGGCAGTTTGAACGACCAGAGATTTGACCTCTTATTCCGGTCTGTTCCCTGAAAGTCATATCCTCAAAACCCAACTGACAACCATAGGCTTCCTCTGGATAAGCCGAAAAAGCTCGAGCTTTCAAGCAAACACCACCGTAGTATCATATCAAGACTCTTCAAGGCCGATACCTTCTTGAAGCCGGCCTGGCCGCTCTGGACGCGCCGAGAAGTCTTCTTCATCGATGGCGAATCACAACAAATCCATCTCCCTGCGGGCGAGGACTATGGGGGCTTCAAGAGAACCCTAGAGGCATTCCTTCAGGGCTATAATTGCGCGTGTGTGAATTGGAAAGTGAACTGGAAAGGGGTCAAGTACCCACCAGAGTTCCGCCTTTTACCTCCTACGACAGCAAAATACACGGCACATCAATTCCTAGCGGTATTTCGTGCGCTTCGGTTCAACGACTACTTTAAGTCACTATCCTTCCGGGATGTAGATTTCTCGCCCCTTGCTGGAAAATACGATAACTCGGAACGGCTTGAGCCAACCGCATGGCTCTCTCGGACGGGTAAGTTGTGTTAATATTGCGGTGTATTATCGTACTGAGACTTCTGTAGGCAAGCGCAGTCTAACTCGGGATGAGTTTGAATTTGTGGAAAAATCATCGGTCTTGTTCCAGGAGATCGCATCTTTGATGCTTGGATCCGAGTCAGTGAAGCATCTTGATCTTGGTGGCGTATTAAGTACAGTTTCCGCTCACACAACACCATCTGGTGGTTCATCTCTTGGGCACCAAGGATGCGAGATTGTACCGCCTATTGTCCTTCTCTTAAGATCATTGCAGTCTCGGTGTCGATCGATCGTTTTAAGCAGGAACACGCTGAGCACCAAGGACGTATCCTCCGTCAGTCGGACTCTGCAGAACCTTCCTGGGACCATGAAATGCCTCGGATTTTCCCGCTGTCGCCTTGATGAGGCGGCGCTTGTTTCATTGTGGGCTGGCATCCACGAGCAGCGGTCTAATCTCGAGGTTCTAGAGCTAGGCGATAATGCGGGTCTCCTCGATGCTGCCACGGTCGCGCAAACGTTACGACAAGCCACCAAGCTTCGAAGGTTAGACCTTTCACACGCCCTGAAGGGAATTTTGGACGGGCCTCTGTTTCGGCCGTGGACCAACTCTCCATATATAGATGCATGGCGATTGGAGGAGATCAATCTCTCTGGGTGGAAGGTGAGACCAAAAGTCGCATCCAGATATAGGTAGAGCGTGCTAACAGTTTTGATAAGGTCAACTTTGACACTATTTCTGGATTGCTGAGATATATGGAACTTGATGAGTCGAAATGCCTCCACCAGCTGGTCCTGAACAACTGCGGCATATCTGGAGAAGTTGCAACGGCCATATTCTGCAGACTAGGTATGGGCCGAGATATGCATCTGCATCTTAATGGGAACCACTTAGAAGAAGGCTCCATCGACTGGATCGACCTCATTCACGGTAACGAGGCGCCGAGGATGCTTCACCTCGACATGATACAGTTCAAGCACGAATCAAGTTTCAATCAGCTTTTGACAGCACTTACATACAACACAACCATTGAGTTCCTCAGCATGGTTGGCACAGGACCACCTGCTAGTGCTAGCTCCAAGACTTCCCAGCTATTATCCAAGTTCTTCGAGAACAACTCGACATTGCAGTTCCTCGATTTGTCTGGATACAGTGGTAAGCTCGAAGAGAGCCACATAGGCTGGGGTCTCGCCGGGGCGCTGGGCGGATTGAAACGCAACCACTCTCTACGCCAACTCCGGATCCGCAACCAAGACATTGGCACTGCCAAGGACGTGACCGAACTCTGTCGCGTGATTGCAGGCAACCAAGAACTGGCTATGTTCGACATACAAAATAACAATTTCAACCACCACCAATTCGCCAAGCTTGTCCACGCACTCGAATTCAACCACCGGTTGATCTCCTTCCCCATCTCTCAAGCTGACCGCGACTACGCCTTGGACGACGAAAGACGGATCTTTAGGAAGAACTCGAAGCATTCCAAAGGGTCATTATCAAAAGCCGAAGAAGTCCGCGTAAATGGCTTGCTGGAGTGGCTCAGGGGTCACTGGGAGTCAGAGGCCAACAAGGCAACCGACTTCTTAACTAGAAATAAGGACGACCCCGCCAACCGCCCGCTGGAGCTCGACGCCGAGTGCCTTGAAGCTTGGGAAGACGACAGTCTCCCCTCGTGGATAGTCGCGAAGCCCAGTGCTCGCGACATGATGAGGGAGACGGATAGTCTGTACTCGCGGGACTCGAGGGCGGAGACTTTAAGGCCCAACTCGGTCAGCAGCGTGCCTGCGGGTCCGACCACGGGACCTGTCAATGCGGGTGCGCGGCGGACTTATGGCGGTGCTGAAGCGGCTGTCATGCAGACTTCCATTATTGAGGAGGAAGGGACGATGACTATGTCGGCTTATAGTGTTTCCCATGTGGATAGGACCCCGGTGGATGGGGGGGAGTTTGATAGACGGGGAGAAGATGGCGTCGTCGGTAGAGTTTCCGAAGATGATGGATAACTTGAAGAAGAAGGGAAATGGTAAAATCCTTGGAGAGGTGAGAGGAAACCGGTGGCCCCGGTTGATCACTGGTAAATCATCGACCGTCATATCTACAACAAAACGTGAACGAAAACTCGGTTGAGACGCCATTTAGTCTGAGGGGGAACGTATCTTTGGAAGGGTCGAAATGCACGGTGCGCTTTGTCGTGTAGACATCTTCGACCATGTCTGCATCTTGCGGGCAATTGTTGGAAACTTGATTTGGGCATAGACGAGGCCAGGCGTTCGTTCGGTAATCAGGCTGTTGCTTTGTCGGAGATACCATATACCTATACCCCCACCCCCCTTTCAGCAACACTTGGGGATTGGCGTTCAGTATACGAGGCGTCAGATACAAGATAGTCTAATTAGTATCGTAAGCATAATACAAGCATTGGGTTTTATTTGTATGTTTGGTTCTCGGATAAGTTGTGTCGCTGAAAGTTGCCAGTTGATGTACGTCAGGACCACTAGACTTCTAGATGTGAGGAACGCCTGGCATCCTCGCGGGCAACCTGGGAAAGGACTGCTTCTGTAGCCGCGCAGAGAATATGCAAGGAATACAGTGCGGGAAATACTCAATTTGCTTTCAAAAACCCTCGTCTTTGCCGCTACTTCGGCAAAGGAGATGATGCTGCCGTACAGGGGTACTAGATCCTGCATTTCGGTCAGATCGATTGACGATAACACATTATCGACCGTTGGAGAGTATAGCGACTAGATTTTAAGCTTGGTGCTAAATAGGTTGCTGGTTTGGACGACAATTTGGATTAGTTGTTCATTGGCTCCGGCTGACAAGGTATCGTCGTCTGTCAAATAGAGGGTCAGATACGCAAACGGTAGAAGATGTCGAACGACTGAGCCGGCTCGTTTTTATATTTCTACGCGAGAATCACAGATAGAGAGAGCAGGGACGCCTTTGATGCGTTCTAATACAACGCGACATGCCGTGATTTCTCCGTCGCGTTGTGACAATTAGTATCAACTTCTGTATTCGACTGACTTGACTAGCGGTGATGCCTCCTTCTCCTGTTCAGTTTGCCATCATTTCTTGTACCTTGACAACTGTATTAACTAGCTTAGAAGCGGCGCAATATGTCCGAAGATCTTGAAGTCAGCTTAATCAGAAACTTGATACCGATGTTGAACATAGTTGGTTGTAGATATGTGGTCATGTGGGGACGATATAGCTCAAAGTGCAATATTTTCTGATAAGGCCGACCTACACCGGGCGCCATTTGGTCAATAAAATGCGCATTCACCATCATGGGGGCGCAGTGTCTAAACACATCGCGTCTTTGGGGGAAAGCTGTATACAGCTCGGCTTTTGACTACCACGCCTCCATCATGATCAAGCAAGAGGTGATGCTTGTTCGATATTACAGCTCCTTTTGGAGCGTCGATGTATTGCATGGAGCGCACTCACAGATGCGTGCAACCGAGTCGAGAAGATCCTAGAGGAGCAATCAGTGAAGAGTAAATTTGGTCGTTTACAGCCACCTCGAGTAAGTGGCCCTGCCAGGACCGAGTTACTTGAGCTACTAGAGCTATATGGCAAATGTTTAGGTTCACTCTGAGAGGCATGAAAAAAGCCCTTGAGACTCGTTGTACTCAGTATCAATCTTGAAGAGAAAAGTAAGGAATTTTACTGCCTTTAGTGGCAGTGAGATATGTTAACGCTGACGACATGGTCGCATGCGCATTCTGGAGACCCCGAGAGCGACGGCCTCTGAGTGTCATGTCATTTGCCAATTGAGGCGACGAGGCAGCACTTCGATTCTCAATCTTCATAGCTGTGCTATCAATGTGAGCCGTACCCTTCTTACGTTGGGCGATATGAAAGTCTGGGATACGCCAGGTCCTGTCTTTCCTATCACGATTACGTGGATCACAGGCGGGAACACAGATACCTGAATCTTCCACGATGTGTTGTCACTTTTGCTCCTACAACAGAAACTAGACCAATCGATCGTGCTCTGTGTAACCAACAATGCAGTTCACGCATGATCTGTCGTGCATCTGCAATGGATCGGCTTCAACGATGCTAGGAAGATACAGCGGCGTGCGCTACGATTGCCAAGCAGGCTAGAGAATGATTACTTCATCTGGGAGTAATAATCGGGTAAATCAATGGTGTCAGTACTATTGCAATACCGCAAGTGTCGCAATAACCACTCGCCCTTATTCCCTGTATGAAACTGCTCGACATATACTGCATGGCAACAGCCACTGATCGTGCATCAGCTAAAACGAGGCTGTTGACCAAACAGGCAAAGCCCAGGAGGATGCCCATTTTACAAGCTCTGGATGAAGCTCTTGCCCTATGTGACAGCGGAGGGGCCCAAAACGTGGCTACAACAACGCCACTGGCTGTCCAGGGCGCGCGTCGAGTAGGAAACTATACATGCTAGTGGCACATGTGTCAGTCAAATCGCCCTCGCCAGCCTCAACTCCGCGCACCCGTGGTTGGCGATGGAAGTTCCAAAGAAGACGGAGTCAACATACCAAATCAACATCACATGGCGTGATCTAACCCCAGGGTCTTTTGATAACCGTCAAAATGTCAAGAGATATACCACACAGCCCGTACGATCCTGGTGAAGACATACGTGAAAGTTTCAGTAAATATGGCGGTGAAATGCTAGCATCGATACGATGACTGATTTCAAGCATCCTGTCCGATCAAATAATAGTAGGTCTTCCCGGTAGCTGAGATAAAATCTTGCAACAGTGAGACCCGAAAAAGGGGAAGCATCCCTGGCGACCCGGAAAGCTCAGATGTTCCCGAAGTCACGGAGCTAACGTTGACGATATAGCATATGGCATTTTCCACTCTCGGTTCCTGCTTCAAGCCGCCGTGGCCAGGTGTCTGGTGATGGGCAATGCTGAGGTTGATAGCCAGCCCGTAGACTGAACATACAACTGGCGTCGTGAATGAGTGCCGCAAGCCAAATACTTTGCGTTCATTGGGGTCCGTTGAGTCTGAGAGTTAATACGCTCAACGTGGTTACATCAAACTCATGGGAAGTCCGAGGGTAATTCCGCAAGCGCAAGGTTGTGTTCGATGTTGTGTCAAGGGCACGGCTGTGCCGACAAGCGACGAGTGCCCTTCGGGACTGCCGAGTTGGCGACACAAACCACTGCCGACATTTAGACTCCATGGCTTCACACGAGAAGAGAGGCTAGAAGCGGTGTACTCATCTGGCCATCATTTATTTGCCTCAGTGGGTGGTCTAGAAAGCCGATGATTGCTTTGTTGATATTGGATATGGTTAACCGTCCCGCGCGTCCATAACATCACGAACCCAGGAGCGTGAAAGTGACGACGGGAAGCCAGTCAAGAATGCAGCTTTTAGAGCTGTTGACTGTTTAGAGGCATAGGAAATATCCTCTAATGGGTAGGAGGAGCAGAAACTGAGAAGAGCGGACAGATAGAAACCGTACTCCGTCGAGGCTAAGCGTCCTCGCTGTTGGGATCTGCGCACTTCGTATACGCAGACTTCGGGCATCTACAAACTGTGATTCATGCACACCCATCCATCATCTGCTAAGTCGAGACTGCTGAGAAAGTGGGACAGCAACAATAAATTATCGCAATGTGCGGCGTTTTCCAGCCGCCCCTATCAACAGTGCCAAACCCGCTCACTGGATCCTGGACTGATGCTCCACCAAACATAGTCAGAGCCAGCCGTTGGCTCAGGAGCATATGACCTTGACGATGATGGAAGTTACGCAACCGCTTTTGTAAAAGCGAAAGCCGCTCCTGCAAAAAGATAAGATACCAACTCGAGGAGCCAGCCGACTTGTCCTGTGTGCGACTGCCTCCCGCACACCCGACCTACCTGCCCTACCCCGGTTGCGGATCATGCAGGGCCTTCAAGAATCTCTCGGCTGAACACGGCGGATATTTGCATACGTACGAGTGTGACATGCATTGCAGGTTACCCATTTTATCCCGATTGTTTTGTTTCTACTGCAGGACGAGAAAAATGCAGGGAAGCCCCGTGTGTGTCCCCCATCCTCTGGCGCTGTGGGACGCGAGATATGGAGATAGAGGGTCGCTCGTAAAAAATGTCGAAATTGAGCCGGTTGCGTCTCGGACGGCGATGATGAGAATGATGGGCTTCGCTATCCAACCTATCCAGTCCTAGATCGATATTCGTAGACAATCAAGATCGCGGCCGTTGCTTCCAACAAAACCTGCGTCGTCAATGCCGTCCTAACCGCGGCCTTCGCTTGCTGGAATGTTGGCTCTACTGCCCGTTTGAGCAGGTGTTCCAAACTGACCATTCCTGAAAAGGCACCCCCGAACCCTGCGACGTCCCGAACAGGTGGTGCGTGGCGCACTGGTGCGTTGGAGGTTCGATGTTCGATGTTACATTGTCATTGTCACTGTCAATCACCTTGCTATTCAAATGCGGGTGCTTGATGAGACCCCTGGCGGTAGCTCCCGCACATGAATGACGCCAATACCGGCTCTAATGGCATTGTAGGACGAAAAAGCACTATCAGGTCAAGAGGAGTAATCGCATGTCGTGTAAGGAACCCTGGTGATCATAAGTGGCCGAGTTGGACAATGCGCTGGCCCTACGACAGATTCACAAGATCTCTCTCCAGGGCTGTTCAGGGAGCAAACGCGTGGCAAGTGCCGGGTTGTGAGCCCAAGAAGCTTCCTTTTCTCCACAACAGCCGACGGTCCAGGTTAGGATCAAGGGGGAAATTGAATGACAGCGCCGCAGCGAAGCAAACAGTTTCCAGGTGATTAAAGACTGGATACCGGGTTTCAGGCTAGAGGCTCATTCACCTCAGGTTGATGATGGTGAGAGCCACGGCCGAGCATTGGTTGAATTGGGGCATTTGCGATTCTGCGCTAAATGGTTCGATTTGCTGCCAGTTCGAACTCTCTCGAACTGGCAACAACCTTAGGACGGCGAACTTAGTGGCTGGCCAGCCAAGTCAAGATGGTTAGAGTTGGTGGCAAATCTGAAATGCGGCCTGATGTCGGCGGTAGATGAAATTCAAGCGCTGCAGTCTGAACACAGTAAAGACAGATGCCATATCTAGAATGGCAGACTAGCCACCAGGCCCGACGTACCTGGACGACGAGGCCGGCCGTATTGGAAGTCTGGTGAAGGCTGAACTAAACTGTGCATTCGCTCTAGCCGGTCCAACGGCAGACGAGCAACTCACCCTTCAGCTGCTGAGAAGGCTGCTGCAAGCCACCGGTCACCAAATGGGGTTCGCGCCGACGGGCGAAGTGGTCGACGATTGGATGTTGATTCCCGACGCCGTCGAAATCGGACGAGGTCGACGAGATGGGCAAAAGGCAACACCGAGTCATGCCGTTGCATCAAGACAAGTTCACAAGCACACACCCTTCGAAGTGGCTTCTTTACGGGTGACGAATTTGTGACGGGGAAATGACTACATCGGGCCCGCCATGAACATCGGGGGTAACAATCCTGGAATCCCTTGAAATCGAGGACCTCCAAGGCTCCAGGTTACTACAGGTTACTAGGGCACGAGGGGCCGTGAATCGCTCCTGGCTCGGGTTTAAAATCAAGACCTCGTCCGAAGTCTGAGACAGGCACGCCCCGCAAGACAAAGGACCGAATCTGCAGCTCTGATTGGACAGCGTGACCCAGCAGCGAACCACTTGCAGCTTCCAATTTTTAGCATGAACGCGGTTGCTGGTTAGCGGCAACTTGTGACACCTGACAATTCCGATCGCGACTGATTTCGTCACTTTGTCGGGCGTTGTTATCTCGAGCTAATGCGGCTCGGTATTTGCATGGTGCTGCAACTGGACTCCCCAATCCCCCGATTCTAATTCCAGATTCAGGTTTCAGAGCCAAAATGGGGTTACGACTGTCCAGTAACACGCGCATGGGTTTGGCGCACATGTTCCCGTTGTATCATCCCTCGTTGGTCATCTAGCTAATCCCGCCATGGCTCAGGTGCGTTGCTGCAAACCCCATGACGGCGATCATATCTTTCAGAGCACGTCGGCGCGAATCAAATCATTTCTCTTTTCTCGTCTCGGTTTTCGTCCATGATCGTCAACCTCAGCGTCCTGCTGTCGTCATTCCTTTTCATCCTGCGATATGATCAGTGGTCATTAACGGGTCCTTCCCCGACTGCACTGCCATCGTCAATCTCACATCAGACGGTTTCAACCCTCATGGTGGTGGCCCTGAAATATATCTCTTTATGCTTACCTGGAGGCAATCTCGTCTATCTCCACTGCCTGTCCCGAATCTTGTTCCCTGCCGGCCGCCTGTATATCGCGCGACAAAACCTTACCCAACACAGCTTCAAGTGCGGTGCATGGTCAAACACGGTCCACATCAATATTGAGGTTCTCGAAGTTAATCAACTTCCCACGCCGTCCTAAGCCTCGGAGATACTGGGGGTGCGTCGAACTAGCCAATCCTGCCGCTTCCTGTCGCCCCAACCCAATATTCCAGTGGCTTGCAGAAGCTGAGCTTGCCACACGCCATTGGGCCTTAGCGTTCTGCTGACACGAAACTCCAGCCCACTTAAAAATAGGCCGTCGTCAGGTCCCTGGCTTTGTAAAAGCCAAAGGTCCCCTGGTGCCAACGACTTCGCGACAAATCCGCCTTACACAATCCGGCTCGACTCTTCTTCCTTACCATATGCCCAACTGTTAGATCCTGCAGACATTCTGGGATTTTGGTGCAGCACCACCACGTTGTCGGATTTGAAAGGAGGAGGCTACCCCCACTGCATGCGCTGCCATCTCTAAGCGCCGGCCACTCATCGATCTCACTTACACCTTGGCCCACCATCACCGGCGCTTCGAGCATCACCAGTTCGACTCCCATTGGCCACTTCGGTATTCCTTCAATTACACTCATAGCAACATTCAGAGAAATCATTGAGTTTTGCGTCTATCGAAACATGTCGTCAAGCTAGGGGCCGTTTCAGTCACTTCTATCTACAGCTCGAGGAAACCAACAGCGCGGCTACTCAAATGAGGCCGACGTCTACACGGCGCCATATATTCTCAACAGTCTTCCGAGATGGACGTGACTTGGTCTCAGAAGTTCGCCATGGACCCGACAACAACACTCTTTACGTTCCTGCTGTGAGTTTCATAAACTTTTAATTTGAAGCCTGGTGCTTTGTTTCGTTCGTTCTCCGCTTGGCTTATACCACCCGAAACCCTCATCTTAATATTCCTTATTATACGTCTTTCCTTTTTTCCAGCTTTCCTTCATCCACTTCGCCCATCCCGAGGCTCTCAGCTGCAAACCTGAGCAGGCTGGGCTTGCTTTTATTTCCCCATTGGGAAAGCGCCTCTCACCTCCAATTGCCTGCTGGCAAGGGAGCCACGCCAAAGGTCAGATTCCGCCCGCCCAACCCATGGTTCGAGAATGGCATGGCCAGTCCTGGCCTGCCACGGCTGTCCGCCAGTATCAGCTTTGGGATATCTGCTTTGCCATTGGCTCTTATCGCACGCGGATTTTCCCCTGCTCAAGTGTGCGTGGAAGCCATCAGAGCCAGCGCCCTGGTTGTGCCCCCTGCCTGTCTCACTTATATATCGTCATGTCATGATTTCAAACCACCAATATGATAGCCGCTCGGGAACATATGGCGTCGTCATTTTGATTTGATATCTGATTAGCCAGCTTAACGATTCATTCATTATATACTGGCACTTACCCTCTGCGCATGACTCGACTGGCTATTGATACTGACCTATCTTCAGTCATACGCACCCGAACATCCAATCTGTCCAACTGATCGGGTCTTGGGACAACTTCTCAAAGTGTCACAAAATGGAACGTGATAGTCGGAGAGACCGGGGTCAATGGCGAGGCTGTCACACTTTTCGGGATATTGTCTGTGATGGCGATGAAGTAGGCAATAAACGCAATGGCGGATTAAAAATGGGATCAACATATTATTATTATGTAAGTCCTTCTCATCGCCGCCTCTACAGACTCTCTCCCTAAACGCCAATCCAGTATGAAGTAGATGGCTCTACGGAAACATACGACCCAAGCAAACCCACGACGAATACTTGTCCCTACCTTCCTGGACAAACTGTCAACACACTCGAGGTTCCTGTGGAACAGGCATTGCGCATGAGGAGTGCTTCGATGAACTCTTTGCGTGCTGCTGACTTCAAGACGATGGACCCTAGTGACAAGTTCATCACCCCGAGGCCGGCCCCTCCCATCCCCGAGAGAATTAGCCCACGGGTTGGAACCTCTCCCGCCCCTGCCGTATCGTTCATCCACAAACGGTCAGCACGCTCCATCTCGCCTACGTGGACAGGTGCGGCGCGAAGATTTCTTGGATTAAAGCCGTCGACCCGTGGTGGCGACCGCACCAAGACTCCCGAGGTCGACGATGTCGAAGAGACTCGCTCGATCGCTTCAAGCTACACACGGGAGGGGCCGCGGTCAGTTAGCTCGATTCGCTCTGTTGCGAACATCAGACTGGAAGGAACACGGAGCACCACACCATCTGACGGCGTTCGCTCCCGGGACATATCGCCAGAATCACTTAGGAGGTTTCTCTCTGGTGGCGCACCCGTCACACCGCCTGCTATTGAGCAAGCCCCGCAACTTTCCATTCCCGAGGAGATTGTCGAAGAGAACGAGGACGACGATAACTTCGCCACTTCGGCAGTATCAGAGAGCGTACCTTTCACCACACTTTCTCCCCCACCCTTCCAACGTACTTTCTCCTCGCCTTCAATTACTCACTCCAAGAACGAATCGTCGGTCACCATTGTCCCGGAAAGAAGATCAACTAGGGACGCGACCACCCCCCCTGAAGCTATCGGCGTGCATGAATCCAGCTTCAGGGCAGATTTTCCATCAAGACAGCTCTCGTTTTCAGCTAGATCGTCGAGTCAGACATCCCCGACATCTGCAGTATCGACCGACTCTCATGGCCTCAGCAACTTCTCATTCTTCGACGAGTCCAACGATGACGACGAGGATTTCCTGTCTTCCAACGATGATGAAGACTTCTCCCAATTCAGATTTAGCAGCGGACGTGAGGGCAAAGGGGATATTCATCAACCATTTACAGGCTACAGCTTGCCGCAGCCCACACTCGAGGGCCAAAAGCGTCCCTTTGCAGGACAGCAGCCAATCGGCAACGCCCTCGGACCACCTGCGCTGATAGCCAGGGGTGAGCCTGTCGACAACACACGCTTGCTTAGGCTCTCCGGCATCGACACGGGGTTCGAGGACCTGATGAGCGAGATCGGCTGGATGGCTGGTGTTATCCAGCCCAGGGATCTATGAAACAACCAGCTTTACAATGCTTGGTTTCGAAGATGTTCTTCATTTTGAACGAATGATCCAAATTTCTTTGTCTGTCATATAGAGGAGGGAAAATCATAGAATGTCGCGCTATCTTGTGCGCAACGGGGACACGGCGTTAATTGGTGTGCTTCGTACATATCTAAGAGGCGTACTTTGGCGCTGAGGTTAGGATGTCTTTGGGAAGAATACCTTATACCCTTGCTTTTTTTCCCCCGATGGCATGGCTTGGGACCTGCTATGAGAGGCACAGAGGTCGGAGATGGGATGACGAGTGCGGTGCAATGACATGCACGGGAACCTCCGCTGACGGGGAGAGGAGTCTATCTCGAGAGAGATCATCTGGAGCTTTAGACGGTAGGACGGGATCTTGTGCTGATGGAAAGAGCTTGTCGAAGATTGCTCCTAGCGACATCGTCGAAATATAGGCTGGTCTAGTATCATGAGCTGCGATGATATGAGATTAGATGAATGAGATACGTGTGCTGTCACACAGTCATCCCAAGCATACACGCACTCTGGACTTCAATCATACTGGCTGTGAGCATCCGACCATGGCCCTTGCGAGAGTCGAATAACCAGGTCCCGCAATGAACTTTGCACGTTTGGCTTACTACACTCATGTCAATGGGAAGTTTCATCATGGAGCAACGAGAAGTATGAGGAAGGCACTTGGACCACTACTTGTTCGCGTGTTTACTGCATCTTCCCTAGTGGGTTCACCAAGCCTCATCATTCCTAACAGTGAGAGTGTCAATGACTGGCCTGATCATGATCCTAATCATTCAAGCATTGAGGATGACGATGAGATAACCGCTAGAGGGAGATAGCTAGTATATCAAAGGACATGTTACGAGGGCAGCTCACCAGATGGAGATTGAAACATGGCCAAGCTAGCGGTCGCGGTCTTGTTCCCTCGCGCCTGGGAGGATTCAAGTGTCCAGGCGGCGCCTGTAGTCCCAGATGCAGGAATGCTCGTGGATAAGATCGATCTGAAGCGAGATACGCAGCCTATAGACGGACGGATAGACAGGCGTCGTCATACAAAGCATGTATCATCACCCTCACCGAGAACGCGAACGAGCACTTGAATTATTGGTTCCTTCTGTAATTTCCTTCGAACTTAGACGAGGTGTGCTGAAGTATTACATGAGTGAAACGTTGGTAGGAACAATAAAAGCATTTTCTTAGCCAAGCTATTGCCTACCTCTGTGGTTTAAACGTAAGGGGAATTGGCTAGACTGAAGGTCCATGGACATGTTCCGAAACGCCGGCTGACTGCTGGACGGGTTCGAGGCCATGTTATTAGATCACCGCCGGCGATGGGAACCTAATGGCTAAGCTAGTGTACGAAGTTTGCGTCAAGTTGGGTGAGATCTCCATGAGGATGTGTGGAACCTGAAATCTCTGGATACATCAGTGTAGTAAATTCTCATATATCTAATGTGTAGACCGCTCTCAAATAGACACAAGAAACAGCTGTGTCGTAAGTAGTTAGCCAGTCTTGACTCGTTTCAGGGGCATACAGCATGAATAAACGCTGGTAGTTTCATCATTACCCCAACACGGTCCCCAGCGCAATCCTCATTCCTTCCCCTATACCAGCCTTCCATTATCAAAGTCCGTCCTCAGCCCCAGCCGTACCTCCGTATCCCCTCCTAATCCAACTCACTGCAACGGCAACCCTTTCAACCTCTCCGCCAATATACTCACTCCCATCGTATCCTTCTCCCCCAACCCCCCCAACCCCCCCTGCCCCTTTGCCCTTTTCAACAACCTCTCCGCGGCCCCCACCAACGGCTCCGCAAACCTCTGCTCAACCGCACTCCTCATGCCCGCGGGCACCAACCCCCTGCACCCCTCCGAAAACAAGAAAAACGCAAAATTCGCCACCTGCAAAAGAAACAAACTATTCTGCGCCCAATAATCGAGGAGCTCTTCCTCGCCCATATCCTTCACGGCCGAGGTGGCGGGGAACACAAAATACTGCAGCCGATCGATGACGTCCGGGGACGAGAACTGGTTAGTTGCGTTGCCTTTGCGGGCGGCGATGAGTTCTTCTTTGAGCCAGACGACGGCGCACGCTTTGAGGGAGGCGAACATGCAGTTTTCCAGCAGGTCCTCGAGGATGTCGAGGCGGTTCTGGTCGTCTGGGTCCGAGTGGAGGATCGTGCCGGCGAAGGAGGTGGCTGCGTTGCGGATTTGGATGTCGGGATGGAAGACGGAGATGAGGGTTAGGTGATGGTGGTACGCCATGAAATTCGTGTCCGTCCCTCGTTTGATGAGGCCCTTGTGTTGTAGGCCGAGGCCGATGGCAAGTAACGCGTCGGCGATGCCGGGACTGCTGCCGATCTCTACTTGGGCTTCGGTGCCGAGGAAGCGCTCTAGCAGTGTGACGTGATCGGGGAAGATATACATTCCTGGTTGGGGGTTGTCTGCGTCGAAGACTTCGGAGGAGAACACCCAGTATGCGATGAGACACACGGCACCGCCGGGAGACAGGTGAATATCCTCTGGGGAACTGAAGTCCTCGAAGGCAGCAAGGGGGTCCACTATGGTCACGTTCTCGTACATGTACGCTATGAAACTGTCAGAGAGCTTGGTCAAACCTAGATCATCGGCCAACGCCTGAATTGAGTTAGCAACAATAGATCGGATCGTCATGGTGAGGACGTCACTTACAACAAGCTGCCCAATCACCGCGTCTCTTTGATGAAGTGGTCCGTCCTCATTGAAAGCCTGTGCTATCGTCTTCTTGCCCGGAACTAACTTCTCAGGGTGATAGTACTCGAGAAGTCGGGCAGACCACTGCATCTCATTCTGGTTGACATAACGCTGCAAGATACAAGTCACAAAGGCCTGCAGCAGCTTCTCCTGCATCTTGTCCTCGGTAGGCTCCTCCTGCTCCGCCTCGGGATCCGGCGCATTCTTGGAGTTATCCCCGTCCTGGTCTAAGTTGGTGACGTTGATGCTCGACTTCCGGGTGGGAAGTGCGGGCCTCTTGCGTCCCGATAGCGAGCGCACGAGATTGATCACCGCAGCCGTCATCTCGGGGGTAGGCTGGTACGCCTCAAAGACCTTGACAAGCGAGGGGCCCAGGAAGCGCGAGGGGTACTTAGTCTTGATGCGGCGGTGGAGAATGGCCACCATGCCGAGCAGCACGATGAACCTGGCGGAAACATCCGGCGTCGTCGCTGCCTCCTCATCACCTGCAGCCTCCGTCAGCCCGTCTAAGGCCTCCATGACCTTGATGATGACCTCGCGGGGGTTTCCCAGCCGTGCCACGGTCTCGAGGCACGTCTCGGACCCGGGGATGCCGAGCAGCATCTGGACGAGGTCCCAGCCGATCTCCTCGGCGAGCTGGGCATCCTGCTCGAGCACGTCGTTGAGGGCCGGCAGGATCTCGGGCGACTTGACATGGTACTGCAGGATGGTCAGGTACGTGAACCGGTCCTCCTTGGCGCCTTGCTTGATGGCCGCTATGGACTCTGACAGTTCCGGCATCGTGGGCAACAAAAACAGCAACAACGACAACGACACCTGGGCGACTTTTTCCTTTTTTAGGGCGAAGCAATATCGCTGGTCGGTTCGTTTCGTTGAAGTAGAGAGTCCCGGCCGCGCCGCGCTGCGCTGGCGGGGAGATTTCTTGGCGGGGATTGGGCGAAGTGACGTTGATGAGGGGCAGCAGAGTGGGCGGCTTCACGGGACGTGGCGTGCGTGCAGGGATGGACGCTGCAGGTTTGGGCGCTGTCTAGAACAAAAGCTTGGTCGCCAAAGTAAGGGACGATTTGAGACAATCAGGCCAAAGATGATTGAGATTGCTCCAGACCTAACACGAGACATTCTTAGCAACGAAATGCTATATTTCCCGACAGCCCCGGCCTGGGAGGTCACACTGAACCGCATCTGCTTGCATGATGGTGTTGTGTTGTTTTGGTCTACTGCTGCGCCTCACCCCACCTCGTGACTCGGTGGTCCAACCAACAATTCCACTCTTCGGCTTCGAGGGTTCGATCTCAGAAGATCATAGCTTGGGTAGTATCGTTCTGCCCAGGGCTAACCAGGGGTCTCAGATAAGGTTCTGGTGGATACCCTGAGCTGTCTTGTAGGTCAGCGCCTCTCAGGGTCATCTACGTCGAATACTGCATTTCACTTCGGTAACGTCTGGTCTACTGACAGCTCCCGCCCGAGGGTGTGGGACTGCAGGTGAGGCCGCCCAATCAGACTACCAGCATTCACTCGCGACAGTCAAATCGAAAAGAAACTCAGGTCGACAGAGAACTCATGAGATGCATTCTCGTCGTAACTTGGAATTCTCAAAAAGGTTCTACATGAAGACTGCAATAATAACCCCACAAAACAGCAGTCTGCCGAGCGCCACCGTCGAGGCGGCTGCTCCACTCGCCGCAATGGGGGCAGGAGTAGAAGTAGCAGTAGAAGCAGAGCTAGAGGTCGGGGCAAGCCCAGCGGTCCAGTTCAACGCCATATTCGACGGCGCTACGAGCAACGTACTCCTCGTCGGGACGGCCGACTGCGTCACGACCAGAGTACCATTTCCTCCCAGAACTGGAATGTCGGTTTTCCTGGGGGCGCTGAGTAGCGACGTCGACAATGTGGCAGGTAGTGCAAGGGACAGCACCATGGTGGTATCCAAGATCTCCTCACCCGAGCCAGTGGTGGTAGCAATGACGAGCACGGCCGTCGTGGATGAAGCCGTTCTTGAAGACTTGGCCGTCGATGAAGGAACGGATGGAGGGGCTGATGGAGGGGCTGATGAAGGAGCTGATGAAGGAGCTGATGAAGGGGCTGATGAAGGGGTCGATGAAGGGGTCGCCACGGTCTCGTTCGAGTTGGTCCACGGTGCGATGACACACTGCGTCATGAGTTCGTTGTCGACGTACTTGCCATTCTCTTGGGACGGTGTCAGGCTCAGTACGTAGGAAGTATCGAAGCTCCCTGCTGCCCAGCCGACGAAGCCGAGGAAGACGTCCGAGTTCTCGTTGATGAAGGCGTTTTGGGCACAGAAGTTGGTGAAGCAGGTTGAATCGCTAGAGGCGCCGCTTTCGCTGATCAAGCCTTGCCTCCCATTTTCACGCAGGAAAGTGGCAAGTGTCGTGAAGGCATCCACGTTATCGGTGACACAAGTCTCGTGGGTTCCTGAGTTGTCCTCGTCGAGATACTTGTGGATATCCAGGACCAGATTGTCGGTACTGCCATCGGGATTCTGAATCGCCATCAGAGCCGCCGCTGAGCCACTTGAAACCAAGGTGGCCGCACTGTCGAAGTTGGTCCCCGGAAGCAGGATCATCTGAGAGCTGGCGCCGGCATTCCGAATCGCGGTGACAACCTTCTGGCAAGTTGCAGCCCATACCTGGATGTCGAGGTCATGGGGCTCGTTCATCAGCTCGAAGACGACTTTCTCGTTCGCGGCGTACTTGGTGGCTAGCTGGGTCCAAAGCCCGACGAATTGGTCATCTGTAGGTCCGCCTTGGCCGATGATCTCACCGTCCCAGCGCGCAAAGTTGTGAATGTCGATCATGCAGTATGCACCAGTGTCCAGGCAAGCTTGCATGAGGTCGTCGTATTGACCCAGGTTGGTGCTGTCAAGGTCGGCGCCAAGCTGGTTGTTGACGAGGAACTGCCATGACGTAGCTGGCCGAGGTGTTAGTCGATTCGATGAGGAGACGTGTAAAAGTGGTCTTACGAATTCTCATCAGGTTCAATCCGTCATCTTCGACGAAGTGCTTCATTTGAGCCCCGCCATCACTGGCGAATTGCACCGAAGACGTGGGACAGGTGCCCTGAATTCATGCATTAGCTCGAATATCTACTTGGATTTCTGAGAAGCAATCACTTGCATCGATCTGGCACCCAAAATCACCTCCTGCAATTGCGACTCCCTGTATCAATGTATTAGTCGCGACTCGCTTTCGTCCGATCGTCGCCACACTTACCAAAAACTGGACCTTGGCCAATACAATCGGCGCAAGACCCAGCAGAGCAAAATTTCGGAAAAACATGATCAACACGATAAAGACTGAAGAAACGAAACGAAAGAAAAGTGGTAAGAAGCAAGTAACCTATGGTAGGCACATGAACGAAAGCAATGTATTTCAAAAGACGCAACAAATGCAGGCGGAAGCCTCGAGAAGGGAAGACGACAACTTCACATACTATGTAAAAGCGGGCAATAGGCTAAAGATAACTCTACCAAGCCAGGGGGTCGGTCCCCTTACCAAAATTTACCGCAACGGGGGCCCGAAAGGTCGGTTGGTCGTCCCATCTCGGGGGGCGTTTGCCATTGCATGTGGGTTGTGCCAGGAACATCAAACGGAGCCGGTCTCAAGTTAGGCATCGCGCCTAAGGAGTTTTTAGCTTGAGGGCAGGGTAGCCCAGTATTGGGGAAGGGCTACTTCGGCCTCAGCCGAGTCGCATAACCGTACGCAATAGACTTGGCGGTCCCAAAGGAGAACACAAATGGACGTCTGTAGCCTTCTGTGGAGTGTATCCATCGTGAGGGTTCATGTTGGGAGTCGTGCCTGGTCGAGGTACTGTTTGACATGAATTGTCTGAAAATAACGTGAACACCATCAGGGAACCAACCCCAGGGCGAAAACCGCGACCAGCCACAGCAAGCAGGGATCACCCCAGGCAGACGCCTCTCCACACTTATCAGCTCCCATCAACATGGGACAAACATTCGTATGTCATCCACTTCATCACCGAGGCTTAATTCAGGTAATTCGCATCTCTTTCTAGAAGATCTTTAGTGCTGGATCGCCCTTGCATAATGCACCCAAGCCATCCCTGAAGAGCACAATCGCACCCATGTGGCGCTCCCCGCTTCGAGCAAAGGCACCCGCTGCAAACTCTCTCCACATAGCCGCCCGAAGCAGGCGCGCCTTCAACACCGCGGAGACACCACCCGGAATGTACAAACTCCCGCCCGTCCGGGTCCTCTGTCCCACGCTTTGGTGTCTCGGTGCTAGCGGCCTCATCTACATAGGCTGCGCCGCCTACGAAGTCCACCAAAATGTCCGAGCCGCTCAAAAGGGACGTCTGGTGTGGTCCGTCGGCGACAAGTCCAATATCACCTTCGACCAGCTCGAGGCCGCCAAAGCCGCCGCTCTCGTCCGGGAGCTGCGGGAACATCACTATCTACAGAGTCAGTCTAACCGACGGCCGACTGTCCTGCCCACGGTGGAATCTCTAACGGAGCTATGGCGAGGTCTTAGCGGCCCGCAAAGGATGATCTACAGCACCGTCGGCTTAAACACGACTCTCTTCGGAATGAGCACCATCGTGCCGGCCTTTGGGAGGCATTTCGAACATGTACCCTGCTTGCCGAACAACTACACCTTCTTTACCTCCATGTTCGGGCACATGGGGATATGGCACCTAGGCTTCAACATGTACGCCCTACTCCAGTTCGCCATGCCCGTAAGCGGGAGCCGGACCTTCGACGGCAGCGGGAGTCATCTGACGGCCTTCTACCTCTCCTCGGGCGTCATGGCGAGCCTAGCGCACCATCTCTCCACCATCTGGCCGAACCCGATGCATCTCATGAGCCCTGGGCTCGGAGCCAGTGGTGCCATCATGGCCATCATCGGTGCCTTCGGCATGACGTACCACGACGCGGGCATCGGTATTATGTTCCTGCCCGGGTCGGTGCCGGCGCAGCAGGCGTTGGCGGGGCTCGCGCTGTTCGAGGCCTATGGGTTGTTCGTGGGCATCAAGTTTCTGCGATTCGCGCATGGGGCCCATTTGGCGGGGTTGGGCATCGGGGCGGCGTATGTGTATTTCGGTGGGAAGAAGCATGTGTGGACGCCGACGAGGAGGTTTGCATTTAACCAGATGAGGCGGTTCAAGATGATTTGAGGGAAAGCCGGGCGTTCAGCGTCTCAACGCTATGATGCTGGAAAAGGTGATGCTGCTCCAGGTTAACACCAACTTCGACGAGGATCCGGTTTCAGGTGTGTACTCTATCGGTATCAAACAGTGAGTTTCTTAGCGGGCGTCACGTGGTACAGGTGTATTGAAAAGCAGACGCCACTCTACATGACCGCTGGCTGGGATAAGACAAAATGATACCAAGATGTGCCCAGCACATATGTATCGACGGCCATGATCAAACTTTTGTTCACCAGTAAGGGCGCATGGTTCAGACACCGCAGAGCCGGTAAATTAAACCAATCCACTTGACATGCAGGGACTCCCATCTATGTCAGCCACATCTGTAACGTCGACAAGTCATGCGGTACGCAATACGACATAGGGCTACAGCCCTGGGCATGGAAACTGAATGCGAAACCCCCTTTTCTTTGATGGGCGGTGTACGCTTCTCATAAAGGGCCGCAAAGCCTCGCTTCGGGAGCTTACTCGAAACCATTACCCAAGATAATTCCATGCGCAGGATTGCTGTGATAGAATCATCCCAAATGACTGGCTGGCCCCTCCCCCCCGAGCTGACCTCACTAGCCTTCGCACACCTCGACTCCCTAGTCGCCTGCGCTGCCGTATGTTCCCAATGGCAACCACTCGCCGAGAGGCAGACTTTCTCCAAACTGGAACTAGCCAAGCCACGGGTCGACGAGTTTGAACGATTCACCGCAGGACCCAGACGTGAATTCGTCACGGAAATCAACATCGTCGCCACTCGAGGTGTCAAAGGCAGGGAAGCCGATCTGACGGACTCGATCCGGAAGCTGCTCAAATTGCTTTCCCTTTGGAACGAAAATGATTTCAACGCCCGTGGAATCAAACTCGTCATCGATGGACTAAGTCCTGCTGATCTTCACCAATCCCGACGTGAAGTGTCGGGGTGGCGGTCCCGCGAGCAGTATCAGTTTGGGTCGGGCATATCATTAGTTCCGGCGATCAAGAGCCTGGAGATCTTGGGACTACCCAGTTTCCAGGCCTGGGTACCGGCGTTTCTCTCCAGGCTTGTCACGAGGTTGCCAGGGTTGGAGGGTTTTGCGTTGAGGAAGGTGGAGTGGGATGTTCAGGACTGGGGGGGTAAGTTGATGGCCGTATATATATAACAAACGACCATTCAAGGTAGAAGCTAATGGCAGAGTGTAGACTTCGTGAAGGATTTCAGTGCTTGGCCGGCCACCTTGAGAGATGTCAAGCTTGCGCAGGTTCGAATCCATTTTGCGGATGGTTCTGATGCACTTGGTCGCAGCATGCACCACCTGTCACGTCGACTGCGGAGTCTAGAGATCTCGGGCTGTACCTGGACAGATATCTTCATGCCGCGAAGCCTCCCCTACGACGGCGACTCGCGTAAGATCTTGCAAGATGAGCCCGACTGGCCACACCTCGAATCTCTCACCATCCGCTACACAGACACCACCCCCACAGGCAAAAGCCTATACACCTCGGATGACCTGGCAACCCGCATGTTCGACAGAGCCTCTCTCAACGACCAGTTGCTGAGCGAGCTCTACCTGACCGCTGGTAAAGCGGCGCTCAGGATGCCACGGTTGCGGTATATGCAACTCGGTCCTATGGGTTGGAACAGCTGGACCCATTTATTCGTGTATGAAATTGATGGGCGACGAGCGACGGCGAGCTGGAACGCCTCGCTTCGTTTCCAACCTCCTCCTGAAGTTCTTGACGCGTGGAAGACTGTTGCGTGGGAGCACACGGGGCGAGAGTTGAGGGTTTGTGTTGAGGTTAAGCAGAGATGAAATGAGGCGTCGGACGTGCTCTGGCCAAAATAGTCATTTGAAAGTTGAAAGTCTCGGTCGGAAACGCAATGGGGATCTCAGTATCTCCTGAAGTCGTCTTTGTGGGGACTTTATATTCTATTATGTTTTCTTCGCTTTTCTCTATTTTCATCATCTCCTCATCAAGAGCAAACTCCTTCTAAATTTACCTTCCCAGAGCGCCCCCCTTCCCCCTCCTCCCCGACCCAACACCCTTCACTTTGGTCCAAAAAGCAATCTAACACTCCTACCTTCGTTTCCGCCGGCACCATCCCTATTCACATCCCCAGAAACCGCCCCCCTTTGTCACCGCTATTAGGGAGGTAGCAGTGTTAACACTAACCAACAACCCCGCCAAGCCTTTCATCGTCTCGTCCGTCGAACCATTCAGGATAGGATGTGTAATCCCGTCGAACCAACTCGAGTTTACTTCTCGCTCGAAAGCCTCGTTGCGTTGATTTCTCTCGATTCGGCGTAGGCAGAAGGTCTCGTACCGTTGTTTTCTGTAGTAACTTCCCCTTTCGAGATTTGATTCTTCCTAATGGCGGAGTCTGAAGGTGAGAATTAGACAGCCCAAGTAGATAAAGTAGTCGCGCTCGAAGTGCAGGCGTTGGAAAGAGTCGAGGTGGGTGGCGTACTTCGTCTCCGATGCTAGGGTTTCTTGCACGTTTTGGGGTTTTCTTTCGAGCGCGGAGTTATCTACTTCGTCTTCTTCTTCTGCACTGGGGACATAGTTGCCGATGGTGTCCTTGTGGCGCTAGGCGTCGTGCTCGGCCATGAGAGTGAGGGCCTTGGGGTTTAGAGACTGGAGATAATACCTTTTTCCCTGGCCCGACTGTAAGTCGTCGCGTTGCTTTGGAGGGGGCCCATTCTGAGTTGAAGGTGAGAGGGAGGATATGTCATGTGGGTTTCTGGTGGAAAAACGAGAACCGCCTGGATGCTGCAAGCTGTCACTAATACCATATTATTGACAAAAATATATATATATATACATTTCGGTAATCATAGTCGCTACGTGAGACCTCTCACCAGCTGTTGAGTTATCCAAAAAGAAGAAAAAGAAAAAAAAACCAAAACGAGAAACTGCCGTGAGATCCTCCATATTCCACGGCTGTATCGTGGCATATACATTGAGTTCGTACATGAATTCGGTAAACCCCCATCATCAGTCTGGGTCCTTCCAGACGCATCGAAACCGTTCCCGCCCAACTCCAATATCTCCATATCTTCAAATAGGGCACTTCCCGTCACTGTTCAACAGCCGACCCCCAATTCATCCGTTTTCTAGTCCTTAACATCCAGCTCCAATGCGACCACGGATCCTTAGCCAACTCCTTCATTACTAGCACATCCTGGTCTTCCGGACCACCGGCCGCCAACCCATGCTGGACGGCCAATCTTGCATATTTGGTCGCGAGCCAAGGTTCTCCGACGCCATTATACTCGAGAGCCGCATACGTGTATGCCTCGTACATGGATGAGTACAGCCGCTCCTGTTCGTAGAGCGACACCATGAGTTCGCCCATTGCGGGTGTTGCTGCCGACCCAGGCGTGTAGTCACGCAGCTGCCTGCGGAGCTCGAGGATCTGCCAGATGCGCGCATCAGATGCATTGGTCTGGTGCTCATTCTGCATGCACAGGCTGCAGGAGCAAGGGAAGTGCCATGAGGTCTCAAGACGCTTTCGACGGACTTCGCGAGGCAGTATGGGGCTGTGCTTGGTGTAAGCAATGGTAAATATGATCGTGATGAAGAAGCATACTCGACATAGGAGATTGTAATTTCTTCTCCAGCCGCAATGGGCCGGACTGCGTGGATGTGCTGTGTCAACGTAGTGACGTCAAAGTGGTAGTCGGCATTCGCACGGCAGTCGTGGTTTAGCCGCGAGACTTTGAGGATTCCGTCAGTGCCGGCGGGACTTCATGGTCCATAGGCGTACTCACTTTCTGGAAACACTGTGTACCAGGTCTCTTCCTCTTCGTCCTCCCGAGAGACAACTCCCTTTTCCTCAATATCGAATGAATTTGTAAGTATGATCTTTGCGACTCTCGTTTCGTAACTATCCACCTCGTCGTGGGTCGACAGATTCATAAAGATGGCTCCGTGATTCGCTGGAAGTGTCGAGGCAGCATCGGCTTCCATCTGGACGACCTGATTCTCCGGAACATAATGAAACACATTGTAGTCGATCATGAAGGAAGGCGTGGAGCTCATGATGTGGTCGCCAATACGGAAGTTCTTATTTGCGATCATGCCCATGCCTTTGCCCTCCACATACTCAACCCGCCAATACGGACTCTCTGCCGCATTCAACTCTGGGACGGACCGTACGACGGCCGGGTTCGTGAATGCGGATGACCTCGCGACCTCTGCGGCTCTTTCTGGACTGGTGAAGAATATGATGCCCCTCCCGTCAGCGAAATCTGGGTTGGAGTAGATGCAATATTTCTGCGTCCCATTGCGAGCACACGGAGTTGATATTGGCCACAATGGCTCTGCTATGTCCAACTGGTCGTCATATGCTTCCAGAATCATGCTCGCATTCGAGCATTCCGAACTTTCCGAGAAGCTACTAATTAGCGATGTCGCCTTGCAAACTCCGAAATCCACGAATTTCGGGATTGAATCCTGCGCCAAGGTGTAACCAACACAAAAGGGGAGGAGTTGCAATGGCTTCATTGTAGCGACCAAATAGACTTCGCCCGGATTGAGCGACTAGGAACACAAATACACATGGAAGAAACAGGACCAGTTGTACATCGTATCCGGGGAGAGCGAAAACGGGTTGTTATAGAATGTACCCCAGCTCTAGAAAGAGGCACGGAAGATACCCGCAAGATAGAGTCCCGTCAGATTGCTCGTTTCAGTACCGATGGCCGGAAGATGAAAGTTAACTCTGTTTTTGTCCCTTGCAGAGCCGAGACCCCCAAACGTTCAGATCAAGTCCGTCAACAACTTATGAGGGAAAGCGCCAACTTTGAGTATGCCACTATCCAGCCGTCTGGTGTTTCTGGGGTTCAAACGCCAAGGAATGGTCAGACAGCTTCGTGCGAGGGCATCTCTTGAGAGTTTGGGGCAGCTACATGGGCAGGCAAGCGGCGCGTCTCTGTCAGAGACTGCGGGTGTGCTACAGTGAGCACGACATTGACGTGCATAGCCGAATGGGAATCTCTCCAATCGTTTTGTGAAGAAGTTGCTTCGATATTGCAAGATTGATGAGAACCAAACATGACGGAGAGGAAATGACGACGGAGCGGCTCAGGCTAAAACAAGGCTACAACCCCGCTGTTGTCTCCAACATCGAACATTGAACGCCCTATGATCCGTACCTGCATGTTTCGAAACGCAACCGTGGACCGTTTCGCTGACTGAAAGCCCTGAGTCGAGTGCTGGTGGCTGGTGGTTGAACGTGCAAACTATGGTCGGACTGTTCAACCAGCATTCCAGTCTCTGTCAATCCGCGACTGTCGGTCATGTTGTTTGCATAAGCTACTGCTTGCTGTCGTCTTCCCGAGGAGGACTGTTATTTTACATTGCCAAAATTGGGATCTAGCTGACAAGCGATCTCTGGAATAGTTGCTCTGCCGTCTTGATCATTAGTCGCACGGTGTCTTCAGACTAAGGACTATTGTCCGGACAACTTCAATGAACAATGATTCTGATGTGATGTAGCAAGATTGACCAGGTGTCTCCGACCACAGCTCTCAATGAATTGGAGCGTCCCTGGCTCGTCATGGCGAGCCGACTCGTGTGCAGAAGGGGGTTGGGTCTCAAAAATCCCAGGGCATTCAATGATAGGAAAGCTGCTTCTCGCGTTCTGGCTTGTATGGGTTTTGCAACCGAGCCAATCAATATGCCTAAGCAAGAACGACCGCAAGAATGTGCGGCCACCCTAGGGCTGTATGCAAGGATACAGATCGGGTTGACCCCTCAGTTGGGATGCAGCAATATGCTACCTCAGGTCGCTGAGAACGTAGAGGATGCCGAATATATCTCCCACATCTCGTGTAAATCCAGTTTAAATGCCTCTCATCTGGAATGAGAGCTCAACCAGTAGCAAGCAGACATTCCCGTCAGAGGCGCTGATGGAATAACTGGTCGGCATGGAGCGAAGCTTGCAAGCACCTTAGAAAGAATATGACACCCAAGCGCAGAGATAAGTTGCACTTGCAGCTTTCACTAGTTGCCAGGCAGATTAACTAGTACCTCTGCATCGTGGTGTATGGACTGAAGCCATCATCAACTTGTCACATGGAATTAAACGGGATCAAGACCGCTTATCCCAGATGCAGTCAAATGACAACATGTAACAACGCAGCTGGTGTTATCGCATTGACTGACTCTGAAACAGATCTGAGAATCAACGTCGCTTCGAGGCCCTTGCTAGCTCAGGGGTTCGTATGAGAGGCCAACTCGATTCGCTCGTCAGAAACGCTGAGATCTGACGTTCTGCTACCCACGTCGCCACGCTGGGCCCAGAAAACTGGCAACAGCTTCACTCCCCGTTGAGCCTCCCCGATCAGATGACCACCAATACATTGCAGCATGCGTTCTTGGAGCCCCTACAACCGAAGATGTGATCAAGGAGTTTGACAATGTCGAAGAAGCTCATACGGACGCATTTTCCTGGCTTCTTCATTCAGAAAATACTCGGGACGGCGAAGCTTGCCAGGAAAACGCTGCTAATAATGATTCAACGGATTGGTTAGGGAAAGGAAAGGACGTCTTCCACATATCTGGCAAACCCGCGGCTGGGAAATCAACCTTGATGAAATTCCTCTGTGATAACCCCAATACAACAAAAAGCCTAGAAGCTAAGTTCTTCTTCTGCAGAATAGGGACTAACTTGCGGCGGTCTCTCAAAGTAAGGGCTGATTCAAGGATTGTTACGCTCAGTCCTCACCGAAGCCCCCTAACTTACACAAACGCTGTTTCGACACCACCAATGGGAAGCAGCAAAGCAACGGAAGCTGGCTCAGGGTTCAAGTCGATAATGCCGATATCGAGAATGCATTCAGTCGTCTTGTGAAACTGGATACGACTCGCAACATCCAGAAGTTCGCCTTCTTCATCGATGGTTTAGACGAGTTTTGAGGGAGCCAATGAATATCGCGAGAGTTCATTACGATGCCTCTCAGTGGACGTCATCAACCACTGGAAATATCAAGATACGTGTTTCTAGTAGGGAGTGGCTTATTTTCCAGGAATGTCTCTCAGTATCCTAAGCTCCGGATCCACGAGGTTACTCATCAGGGTATAATGGAGGAGAGTCGTGGGGCCATCCGTGGATGACGACTTCCTGTCCTCGAGATGCCAATGGAAAATGCTGGAACTGCCTAATTGCATTATCGATTGAGTAGAGGGAGTTATTCTCTGTGTGAAAGTCATCCTCAGGGTCCTCATGGAGGGTGCACTATCTAGAGATCGTATTGAGGATCTCGAGAGGTGAATTAACGAGCTGCCTACTGAGCTGAAAGACCTCTAACCACCGATACTCAACTCCATCATGAAATTCGGGTACGGTTCAGACCGTTACAGGGCAATGAGAACGCTCGATCGCGCACTTGCACATCTCTCCCATCCTGAGGCTCATCCTAGTCGTTTTTCGCCGAGTACAAAGACGACAGGGATTTCACCTTCAAGGTACAGACACTGAAACCCAACGATCACAGGTTAGGGGAATGGATGACCCGGGCGAGAAAACAGATTTACCAGAAGGGCATGGTGCTTCTGGAGACCTATGTTGAAACTCACGCCGAATGCCGTTGGAAATGCGACTACGGGTCTTCCCATCCGATCACTGCGTACCGTTCGTCCGTCGTTCCATTTACGACTTCCTTTCACAGAGCAAGGTCAGGAAAATCATTAAAGCCAACTGTGGAGAATTCGATGTCTCAGACCTCAACTGCCAATTATTCACGGCATCACTTAAACTGACTATGCCGAGGTACGAGAAATACCTATATAACAACTTCCAAGTCGAAGTGTAGCATCACCTCTTTGACTTTTGGATTTGGACCTGAGGCAACCGCAACCTCCGGCTCCGCAAGTGGCTCGACCATACGGGATATGTCTTCAAAGACCATGATGCGGCCGATCTTGAGATCAGGTGGCAGATATACACATTTGATGCTTCTGACTATCTTCCTAATGCTCTCCCTCGAATATATGACAAGCCATCGTACCGCTTGCTGTGAGGGGCGGCATCCATCAGGACTCTTCCTGGCACCAACTTCCACATGAAACGTATCTGCTCGACAGATCAGCTCTTCATGGTAAGGCGGCACCCCTCTTCACAGAGAAACCAGCCCAGAAAGCACTACCTTCAAAGCACTCCCAGGTCTGGACCTACCACTTTGCACACATATGTTCTCCAATTTGGAAAGTATCAGTCTTTTCCTCGCATACTTCCAGAGAGTCCAACTACTCAAGTACTTACCTCTGAGTATGCATGCTGAGGTTCTCACGCCCATCTCGTCTCACGTTGTGCGAAAAACACGAACTTTGCTGGGAAAATCGAGTACCAAGCACTATATTACAGCAATAAGACACTGTTGCAGTTTGATATTCCTCGGTTAGAATCCTATCCCCTACCCAGTCATGGTCACATCACTCATCATCAAGCGAGGCTGTCAACCAGCTCTCCCTCATAGCCACTATTTTGAGGACTTGAATTGAATGCACCCTTTCTCACACATACCCCCCCTCAACCGTACCACCCTTTCTCGACTACCAGACAACCTTAGCCACACTCCTAGGGCCGTCCCGGCAAAGGTCTGGGCCCCACAATCTGCCTCCTCCCTGCCCCAATCCCCGAAGCCCCCTTATTCTGGCTATCACCCCCTGCAAACCCACTCCACTGACTCACATCCCACCGTCCTCCTACCCCACCCCCAATGCCATCAACACCCCCGTCCCCATTCCGCGGTGCCTTAGACGTCTCCTTCTGTGCCTCCTCCCACTCCTGCTGTCGCTGACGCTCCATCTCCATCTCCCTTTCGAGCAAACTCTTGCTCGCCCAGCCGCCTGCCTTGGTCTTGGCTTGCGATTGCACGCGTCGACGATCCTCCGCGTCGTGCTCGGCCGAGCCACCCAGCTCACGGGACCAGGATTGTTGCGGTGCGGGGTTAGTAGGTGCGGGGTTAGAGGCTAGGAAGCGGTCTGTTCGGGGGAGGGTTGCGGCGGCGACGGACTTGGGATCGGGCAGGGGGCGTGTGTTGGATATGGGACTGGGGCCGCGGCCGCCCGTGACGTGGTTCTTAACCCGGTCAGGGATCGGGAGGGGCCTAGCCTCGCCAGTCCGCTGGGGCTTTATGGGCGGTGTTGTGGCATCGCCGGTGCGTTGAGTCTTGAGGGCCGGTGGCGGCGATTCGCCCGTTCGGTGGGATTTAACGGGTACGGCGGTTGGCACCGGAAGTGGACGAGCGGGTAAGGGTGGGCCAGGCTTAGCAGTCTGTGCTTCCTCCTGGTGACGATCCCACTGCGTCTTGAGAATCTCTCGCTCGTCACGAGACCAGGAGTCTTGTCGGCTAGGGGGTCGGCTGGTGGGCCTCGGTCTGCTGCGTGAACGGTTGCGGTTCTTCGCGTCAGCTATCCTACGGCTGCGTCGTTCCCGCTCCTCTTCGTATTCACGTTCGCGCTGGCGTGCGAGTTCCAGTTCCCTTTCCAACTCCTTGACACGATCTCCGTAGCCTCCGGACTTGTGCGATGCTATCCCGTTTTCGGCCTGGTATTGGCTCAGGAATTGACCTTGTAGCGCCGTGTTACTCTTACTACGCGCGCGTCGTCTTTCATCGGCAAGTCTGGCTTCGGCCTCTTCTTCTGCTTGGCGACGCTTCTCTTCCGTTAACTTCCATTGACGCTCTTCCTCTTCCCAGCGTCGCTTCTCCTCCTCGGCCTTGCGCTTCTCTTCTTCGCGCTGACGCCGCGTCTCCTCTTGCCATCGGTTTTCTTCCTCGAGTCGCGCGCGCTCCTCTTCAGCTTCGAGCGCCGCCCTACGATTTCGCTCCTCCTCCTCCATTTGTAAACGCTGCCGCTCGGCCTCGGCTTCTTGCCCTTTGCGGCGGCGCTCTTTGTCAGCCAAGTTAGGTACGGACGGACCGGTAGTAGTGATCTGTCGACGTCCACCAAAGGCAATGCCGAGATTGCCCTGTGACGCACCACCCATGTAGCCGTACTGTGCAATGTTCCATGCGGGGCTAGTAACACCCTCATGATCCTTCTTGCTCCAGCTGCTCACACCTGGTGATCCCACGCGCTCGCCGCCTGCCGTCGGGCTCTTAGTCGGACTCCAACGACCCGAAGACGAGCCTCCCGTGTCGGTGGCTGCGAGTGTACCCTGGCGGCCGTAGAAGGAGCCATTTGATGCATTCGACATCCCCCTGGCCCTGGCGGGTGATGATGGCCCGGTCTGTTGTGGCGACATGACGCCGCCGCGGGGTTTGGGTCCGATCGGCGAGGCAAACGAGGACGGGTTTACGTTGTGGGCGGCACGGGAGAATGCACCAAGGCATTGGAGAACTTGGGCTGGATCTTTCTTCTCGTAGAGGTCGACAGTCAGGAACATGTCGTGTTCTTGCAGGTTCAGGGGCGGTGATTGGCACGCTCGCAAAAAGTGAGAGATATTTTCCATTTGCACGAAGGGCATGGCCGATTGCTTGAACTTGACCCCTGGAGGACCGATGGCGATGTTGATGAGCCTGCGTGGTTTGAATGTTAGCAACCCACGTGCCGGGATCTCAACCGAGGCAGGAAATGGCCATACTTGCAGAGCGCAACGCCATCTTTCAGACCATCTAGAAGATCATTACTAGGGAGTCGAGCGCCCAGAACGCTCTCAATCCACGATTGCGCCTCACTGGCCGCGGCGGGTGTGTATTTGTCGAGGCGCATCCTGCGCAGGTCCTTGTCCAAGGATGTGACGGACGCCATGTTGAACAACGAAATAGCGATGTCGAAGTTGTGAGTCCGCACGACGGCTCTAAATGCTACAATCGCGTATAATAGGATTCGTCATGTATTCAAGTGTGCAATGTTCGTCGAGGTGCGTCGATCGATACAGTGTTGCCTGGCACTGACGCGGCTTGTTTTTGATGTCAGATTGGGTCGCAAATCGGCGCAGTTCGAGAGGAAGGTAGGAATGACGGGATGAGGTCACTCTTGCTTCTGCTCCTGCGGCTGATGCGATTTTGGGGGTATCGTCGGGTCGCAATCGTACGCCGCCCAAATAAGACTTCCAGGACTCAAATTGTGATGTTTCCGAATAATATGGAAGCTGAAATATTTCCCTCAGAGTTGAACCAAAGAAAACTCCCAGAAAGCAATCTCCCAAAACTTGATTAGGAGCGCGCGCGCATGAACAACAATACAAATCCAAGTGCGCCCGTCACTACTATAGCACCGGCTGTTAAAAGATTAGGATGTCCCTGCATCCCCACCAAAGACTTTCGGGGCCTGCAGATTTGACCGAGCCAACCTTGGAACGAACCCGTGTGGCTGGTTACTTTTAACCAAGGTTTCGAATTGCGGCGTAGTACATCCGAACTTGAGAAATTAGGTGGCTGTGCATTACTTAGATTCCTGACGTCAATATTTTGTGCTGCACAATCCTACACATCTGCAGCATGTCGTCGCCCCAAATCGGACCCGTATTGGGGGCATGGTACAGGTGGAAAGCCCTACGACTGCCATGGCGTAGGAGATTTCTAGTCGGTACGTATTCTGTGTCATCTGCAAACCCAAACTCGCCGAAACTGTTGCGTCCTCTGCTATTCAAAACCGTACCTTCAACACCCACTAACACAACTACACCCAAGGCCTCGACCTCCAAGGCAACACCTACTGGATCTTCAAGCTCTCCGGCGCGGAATCTACCGAGCGCTGGCGCCGCATCGTGAAATACCCACGCTCAACCCAATACAGTGAAGTCAAGATTACGCCGCAATGGCACCAATGGCTGCGGTATCAACGAGAGAACCCTCCCTCCATCGCCGAGCAAGCGCAAGAGGTCACGCGGCAACATCAAATTAAACTGCTCGCCGCCGAGGCGGACGCTAGGTGGGAGGCTAAGCCGAGGGTTACGGATATACCGGGCAATGAGAAGGGGCAGTCGGTTCCGGTTCTGGGGACCGCGGGGACGCGGGCGCGTGTTGAAGGAACGGAAGGGGGAGAGGAAGTTGTGGGGCAGGCACAGGAGCATGGTGTAAAGGCGAGAGATAAACCAAAGGAGGTCAAGGACGACCCGTGGAAGAGAGCGTCGGGGCCGAGTGAGACGTGGCAGCCTGAAGCATGGAGTCCGAGTGCGTCGAAGAAAAGGTGACGGAAAAGCCACTTGACAGGACCAGACCACACGGATGTTATGGCAGTTGGCTGTGGTGTCAACTCTTAATGTATACAGACAACTCCGGCCGTCTTTGTACAAGTATATATGATTAAGATACAGAGCCTTGATGGCAGTAAGCCTGACCAAACACCAAGTCTAATGCAGTAATACAAACAACGCTAGCCCAGCCCATGCCCGCATAGTACCGTTTTGCCTCCGGGTATCTTTTCGCATTACTGCACACAGCAAGAGGCCAACTCCCCTTTTGCTTCCTCTATTCGTACATTTTCCGACTGTCGACCTCCATCCAAAGCATGCTCCCGTGACTCGCCGTGTGATGGACGCCTTGATGGTATTGCTACTGATCGAGCAGCAGGCTCGACTCCAAGACCAGAACACCACATGTGGCCCCCTTTCTTCATTTTTGGGGTTCCGTATGGATTGGGATCGGGAGCAAGGAAAACAGGACGCCGGATAGAAGCTCGCTTCTTCTTCTGCTTCTTCTTCTTCCTCTCCTTTTGAGGCCAAGGTGGATTTGGATGAGGAGCAAGAGGAATAGCAACTGTAATAGGGTCCTTAGCCAGTGGCAAAGAAGGGCCAAGTTTTGCCGGGCCTTGGTGGATTCCAGGCCATTTCTCTCTCGCTTGTTCTTTACTTCCGTGTTCTCCCTACGAACTCCGAGCGGACATGAACGTTACCTCTTCTAGTAGCAGTTAGTAACTTTCACGTCATCACTCCCTCTTCAGAACGTACCTTCGTCTTGATCCATCATTTCACTATCCGCGTCCTCGCTCAGGTTGCTCGTCTGGAATGTTATCAAATCAGACAACAATCTCAGCCGCTTCCCACTCCAACTTAGCACGGATCTGGCCTCCACGTCCGCGTCATCCCCGTTCCCCCCGCGGCCTCTTCCTGATCTTCCTGATCCCGTTGCGTACTTCCGTCTTGCCTTTGCCTCCCGGGCGTCGACACCCTTCCGAACAATACTTCTCAACCCGTCGCTAAATTTCTCGGCTCCGATCATCCATATGAGCTGTAACAGTTCTTCTAGCAGCAGGCTCACTTTCGCATTATCATCCGGCGCAATGGTACTAGCAGCGTTGGGCAGGAAGCAGCGCTCGAGGATAGCCGGGCTGGTCCCATTAAGATCGTAACGTTCAGCGTCAACTTTGAACGGAGGGACGGCAGTTGTCGGCATAAAGTCCTCCAACAAATTTTGCAGTATAGAGACCTGGCTGGATGCAAGGAGTGATGAGGTACATGCAGTCGAGGAGATGAATGCTGTGAAAATCGGAAGAGGTTGTGCTTTAAGTGCTACCGCGTAGTGCTCGTACAGATCCGGGAGAGCAACTGGTGGTCTGGGTAAGTAGTTACAGAGATAGGATATCAAAGCAAATAGTCGTTGACGTAGGGCAATAGACTCGACGAACGGCGGCGATAGTGTTTGCATGTCGTATTTCAGCGACCCAGACCCTTTTTTCTGCGGAGTGGGGGGTTCCGATGCTTGAGAGGAGTAGATGGAGTCATCGTCCAGCCAGGCCCCGTACTGGCCCTTCTCAATGTTGACCTTTTCCCTTTTCCGCTTGTTCATTGCTGTGTTTCTTGATTTGCCCTTGTGCTCCTTGTGCCATACTTCCTGGAATAACGAGTTGGAGGACTGGCCACCGTCTGCGAATATTGCCTTGATGAACCACTTAAGCCTGCCAGACCTGCCTGTGCGCTGCATCATATAACTATTGAGAATAGAATCTTCCAGTTGCAGAAATTTGCATTTCCCCTCAAATACGCCGTCTCTTCGGTGTGCCTCAACGTCAAGTCGATGCCGCTCATGTAAATCTGTCTCCAACACGTCGCACATGAACTCAAGCCACTGCTTCCAGTAGGCCCAGCGATTTGGATACAGGACGCTGCAGTTAAAGGCCCATCCAACCACGTTGAAGAATTCTTGTCCGCGGCGCCATACACTTTCCTTGGCATATTTCCCGTTGAGCTGTGTTTCCCCCTGGGTATCCTCGATAAGTTCGCGGCCACTGTCAGAGCTTGGTGTTTCATGACGCGACCATCGGGAGACGAAGTGGAATGCATCCTTGAATCGGCCATTGATGGGGCCAACAGTCTGGAGCAGGTTGCGTAGGTATACGAGTGAATCGGAAGCCACCTCATTCCAGCACGGGTCTTGTGCCCGTGTTGTGAAGTCCGGATGTATGACGATGGTGTTGAGCACCGCGAGTTGATTTGGGGGCGGGCAGTATGCGCCGCGATTGGAGTTGGTGACCGCACCGCCGACGCATAACTGGCTCTTGAGCAGACTCAGGGTAATCTTGTGCAAATTCTCCTCGAGGTAAATCTGACAGTGTTGTCTCAGTTCCGGGGGTAGTTGTCGTGCCTTGAGATACGGCGATTCAGCCTCGGCGTCACCGGGACTATCGACGTCCGTCGCGGTAGTTGCATCTGCTAGATTAGAAGGTGATGCCGTGGCTGTCACGAAGGAGGTTGGTGACGAGATAGCCGACAGGGGCGAAGTTGTCTGCTCTTCTCGTAGCAGCGGCGGCATCTCGATCTGCGATATAGTTACAGGTACTCAACACATTGAGTCGCAAGCGACGCGAATAAACTGACAGAAGAAGGGACTCTCAACTTTGGAGCTTTGGTAAAGTGAAAATCGCGGGGAAGGAATATGCGCTGCGGTAGCGCGTAAGTGGAGGAAGACGTGTTTTAGCCCCACCAGACAACTTGAATCTCTGGAATTCTCACATGGAATCCCTGAGCAATGCAAGCGAATTCACTGAAGCTTTTGACAACTGAGAAAGCAGGGAGTCCCTTCTAAAACGTGCACCTGCATCTTGGTAACTTTCCGTATGTCCGACACACCTGTCGACATGCAAGACAAGCTTCGAGAACGAGCAAAGCAAGCAAGTTCAGTCACCACAACTCCCACTCTTTCCACTCTACTTGCTCTATTCCAAAGTCATGATCAAACGCACCTTCCGTCACCACAAGTTGGCATTACTTATATACGAAAAATACGAAAATGTGGATGTCCGATCCTCCTCATATTGAACGCTTCTAAGGGTATCCATGTGCTGGGAAGATACCTGCGGACGGCATACAAAAGCCCCGCACCTAACCTGATGGAGCAGAAAGGACCAAACCCCTCACCTAACCCAGCCTAAAAGAAAATAAAACATTCTTTTTACTTGAGCAAATCAATCTCCATGAGCCTCCACAAGACATGTGGCTGCTTCCAGTAGACCTGAGTTGACTACTCGCACTGCCCTAAGACACATGCCAAAGGCTCTTCCATCGTGGCATCTTCAGCGGGTGAGAAAGGCAGTTTTTCGGCTTCGTGTTCACGAGCGAACCATGGCACCAGTTCCCCAACATCGAACATTTACAGCTGGCCATGGCCAAGGAGCACCTTGCTAAGCGAGGGTAGGCCTAGAAACACTGGCCGCAGCGAATGATGCTGTGGACCCAGAGAAAATGAAATGGGCTTACTGACTAGTCTGCCCTCTAACTGAAGCGTTCATGAAGCTATACGGGCAATACGGTACTGAATGTGGGTTTAATCTGCCGCGAGAACGGAGGCTCTGACGAATCCACTCGACACACCGTTTTACTGATTATTGTAGCCGTATTATTTATTCTCTTTCAATTTGAAGCTCAATCAGAAAGGTCAGCCATCATGCTTCCGTCCTTGATCTTACAACGACGACTTGAAGATCGAAGAAAGAACGTGGGCTGTCTCGCGCATTAGGGGAAAATTTGGCAACTCTACGAATTATCAACAGCCATGAGAGTAAGGCTGCTACCCAGCAGAAGCTAACTCATCAAACCTTCAGTGTCACATTACTGGTGGGGGTCGCTTCGTGGTTCAATGTTGATTTGCTGCGTTGCGGCGCTGCTTGCCCATTGGTTCAGCCCTAGAGTCCAACTTGTAGCTTTGGGTCGTATCTCGCCGACTGCTGCGCCATTGGAATGCTGGCCGTGGACAAAAATGGAATATAGGGCTGAATCTCCTTCCATCTTTCATGGGCTGTAAGCTAAAGTTGGCTAGCTGAAATTCCATCTGCCGCCATTCGTGGGTAAATAGTACTTTCTGCCAATGCATGCAGTCAGCAACCGGGAAAGGATGGCCATCCTAGTATCGAATACATAGAGGAGAGACTCTTCCCGGATTCGGTTGGAGGATTCAAAAATGCACATATATCTCATTACATTTGTATCTAAAGTCCTTATTTCTTCGGCTCGACTTGCTGAAACGGCGTTACTCATGACAAAAAGGCACATCTTCACGGTCATAACGAAAACACCAAAGCGAGTGTTTTCAAAAAGATGCAATGGCATACGAACAACCATAATATCCACATGGACAACAGGGGGCCTACATGCCGCAGGGTATAGCGGGGTACGGGGCATGGAATAACAGCACCTTCCAGACATCATGGCCTCAACAACCACCGATGAGCTGCACACACACACTGCGGTCGCGAACCAACCAAGTGACGACCGTATGTCGTGGCCGCCGACGACAAAGACTCCAATCAAAGAATACAGCGATTCCGACGGTGCAAGGCGTAGGTTTCCATTCACATTAGCGACGCAGCCACTGCCTCGAAAACGACGGCGGATATGTGGTGTCAAGCGACCTCTGTTCTTGATTGTACTGGCGGTTAGGTTGTTCTTGCTGGTTATGGGCTGACGTTGGGGAGAAATGCTTCAAGTGACGGGGGAATTTCTTTGACAGAGGAGACGAAGTTTGCCGTTTGCTTTCTTGATCGTCATGTTGACTCCCCGCGTGCCCGGGCATTGTGATGCATTCCGACATGGAGGGTCGGGCGGTGGTGCAGTAGGTTGCTGGCGTCAGCACCAGCCTGCGGCGCCTGTCGAAACAGATGAATAGCAGATTTACTCATCGGATACGCTGCTTAATGTTTGAGGTTCTTTCAGGTATAATCAACTCATCGCTTAAAATGAGCTGACTTGGGCAGTAGCAGTACCAGCAGCAATGTGTCGTCACCACCACAACAGAAACATTCACAACGCCCGTGGTTCTATCACCCACACCAAGTTACACTAGCACTCTGGTAACCGGGCCGGTGGTGCCCCTGCGAGATAACAACATCGTCTATGTCTCGGAAATCACGTCCAAGCCGTTCACGTCCAGTGCGGCCGCGACTACAACAGCAACGAGGATATTAGCCATGGTACTGCGGACAGCATGGCCGAGTGGATCGACAGGTGTGGCCAAAACACGGATTGTATGGGCGCCGGATATGGCAATTCGAACGGCAAGTTTACATGCTTTTTGAAGTCGTCTTTGGGGAGGCCAGACTGGGCTAAGCAGTGGTATTTCGCTCAGTTGCAAGATATGCCTGATGACCGCGCTTGATTTTGCAAATTCTGGTGGGTTTGCCTTTGTAGTTTGTGAGCTTTACTGAGCGGCATTGCCTGGCTTCAATTTCTCTCTATACTTTTTCTTTCTTCTATGGTAAAGGAGTTGGCGTCCAGATGATACCCACGGCATATCAAGCAATGGGCAATGGCGATGAATTTGGTATGGCGTTTGGCATTCAAATCCACAAACATGCCTTTAAAGCTTTGCAATATGGTATGTCGACTTCAGTCGGTGACACTGAGGATCGACACCCTGTTTATGTGATTACGCTTTAAGGAGGATGTGACAAGACTTTCACGAATACAGATACAGTTTCGCAGATCTATGACGACAAAGGACATAGTCAATGAGGAGAATGGAGGAAAAGTACGTACATCCAACTCCGCCGTTGGAGTGACTAGGTAAAATCATTCCAGGTAATGAAGAAGGGTTCAGGGGTGCTGGGTGGTCAAGAGAAGTTCACTTGTAAGTACGAAACTTCGGCACTTGACATACCGAGCGCTGTGGCAGTATTTATTCCAGGAAAGAGAGTTTACGAAATCCCACCTAGTGTAAAACAGATAACTGGAGCTATTTTCAAGCATATTTCTCATGCAACTGACCGACTGCGGAGTGATGTGTGTTGCTCCGACAAAGCCACCCCGAGCCTTTGCCCGCCGTTATCGCCATTCAGGATCCGCAGCTATGAAATCGCTTACAGCCGAAAAAAGAAATCTATACTCAGGTTTCATGCAGAGTCGTAAAGCACAGCCCGGCATGTGTCGACAGCTGTAAACCATCTGACCAGAGTGGCTCACTACTCCTGGATATAAGGGAGAAATGGGTAATCTATAGGAGTCAAGATCCGAGCCTGTTCTTAGAGCATGTTCTAGTGTTGACTATGCATTCAGAGCTGAGAGAAAATAAGAAAATAGAAAAACCGGTCCACAAATTGATTCCGTCGCGGCCTAAGGACCCGTCAGTGAACCAGAAGCAACTGCTCATACCAGGGCCATAACCTGTAATTAGAGTCCGCAAACGACCCCTGCGCCCAACCTGCTAGACATCTAGTATTTTTTTCCGTAACTTTATTGGACTGGTCAAGAAGAATATGGAAAGTCGCCGATCTGTCTCTCTACCGCTAATTGTGAAAGTAGGATCACGCTGCACCGCTGAGCCTTGCCAAATGTCGTCTTAAGGAAATGAGGTTTAGTGAATGAAGCTTTCCTGGCGATCGAAAAGGCGACATAACGTTCTGAAAAATGATAATTGCCTGATTTCACCACCGCGTCACCGTAGTCCGACTTATGAAATAGGAAACGGAGATAGCTTCAGGTGGTATTATCAGCCAACTGCCCCAAAAGTTGTTATATGGATCATGTGCTATTCTTATTATGAATGTTGACAACTTCCGCAAGCTGTCCAACGTCGCAATACCAAAGGATTTAGTCCTTATGACAAACGCATGAAAGAAAAGCTTGCATGGTGACTATTTTGTTATTATTTGGGCTGGGCTCACCATGGCCAACCCTCTTGCGTACATGGCCTAACTCGACAGAAGACTGGGGCCTACGTTCTGATCTGCTGTCTCTATTTGCTTTTTTTCGTCACTTATTCTTTCTTGCCTAATGTAGAATCCACAATGATGGCAGTTCATAGTTCCGAAAGCTATTTATAAGTACGTATGATTGCATGGAGATAAGCACTCTTCCAAGCCAGTGAAGAGTGCTCATGTTTATGAAAGCATGAGGACCCCGACTAAACTTTAAGCCCACCAAGGTTCTTCCAGAAGACAGCGGGGTTAAATGCCATATGAACGCCTTCATCATAATCATGATGTGGCTATCTATCCCGGAGCTCTTAAAGGGTCGTCGACAAATTTTGCTATTCGACTTCATACCTCAGACCACCACCGGAAATATCCCGGGCTGAGTGATAGTCAACCAAGTGAGAGTTATATCACGGTGCACATTTTGTACCGTGCTTAAATTCCGCAGAATTATGACAACCGAAACATCCAAAACCGGGGACCACTATACCATCTCGCCGTCTAGTGGAGATCGGCGAAGTAACTAATGAACGACCCCAAACTCTGACAGCTCCCTATGAGAATTAAAACAACAATGAACGGCGACCTTCCGAAATGAAACATCGCCCAATCTCTGATTCGGCAGGTCTAGCCATTTTGTACGTAAACAGTTCCCGTGCTGTGCCCCTGTTGCGCCCAAAAGCCGCGGGAGACTCGGCGACCCTGCAAGCACGCTAGGGGATCTGAGTTTATAACAAGTCGCCGATGTTTGATGGAATAATTCTAAGGACGTCTGCACTGTGGAATTTGCAAGTGGTGAACATATCTAATCTGTGCTATTGAACACAAAGTGTGATTACCGACTAATACACTAGGCGATGCAGATTTAAATAATTATTTCCTTAGATACAAGTTTAATAATTAACCGTATTAACATCCTATTTAAAATACTAATTTCCCTAAATACCCTATAACGTGATCTTCTGTTTTCTCTTTGATTCTTATTTTCTTAATAATTACATAGTAAACTATTAGGATTCTAGAAGAATTTATGATTAATCGTAAAAGCTATATTGAACGCATTTAAGATTTTATTTCCTTACGTCACAGTAATAGGGTATTGGCGTATAAATACAGTATCCTACTATTAATACTCTTAAATACAACTAGAAAAGTATGTTAAATCTAGAGTTCTAGTATGTTGATTAATAACTCTAAGGGAATCGGCTCTCTATTAATAACTCTATGCAGATATCATATTAATTATGCTTACTCTACGCATTATACTAGGTATTTTAGTGTTATAGAGTACTTAATAGAAGGAATAAAGGGTCTAACCTGTTAGCTATACTAATAACTATATCGATTTTGGCCTAGATTATAGCTATAGCGCTTAATCTTATAAAAGCTATATTATTTAATACACGATGATAAATAAAACGGAACAGACTTAAATATGATATTCTTAAATAACTAATATAAAAAACGATTAAAATATCTAGATATAGTATGAAATAATAAAGAAATTATTCTACTAAAAAGATAAAGAATCTGCAGAGTAATGAAAGTTAAATACGTATAGAAATAAATAGATTTACTACTATTTTAATACTTTAGTTCTAATCGTATCAACGATTTCAGTTAATTATCTGATGTATTATTACAAATAGGGGTGCGTTTCTATAGGAGTCAATGTGGTTAGAGTATCATCTGGGCACTATCAGACTGTTCATTTGATAATTCTAACCATTGACGATGACAGACAAACAGACCAATCGGGAACTACACTACTAAGGTTAAGTACTTTACGTGACTCCACTTTAGCCAGGATTATGGTCGCCGACCAACGCCCAATTATCAAAGCTTATAACCCCGGGACCAAGCACATTCCACTAGCTGTGGATGTGTCTAGGTGGGTAGCATGCAAGTCCAATCTGTCATCGCTGTGCATCATTTTTACAAACATGTGTATCAGCAATAAGCCTGGTACTAGCTACAGAGATGTGGTTGGCTGCAAGGTAGGTTAGTTCAATATAGAGTGTATTGCGTGATCTGCCAAGTGAAGAAAATTGTGGGAATAGCTTACTATCCCTCTACATGTACAGGGCAAGTTCATCCTAAGTAGCACACCGATTCACTTTGCTACCATCTCTATATGACTGGTGAGAAGAGTGTTCAAATTTATTGATATATCTCACAACTTTTGTGAAGTAACCCTTTGCCCGCGTCACAAATATCGAAAATCAATCATTGCATCCCGAACGCCTGTTGTGAACCCGAACCAGTTCAGTCTCACATTCTCCCTCCCTTCACTGTTCGATGCTATTGTGGGTTGGACTTCTGGCGATTTGGCGGAGCTGTTCAGGGATCTGAGCCGAACTAGACAGTGCCACATCGCCGAAGTCCACTCAGTAGGATAACCTGGGCCGATCTTGAGAGAATGTGTTGGCACTACAAGCAACGTTTTGCTATGACCAGGGCTATCTCGAACGACTCAGTTGAGCATGCTGTTGATATCACTCATGATACTCTCATCCGACGCCATGGAGCTGATGATCTCCTCCTGGGTGTACCCAACCCAAAGCGACGAATTATTCTGCTGCGCCTTCTTGACGTGGTAAATCTCGGACGCAACGCCCTTCACCTGACTGCCAGCACGACCCGCCGCCTTCCAGACGTTGCTAAGTTTGTTGAGGGCGCCGATGTTGAGACGAATCTTCTCCTTCAGGTCTGCATCGTTCTGCACGATGATTAAGGCCCACTTGCTCAGGTGGACGACGGACGAGAGGGTGAGAACGCAGGTGAAAAAATGGGTATGGCAGGTAATGGGCACGTTGTAGGTCACCATCTTGCTTATTGCTGAAGCGGCCGTAATGATGTGTCGCGTGTGAGCATTGAAGTGCTCACCCGACTGGACGGCCTGGTGAGGCGCGCAAGCCGTCACATCCCGAGCTGGCGAAGAGTCGAGTTGCGAGTGAGGCTGGTGCAGAATGATGGAGCATCTAGACAATTGTAAGTCAACGTGCCGAAGTGAAATTGGGGTAGGCTACCCACGCATGGTTGATCATGTGTGCTTGGAACATCATTTCGTCCAGCTGGCAATCCTTGTTCAAGCAGTCACGTTTGGATTCCGGAAGATGCAACCGCCAATTGGACAGGAGCGATTCGATCCTATCAACATTGTCATCGCCAGGAAAAACGCTTTCAGGAAGCCGCATCATGCGGCCAAGGTTCCTGATGGATGCGATCCGGTATGCGAATGACGAAAACGGCCTGTCATTGCCAGTAAATATCTGGTCTTCAAAGTCTTCCAGATACATTGGACGAGGTATTTGCTGGCAATCTGTTAGGTCGCAAAGAGGTTAAACATTACCCATGTTGGACTCACCCCAGAAGTGTACTCGAACTCCTCGCAAGGCAAACCCACGTCAGCCACAATGTCGAAAAGGAGGAAGTTGGTGGCCCTGTGAACGCCAGCAACCATTCCGTCCACCACAAACAGATCCCACCATGTCCGACGCCAGCTCTCTTCCAGCGTTGGGTTACTTCGTCCGTGGAGAGTGGCATACGGTCGTTGATACAGCCCAATCTCGATGGCGATTCGTTCGACATCGGACAATATGTCACGGGCCTTCTCGTTTTCGGCACATCCGTCAAGACATATGATCAATATCACAAGAGCTTGTACAAGGAAGCCATCTTTGGGCGTGTCTTCGTCATAGCAGAGCCGCATGGCTTCATCGAAGAAGGTGGCACGCAATGGACCGACCTCAAAATACAGCGAACCGGCCCACCTCATTGCCGCAAACAGGTGGTCGAGATTTCTGTCTTTCGCCATTTTCAGAAGATGTTCTTTGGGCAGAACGGCCGGATGGCCCGCATAGAAGTGGGAGTAAAATGAATCAATACAGCGCTCTGGGATGGTCTGTGGAGGTCTGTTGGCAGTTACCTCGACAAGTGCGCCATTCATTGGATTGAGGTAGGGGTTTCTGTACAGCTGCATACCCCCCAGAGGTCCTGAGGCGAAGGGACTGGCTGCTGCTGACTCAAACATGCCCATGGGATTGAAGGTAGCTAGAGACGGAGTGACTGGTGTGGTCATAGTGGTGGCCATTGACGTGGTAGGCAATGTAGCGCCAAGAAGCATCGGACAGGTCTCGCCGCCCGAGGACGGCGAATCAGAGGCATGTCGCTTGTTTGGATTTTGAGCTGTATTCCTCCTTGGGCCTTTGTACCCGCGGCGTGAAGCCACGTATTGGCAAACCGTGTCACCCGAAGCCAAGCAGCGCGAGCACGGGTTCAACCCATCGCATTTGAGATGTTTGGCCCGCTTTTCATGTCAGTTGGAGTTGCCAAACTACGGTAGGGAACCGCAACTTACACATCCAAGGCATGCGGCCGGCACGGTCGGAGGGGTTCGTGAATCGCCGTTTGCCGGGGCTGTGGTCGCGCCGCCCATGACGGCTCCTACGACGGAACCGCGGGGCATGTTCTCGGGCGTGTTCTCGGGCATGTTGTCAAAAAGTGAGATTGGCCCTATCGGCGACCCATTGGAGGTGTTGGGTGATGCGAATGAATCCATAGCACATCAAAATTCTTGAAAAAAATCACAAAAGGGCCGATGGGTAAGTGGTTTGATGCGTGAATACCTAGAAAATATTCCAGAAACACGGTCTTGATGATTGATCAAAGTATCAAACCGTTATCTAGAAATGTGCTCAAGGGGCGGTGCCTGAACGTTGTTCGACGGTCGGCGACCAAGATGGCGCCAGGAGTGGAAGTTGTAAGCCAGCGGCGGGGTCTATGCGAGGGGAACTTCTATTTAACCTGACGCCCCTACCGATCTCGACCTCAAAGTCGTTATTATTCCAGTTCGCAGGACTGAGACCAGCTCCAGATATCTGTTCGTAAGATTTTGGAACCGTACAGTGATGTTGTCGTGTAGTCAATTGAGATGCGCAGAAAGCAAAAGTCGACTGATCGCCCCGCAGAGCTGCAACAATCCCCAGGTGTCGAGCTCCTTGGTGAGCGGCTTCTCCACTTCCAGATGCCGAACCCGCCGGCTTAGGACAATGCCAGTCGTGACGCCCTGCTTGCCAATCGTGGGATAAGATGCCGTGATAGTTGAGCAGATGAAACGGTGTAGACGCAGGGGCGTCTGGTAAATGATGAGATTTAGATTTCACGCCAGGATAGTTGCGATGGAAGCTTAACGGAGTGAACATGCTTTTTCCGAGGGAGGGAAACGAAATTTCGAAGCGGGCAGAAAGGCCAATGGTGGTGTGAGGGGTTGAGTGTTTGGACCATTTGCGAAGATGCAGGGACGCATGGAGGCGTTCACAACTCGAAAAGAAATCTTGATCGTGGTCTGGGTTCGCCCGTGTTGAGACTGACGAACAGGGATATAGCTGGCTCCCATCTACAATGAAGATGGCGGCTTTGGACGACGACTGGCTGCGTGCCTCGACGGTGTCACCCGCATGTCTCATTCGGCGGAAGCCTTTTCGTCGTGCAGTTGGACGCCAGCTTGATTGAACGGTGGTCTATTGATTTACCTGAGCTGGACTGAGTCTGTCCTCACCTCGAAAATCGTACAGGTTGGTCGGTGAGGATGCCGATATCTGACCGGCAATGTCTTAGCTTTGTTACTTTGTTGATTTATCAACTCGATAATCTCGCCTTTTTAACACAACCGACTTGAGTGTTACTCAAACTATGAGCTGCCAAACCCGTCGTCTTCATCGGATGCTATGGTCGATGAACATCATATATAACGGCACAAGAGTCATGATAGTCTGGAAAGATTTGAGGACAGGATTAGGGTCTTGGCCATAGCTTAGGCAGAGAGAAGTCGAGAGCTGCCTTCGTGGACGCTCAAGACTTCAACAAAAATGCAGGAGTTGGATCCGCAAGTTGCTCAAGAAGCAGGCAGCCGACATCAGCTGAAGGTAAGTACAGCACGTATGTGCTGGTTGCAGCTGCCTGCCAGTCGGTGCCAACAAATTAGTTCACCACGTGCACTTGCCTGCCCTTGCAGTCTCAAAAAAAGTTGGAGCTCGGGACCATGGAAGATCCAAAGCGGCCTGTGAGCAACCACCCAAGACACAACACCCGGCCTCATTCGCACATATAAAGAGAATCGCGAGATCCTACACTTGGAAGAGTTTCAACGATCGATGGGCCACTACCTGCCCTCAACAGTATCGAGATCTAGGGATCGCTATCCACCTGCGACCCCCCGAACTTGGCCTGCCCCGGCAACACCTAGGCAGATTACTCGCAGCGAGGTCGTACCACGGGGATTTCGTGACCTACCACGAGAGACTCCAGCATCGCGACGCACTGCTCAACTGCGGGTGTGGAAAGACAAAGACACCAGTCCACTTCTACTTTTGCAAGCGCGGCCGCAAGGCCACGCCCGGTCATCTAAAAGCGCATATGGCCAAGAATAGTATAGATTCCCTCCTAGGCACGGCCAAGGGAGCTCGTTTGTTTTGTCAATGGGCGGAGGAGACCAATTTCTTTACTGAGATCTGCCCATCGCACTGAACAGGAATGTTAGATGAAGACAGTCCCCTGTAACATAGATTCGACTAGCATAGACCATGCCGGCACTGCGCCCGGCACGTCTCACGTGATGAGACGTTAAATTTCAATCAATCAATCAATCATGGAAGATCCCATAAGAATTTTTGTGCTGAAGTTGGACGAATTTGCGACACATTTGCACAACCTTCATTGCCCTGATCGATCCTGATTATAAGCAGGCTGCGACGTCAACTTGACCGCAATCAAGGCGGTCTTTTCCATCCTGACAAACCGCAGATCGAGTGGTGGTACACCTCAATCTCTGATAAGCAGGCTCTCCAGGACTGTTAGTGCCTACAAATACAGTGGTCTATTATACAAACATCGTGTTACGCTAGATAACCTCACTCCCGCCTATTTACTTAAATCGATGGTCCAAGGCAGCAAGGTGGCTTAAGCACCCTGGAATGCGGCTTGACCACCATCCCACATTACCAGCATGGACCCTGTGAGTGCTGCAGGTCTTGCCCTCAGCGTTGCCAGCATAGGGTTGCAAGTCTATACCGGCTGCATACAAGGTGACCCCTCTTCTGATATCCTGGCGAATATCACGGCCTAGAATTCGACCCTATTAACACCTGGTCAGGCATTCAACTTCTTGTTACGGCCAAGAACTTTCCAGAAGAGTGCAAGTATCTCAACCTCCGATTGCGCATGGAACAGCAGCGCTTGTTTGCCTGGAGTGAGACGTCTGGATTGCAAGAGCTGGACGACAAGAACCAGCAAAAGATCCTAGAGTCTAACACGTTTGTTTTACACCGCACGACGGTACTCGATTTACTGGTGCAGATCCAGTGTCTTTTCAAAGAATTTCGGGACCAGCAGAAGCAGTACAAAAGGTTGCAAGTAGTAAATGGACCTGATGATGCCATGCAGAATCCAGAACAAGATGCATCCGATGCCAACTTCCCGTTACCCCAGAAACGCCGAGACTTCATTAAAAAAGCAATGGGCAGCCTCAGGGAGAGGACAAAAGAGGGTGCGCTTCGGCTGAAGTGGGCATCGTTTGACAAGGAAGGCTTTGAGAAACTGCTTGCCAGGTTTGCGACTCTCAATGATAACATGACTGATATTCTCGATGCAAGGCTCCAAGTGGAGATACATCGGACCGTCCAGGACACCAACAGGGGCATGCTGCAGTTACATCGCAAGATCGCAGACTTATCACGGTTGGTCATGGCTTTAAACATCAAGATGGACGCCAGTCCACAGTACGCTTCTGTACCAATGTCCGATACGCAGAAGCAAGCCAGAGCTGCTGATGCTTCGGGGCTTAAGCTTGTTTCCCAACTTGCCAAGTTCAAGGCATTCAATGAAGCCATCGAATCCGATAGGCAGAGCCCCCTGGACGAGGCAACTGCCATGTGTCTCGAGTTAGGCAAACTTGGGCAGCGGAAAGATCTCATGCTGGACGTCGCAATGATCCAAATCAAACCAAGTGCTGAGAGAATCGAGTCACAGCGCTGCGATGCTGTGCTTGAATGTCCCAACGGAAGTCGGAAACAGATTTGGATCGAGTGGAAGGAGTACGCTAGGGAGACCCCCAACGATGTCGTACCTCCCAAGCAAGTTATTCTTGAGAGAGTGTGGAAGCTCGTCGCATTGCTCAATCACAGCCCCAAACCCGAAGCTTTCAGGACTCCTCACTGTCTTGGATTCTTCGACCAGGCATCTGCTAATGGTGAAGATAGCGATGACGACGATATCTCAAATCTGCGGCTGGGGCTGGTGTTCGAGCGCCCAGGCGACAACAGTCTACACACAGACATGCCTCCTGTCAGTTTGCGTCAACTATTCGAAAAAGACCCGAGGACATATCGAAAGCCCAGCGTATCGGAAAGGATAAAACTGGCACATGCTGTTAGCAATTGCCTATTGGTTAGGCTCGTGTTCCATGCTTTAGGTTGACCACTGCTGACAAATGGCAGAGCCTCCACTTGGCAAACTGGCTTCACAAGTCGTTACGCAGTGAAAATCTGATATTCTTTAGCACGGCAGGGGGTCACATTGACTATAGCAAGCCATATCTCTCCGGCTTTGACTTCTCTCGTCCTGCCCGAAAAGATGAGATGACCGAAGTCGCTGGCGATAATGTGGACCACAATCTCTACCGACATCCCCACGCACAAACCACGACGAGTTCTGGTGAGCGCGAGCGCTTCAAGAAGAGTTTCGACATCTACAGTCTCGGTGTCCTGTTCGTGGAAATTGCACATTGGGTCACGGTAGACAAAGTGCTACGGATCGATCTCAACAAGGCCCGCGGCCGACCGTCAATAGTTGCGAGGGTTCAGGAGAATCTCTTGATGCCCGACATGCTGGACGAATTGGGTGGGCATATGGGAGATGTGTATCAGGAGGCGGCACGGCGCTGTATTGCTGGTGGGAAGTGGCTCAATCTTGTGGAGATGGATGATGAGACGAACAACGAAGTTGCGGCGAGGTTGTCGCTGACGTTCTATGAGAAAGTTGTGAAACAACTAGCGAACATAGTTATCTAAGTTTCATCTGGAGCCGGCACACAATTTCTGGGATCCTTGCCTATCCTCCATACTATGAGCTCGGGGGTTCTGAAACGTCTGGATTGCATGTGAAATCCACGAGTCTCTCAGGTATCAGATCACTCACCTGAAGTGTGAAGCGTTGTACATTGAAATCTAAATGGGCCTTGAAACACGGCATGACTGGATATACACAGCAGTGCCCAACCCACACCCTTAACAGAGACGTCTGCGACTTGATCCAATCCAGAAGCATTCTGAAGAGGACCAGGTATTTAGGCCACACAATGCAGTTGTTGTTCATCGCTTTCCACGGACCATTCGTTGCCTGACGAGTAGAGGGCCTGCCTCCGGGACTTAGCTTAATTGTGTTCTTATCAGTTATGGCTCAACGCCTGACCACCCGATGGTCCATGAAAAGCCCCTGTATTTACAAGTTGAGGTTTCTGTGCTTGCAACGGCCACGATGTGGATTGAGAGATGATGAAAACGGCTGATGTGATAGGCTCCGTCGTGGAGATGTTACGGGGCCTATCAATTGACAAGAGGCCGGCTGACATGATTTGGTGGTATATAGAGCCGCGTAACTTTCGAACGAGATCCCAACTGCTGACAACAAAGACGAATGAGGTCGTGGACAGGGTCGAAACACTTTCAGTTGTTGGGAACGAACACGACAAATCGTCCGGTGATCGTTGATAAGAACTGGGAAGGGCGTGGTTAGATTGGACATTGGACCACTACTCCACAAGGCGTCTGGGGAACGTGGGGTAGATTTTAGAGTTGGCAGACAGTTCCTTGGGCTCATAATACACCACGGCCCGCACGACGTCACTTATTGACCTTTGCCATGTGCGACGGTGATTCTCAAGTTAAGTTCCATTGAATCTAACATCCCGTCACCATACGTTCGTGAAACGAGAAATCGGTTTGATTTGCCTTTCGACATGTGGAGAGCATGGTGTTGGCGCTGCTACGTTGTGGTTTCTCAACCTTAACTAGCAACTAACGTCTTGGTCATGATTTGAGTGACGCCAAGCTTTCCAAACTAAGTATTGAGGGTCATACAATGGCCCATCAGCAGTTACGAGCAAGCCTATGCGAAAGTTGGAATCTCGATGATGTCTCACCAGTCCAGACTCACGCCCACAAGCCCGAGATTTTGTGAGAGGTAGGTATTGCGGGATGGTGCCCTGCGGAGCTTTTGTCCGGATAATCGGCTGTATTTAGCCAATGACTTTCTTGGCCGCATTGATGCGAATTCCCAATTTCCCAAACGCGCCTTCGGCGAAACTGAATAACGGTCAGGCCGTGTGATGTCATAGCACTTACATTAGGACTCCACAAAAAATGCTAACCTGTTGGCCGCCGCGACAAAATAACAGACGAGGCTTGATGAACACAATTCGATTCGAGCAACTAACTAGCAAGATTCCATATTGGAACTTTGGTTAAAATCAAATCCAAATCGACGCATCACAAAAATCCTAATAATGAGAGGAGTTCGATAGCTTGGGAATGAATTTCTCTCTGCTTTCGCCCAAGAAGTATGTTTAAGAGGCAAACATATGAGCTCACCACACAGGCTAGGCTTTCCCAGCAATGCTGAGGTAACCACGCCTTACACCCTGAGTTTACCTACAATGGACGACACAAAACAGTAGAACATCTGCGATATAGATAGACAACCAACAAACCCAGCTCCAACGGGAGCAGCTGCTGCGATGCCTGGAATTGAACTCGACAAGCCCTCTACGGCTCCCATCGAGGACTCGACCGAAGAGATCAAGTTCGAGGAGACCTTCCTCAATGATGAACCGAAAGCCGTCATGCGCGATCATGAAGGCAAAGTCGCCTATCCCAATTTTATACCGCCGGGCATCGATTCACCTGCTTCGCAGAAGACCGAGTCTTCTACGATGCTCGCATCTGCAAAGGATCCCAAAACGGTTACGGGACCCAAGAAATCGCATTCCCTACCTCCATCTAACGCACGCAAGACCCAGCCCACGTCCAAAGCGCTTGAAACCGAGAGACCCTCTCTCGAAGGAACTAGAAAGTTTCTAACCGATGCGCCGCGACGAGGCGATTGCCACTCTGTTTCGACAATCCCCGTCATCAGGCGCGCAGGCACCAATGCATCCATGCTAAATCGAGCCTTGTGGGATCGCATGGCCCAGGAAGAAGACTCCGATAGTTCACTTTTGTCCGATGAGGATGATGAGGAGGAAGGCGTACGAGCAGGTCAAGCGGGCAGTCGGCCAAAAGAGCGGACGAGCGAGGACATGTATCGACGGTTTCAGGTCGCCAACGACAACTACAATACCAAGGGCAAAATATCCAAAAGAGATGGACGTCTCAACATCACGGTCAACGATACGAGCAATACGGGATATCTGGCCAAGGCCTTGGGAGCGGCTGTGAAGAGGGTCGTGCCCAAATCAGGTGGCAAATGTGTACAAGGTAACCGCCCGACTACCTCGAGGCTCTCTTCGGTGACTACTGCTACATCGGAGAGCATAGGGCGTCCAAGCCTGAATATCGTCATCATGGTCATTGGCTCGAGAGGGGATGCGCAACCGTTTCTCAAGCTCGGAAAAATATTGAAGGAGGACTACGGACACCGAGTTCGAATCGCCACCCATCCCGCGTTTCGAGATTTTGTCGAAAAGGATTCTGGTCTCGAATTCTTCTCCGTCGGGGGAGACCCTTCTGAGCTAATGGCCTTCATGGTCAAAAATCCTGGCATGATCCCCAAACTGGAGACTGTGAAAGCAGGCGACATTGGTCGCCGACGAGCGGCCATGGCCGAGATGTTCGACGGATTTTGGCGCGCGTGCATCAATGCGACCGACAACGAAAAGGACACCCACAACCTGAAGATGATGGGCGATAGGTCCCCGTTCGTCGCAGATGCCATCATCGCGAATCCGCCCAGTTTTGCGCACATGCACTGCGCCGAGGCCCTTGGCATTCCGTTACATCTTATGTTTACGTTTCCTTACACTCCAACGCAAGCATTTCCTCATCCCCTGGCGAGCATCAAGAAGTCCAATGTGGACCCTGGGTACACCAATTTCATATCCTACCCCCTGGTTGAGATGATGGTCTGGCAGGGGCTTGGAGACCTGGTCAATGACTTTAGAATCAAGACCTTAGGATTGGATCCCGTCTCGACACTGTGGGCACCGGGAGCAACGTATCGTCTCCATGTGCCATTCACATACCTGTGGAGTCCTGGGCTTGTGCCAAAGCCCGAGGACTGGGGCGAAGAGATTGACATCTCCGGATTTGTGTTCTTGGATCTGGCGTCTTCCTTCGAACCTCCGAAAGATCTAGTCGAGTTTCTCGACGGAGGCGATAAACCGATCTACATTGGCTTTGGTTCCATTGTCGTGGACGATGCTGATAAGTTTACCGAAATGATTTTCGACGCGGTTGAGCGAGCGGGTGTACGAGCACTTGTGTCCAAGGGGTGGGGCGGACTTGGGCAAGACAATGTCCCCGATACCGTTTACATGCTTGGAAATACTCCACATGACTGGCTCTTTCCCCAAGTGAAAGCTGCCGTCATCCACGGCGGTGCCGGCACTACTGCGATTGCGCTCAAGTGTGGTATTCCAACGATGATTGTGCCCTTCTTCGGCGACCAGAACTTCTGGGGCTCCATGGTTGGCAGTGCCCGTGCCGGGCCGGATCCTGTGCCCTACAAGAAATTGAATGTCGAAAAACTTGCGGAAGGCATCAAATTCTGTCTCACAGACGAAGCCCGTGACGCGGCGCAATCTATTGCTAGGGATATCGAGCTGGAAGGTGACGGAGCTAAGAACGCAGTCAGATCATTCCACCACCACCTGACACTAAGCGGTGAGCAGTCGATGCGCTGTTCGGTACTGAGTGATCGCGTTGCAGTCTGGAAGGTCAAAGATACAAGCCTTAAGCTCAGCGCCTTGGCTGCCGATATTCTTGTTGAAAAGGGGTACTTATCCTGGCGCAAGCTCAGACTCGTTCGTCACAAGGAATGGAATGATTTTGAAGGCCCTGGTGAACCACTTACAGGTATAGCCGGCTCCCTCATGGGCACGGTGGGTGATTTCTTCGGCGGCTTTGGCAGTGTTCCATATCGCTTAGCCAAGACATCCAACAAGCGCGCCGAGCGGAAGAAGGCGAGGGCAGAGAGGCATGCGGCCAGGCGAAAACGCAAATCGCAGCAGAAGAAGAACAAGAAGGTACATGAGCACAAACTCAACAACAACATAGTAACCGCCAACGATTGTACAGATGCTAGTGGGTCTGCTGGCTTTCCCTTCCCTGACGCACGCATCGAGGCTAAGGACCAGGCGCCTGGTCAAAAAACACACCAGCAGATTGAATCAGTGCCAAATCCCGACATTTGCCTTACCGACACCGAAACGCCAGGAACCGGGGGTACCGACATGTCGGTTGATGACAATCCGGCAGAAGAATATGCGAATGATTTCTCGGAAGGCTTGGCCAAATCCGGACGTGCTATTGCTCATGCCCCGGTTGATCTGTCAATGGCCATTGCTCAGGGTTTTCACAACGCTCCTCGATTATACGGTGACGACACTGTGAGACGGCCTCCGCGTGTGACAGGCATGCGCTCCGGTCTGCGCGCCGCCCGATCCGAATTCTTTTACGGTGTCTATGATGGCGTTACGGGCATCGTGCGACTCCCTGTCAAAGGAGCAAAAGAAGATGGAGTTAGGGGTGCTCTTGCAGGGGTCGGCATGGGGATCGGCGGTTTCGTCCTCAAAGATTTGGCGGCCTTGGCCGCGCCGTTCGGGTACACATTGAAGGGTATTGCCAAACAAATTGAGAAACAAGGCGCGCCTATTAAGTATATCAGGCGTGCTCGCATCGTTCAGGCCCAACGCGAGATGTTTGGTATGTCCGAGGAAGAGCGGAAGGCGCTATCGCAAGAAGTATACAAGGGCTGGGATGTAATGAGGCAGCTGTCTTCCGTTATCATGCGCGAGAACAGCAAACGGGGGCTTATGGGTCATCTTGAGGTGTTTGGTGGGAAGAGGGGGAAAAAGGGACAGCAACTTGGTAAATGGGGCATGGGTAGGGCGTTCGAGAGCGTACAAATCGCGGAAAAAGCTATAGCCGCTATCCAGCGGGGAGAGAATGTGGAGGATGTGCTGGGCAAGGAGACGAAGCCTGAGGTCAGCAGCAGTACTAATAATAAGAAGAGTGAGGATACGAAACGGAAGAGTGTGGATACGCACAAGAGCGAGGAGAGGAGGGTTTTAAATCAAGAGACCACAGTCAGGAATGAGATTCAGGATGAGGCGGAAATGAATGCGAGGAGGGCTGTTGAAGAGGACGTTGAGACCGAGGGGGCGCCGGGGCAGAGACAAGATGCTACGCCGACGGAGATATATCCTGGTCACTAGTGGTCGCTGAAAGGTATCTGGAGTTGTTTGTGTAAAGCTTAACTGGATGGTTGGTTTGATTATCCCCTTGTGCTTTTGGTGTCTCCGTTGAGGAAAGTTAGAAGTGCAATTTGCACTGCCCCCTTTGCCCCTTTTGCCCCTTATTTGGGCATACACCCCCTTGTGGACCATTGAGTGGATGGCATACTTGCGGTTAGGCTCTAGATTTGACACGTGGCAATATGCATTGCGGGGCGTTGGAGGGTGGGCTTTGTCGTTGATGATTTTCACACATCAGAATGCCGTGGTCGGCAAGTCGTGATACATCACCTAAGCATTTGTGTGGAGCGGAATAGGAAAACATAAGAGAGCATTACATGAGCAGGATGGAATGGTTTATGAGAGGTTCAGGTGTAAACGGAATGCCAGACAGAAAGAATAGCCTTAATTAAGTAATGATTTTAAAACGTATTGGTCGCCTTTTCATACTCAGTGCCCTTTTGCCGAGTTCGACATAAAGAACTTGTTTGGTTCTTTATGTAATTAGTCAGTTTGTATACTTAATCTAGCTATCACGGCAGCCTAAAGTATGATAACCCTACCTGTCACGGTCTATGACCGGTATGTGGCCTCTGCGACGCCTTCGGCCAGAAAGACCCACGGAAATCTCTGAATAAGCTTCACTCCGACAGCACTTGGACCGACGGAAAGCTCTGAATAAGCTTCACTCCTACAGCACTTGGACCCACGGAAATCTCTGAGTAAGCTTCACTCCTCGAAGATTCCTGAAACGACGAGACGGGAGGACAGAAGGATAAAAGGGAGAAGGGTTCACCACACTGAATACATCTAATGTTTTTCTCTTCATAGATGGATAGTACTCGTAGAGTAGGCTAGGCTAATTGCATCGACATTACCCTTGACCCTTACACTTACCCGCCTTTCCTACTAGGGTTTACGAACCGTTGAATCTAACTAACCTAACAGGCCCGTTTTCAGGCAGCCCGGCAAGATTCAGTGATGTGAACCGAAGGCGGGTTTACCGATAGCTATAGATAAGAAAGGCAGCTAAAGAGGGCCTTCGGCTAGCTATTTACCAAGTTTTTCCAATATAATTATTCACACCCCGTATGCTCACGCATCAATTAGAAACCAAAAGAAGCGGAACGGATCAGGGCTCTAGCGAAAGAAAGGTCACGTAACTGGATCATTAGTTCTTGATAATAATCTAGAAAAAGGATCATTAGAGTCTTAAGATAATCTAAGTAGTCTAGGTGGATTAATAAACGAGAGGTTAGATATATCAGGGATGAGCTCCTAGGTATTTCATAGATAAACAATCTCTACTTTAGGGCTTATCCTTTTGATCTCTAGTACCGCTGTCTATTACCTAAGGAATACAGGCATTGTCTTTACCACATATGTTAACGATTTCTGAATGACTAGCCGTAAAGAATGGCCGCCGGTAACCAACTACCCCACATAGACCAAAATATCTAGCAGTTTGAACAATTCATGCTCGAAGCCGGGCTTATCCACGCTTATCCATGCTTATAAGCTCCATATTCCCGTAAATAAAGGCATCGTTTGGGAAGCTCATCGAACTACTAGGGATGTAAGTGAAGGCACCGACAAGGCTGCGTGATGCGAGTGCATATGGGGTGTGAATTGTTGTATTGGAAAAGGATGGCCAGGTCAGCTATTCTGGCCTGGCAGAGCTCTTTTATAGCTCTTATCTATCTTATCTCTAGCTATAGGGCAACCCCCCATGGGGTCACGTATCACTGCGAATATGTTGGATAGTCGGTATGATCATGTCATAACTTGGCCCTCAAGGCCACATTTGCTGTCTGTTTAACCGTAGTAGCAGCCCCTTTTGTAGAATCAATAAAGCAGACAGTCATGATTCCCTCCAGGGTTTCACTAATAAACACTAAGAACTCCCTGTTTCCCTCCTATAGTGTGAAACAATAATGTTTCTTATTGATGCGAATTCCACAGAGACCAACATTGTTCATAGTTACACGAGTCCCAAACCCCTTCCTCATGACAAGCCATCATCATCCTAAAACTCCCACTAAAACATCATAAACTCCTTCCATTTATGCGATGCAAGCAGATACAGAAACATAGATAAGTAGAAAACATGAAAAGTAACCGAAAATAGATAACCAAAAAGCCCTCGAAGTCGCCAGCCTTTCCTACCCTTCAACCCCTATTGACTGCCATGTTGGCTAACGTCGTGATTTCTTCTTCAAGAAGAAATCGCGAATCATCGTGCATAATCTCGTAAAAGCGCTGCGCAGTTTGTCCAAGGCCGACGAGAACTTGGCCCTTAGCCATGCCCAAAGGGTGTCCCAAGGGATGAAATACATCGCAGCTGCAACCGCCGTGACACTCGCCCCCGCCACAACTGGGGTACCCGCCGTATTGGCCAGCTTGAAGAACCCCGACGCAACCTTGACGGCGCCCATCTTGAGCCAAGGTATCGCATCCGGACTGAGCGTGACACCTTCCGGCGTGACCCTCAAAGCAGAAACGATTCTGCCTGCCCCTATGAGAAGACTGAGAAGGGCGGCTATTGTGCTCTTGAGATGCTTCACATTTGTTTTGGCCTCGGAAGCACTGTTGACCCCCTTCTCAAGGAGAGCTTTCAGGTTTTGATAAGCCTTGGCCTCCTCGTCGGCGGTCAAGGGGACTTTCCGCTGGCCCCATGGCATGCCACGATGGAGCTGGATGACGACGCCGGGGCCGAGAATCACGGCGTGTTTCCGCACGCGGCGGATTTCCCATTGGTCGAGTCTTATGCCGCAGAAGGTAGAAAGGCCACTGACTCGCAGCTGTCTGTGTCGGTCTTCGCGCTGCCCGCAGCGGATGATGGCAAGCTTGCCGACAGTGGCGGGTATGTCAAAGAGGCCCAGGTCGACGTGTCGGCTGATGAGCATGAATAGCATCGGAGTTGGCTTCTCACAGGTCTCGGCGATTGCCTCTTTGAGACCATCGACAGTTGAGGGCCTGATGATGGACTTGGCTTTGAGGCGGGTTAGTGGCAGAAAACTATCGGTCCAGAGAAGACGGACTTACAGCGTTTGAGCAACTCCCACCATGGTCGTTTGCATTTCTGCTCTAGAAGTGGTACGGTGTGATTTCGGACAATGGGAATCAAGACCCCTGATCCCTCTTTGCGCCACTGGTCTACAGTGTCGTATACCTCCTCGCACTCTTCATAGCGTGAGAAACGAGGTCCAGTATTGGACGTGGTAACTGCTAATTTCTCAGACATGTTGACCGGAGGTGAAATGATGTAAAGTGAAGTGAAGTGATGGAAGGAGTGTAAGTCAAAACCCAGGAAACCCTGGGTGGGCAAAGTAACAACTGAGCAAAGGGAATGTTACGTGAAGAAGAATTTGGCAGGGAGATCAGATTCAGGGAACATGTAATAGAAGACACGAGAGTTGCTGAACTGGCAATCGTCTGCTGGATGTATCCACTCCTGTCAGGCGCCGTTCCGTACCGCAGAGCCCCATTTCGTTCGACCCATAATTGTGTTGGCCAACTCATCACGTATCATACCGACCGCTTCGTGGGGTTTTTTGTCAGCGCAAGGTTCCGATCTAGTAACTTACAGGTTTTCCCAAATAGACTAGTCCAAGCTAGCCTTTTTCTGTACTCGATCGTTGTTGAAAGAAACCCGACAAGTTCTGCACCTTTTCCCCAGAATCTGATTCGAGCACAAGCTACCCCTGCCACGGAACGACTGCATAGCTCTTAGACTGTTACTGAAGTCTGTTCGTACTGTGTGGGTATACTTCAGGTTGGTCGACATGATCACATCGGAATGCAGACCTCAGCGTTCTCTGGGGTTCTGCTGTGTCGTGCCACTCACAAACAAGCCGAATTCTTTGGCAAGAGCGCGCTATCTTTGTGGTTGTGCGTGACCTACTGTGAAGCTGTTTTCTCAGAAATTTCATACAGCTTTTATGGCCCTTGATTTCGCTGGAATTTCTTCACCCACACAACTGCGAGTTTGGGATTAGAGCAACGACTCACTGTCGCTGTGTTCATATATCTTGACAAACACAATGACCCCCGCACTCATGAGTGGTCCACATGTACCCGCATGGAAGCACTTGACACTAACCATCATTGACCTCTGGGACATCGAGGACTGCAGAAGCAGCTGATTTCATAAACCCGCTCCTGTGCCCCGTTGCATGCAGGCCCTCCGAGCTGATCCTATACTCAATCGGGGCGTTGATGCCTTCAAGAAATGAAGGCACGAAGGAGATTACTGCTGCAAGGGAACTCCTCGCACCACAGGGTACTTCAGATCTCTGCACGCAATGGCTAAACATAGCTGAGCGCTACGCGATTTCCGGAGAAGCCCTTCAGTCAGGACAGCTGGAGGCATACTGGCGCCACGTCCATATTTCTCGCGCAGGAATACGAAATTGGGTTGAATTTTCGGCGCAGGTGAAAGTGCCACTTAAGCATTGGTGCCAAGAAGAACCGTGCAAAGGTCCAAGCCAGATATATCGGGACAGTTCCCACCCAGAAGATACCCAAACAGGAATGGCGATTGCCGGATCTCGTTATGATGGTTATCTTGTGGAGCATATGCCATTGGTTTCTGCAGATGGACACGGTGATACGGATTTCATTCGGACTTTCGATCGAGTTCGTGCATGCCGCGTACGGCAGGTATGGTAAGCACCATACAGTGACTAGCCTATCAGAGTTGTTCGTTCGCATATCCAAGGAGGAAATGGGCGGCATCTTGAGGACTGCATGTCTGCGTATGTTCCATCTGATGGCACCTAACATTGACGAAAGGCTAATTAGCTCTGCATCGAGGCTGGTTATAAGTCAATCCACCCATCTGCGGCCACTCCACTCCGCGGCCCACCCTAAAATCGCCGACTCACCATGCTTCAACATAATACGACTCTATAATTGCCAACCAGACAATTAACCGATTTCTACTAAATTAAGTACAGCGCACCACGATGAAATCCTCTGCTTCGCTGGCGGCTTGTATACATGCCTTCTCTGCTCGAATCGCTAGTATGTCCACAAAGTCCTTCTTAGGTTCCGGGAGTACTCTACGGCGTTTTTTAGGCTTCGCTTCCTCTAACTTAGCAGCTAGGTCTTCATTCAGGTGCTCTGCCGATCTTCCGGAACAACAGCCGCGCCGTAGTGTCAGGGTACGGCTAGGCCGAAGGCAATAGTACAGAGTGATGGGGAGTAACGGGCGTCCCTCCTACGTAGCACCGGGTGGTCACTGGCGGTCTCAGGTAGGGGTGCCCACGGTGATGCATTGATCTCTGCCCTCTCTATCTTCCTCCGTCTCGACTCCTTACTTATAGCCAGCCGAGGTTCTCTCTTGGATTCTGGATGTTTGCTTCCGTATGTCTGTGTTCCTCCGACTTCGGCCAATATCTTGGACAGCGGCTCCTTATCTGCAACCAAGCGATTCCCTATCCGCTGCAAACGGCTTCAACGGCTCTCATTCGCCACAAGCGGCTCTCTAGCCGCCACAAACGGCTTCCTACCTGGTGGAAGCCGGCCCGCCTCGGATGACACTTGTGGCTCTGACAACTCCTTCCCTATCCTACTTCGAGATGGTCCTTATATAGATAGCTAGGCCGCCGCTTGGACCCGGCATAACAGCAGGGTCGGCGATGCCAAGGATCTTGACTCTCGTCATCCCAAAGCTTCACATAGATTGTAATCATGATTCGGGAGTCTTTTGTCCGAAACACCCCTCCGGCGGCCCGCCGGTGTCCTGCGTTCAGTGTCCTGACACCCACTGGTGCCTATGGCATTCTGTTCTCTGACACGTAGCCTGACCGAATGCTACGTTAACAGAAGCTAATACCGCTTAATACGGTAGAACCGCTTCAAGCCCGAAAAACTAGCTAAATCCAGTGGTTGTAGTATATGAGTGCGCTAGGAGAAAGAGAAACTAGAATTTGTTAGAAAAGCATTTATATACTCGATAATAGTGATCTAAGTGCGACTCTATATATCTTTAACTAGAATATGTTTACGGTAGGCCTCGCTTATTACTACTTAGTTATCCCTAACCCCTTGTATAATACTAAATTCGTTAGCATTTTAGGTATGTGCCGGCGGAATGCTACTAACCTCTAGCAGGTTCAGACGGTCGAAGAAGATATTAATCTTCGTCGTGCTAGCGCCGTTGATTCGCTTATAATCGATTGATTTGCTTCCGAGGGAGTATACGGCTGGATCCCGACATAAAAAGGCCCGACGCTAGTTACGGCTAAGCTAGCAGTTGGCCCTAGAGTGCTGAGCATACGGTTGACGTATAGCCGGAATCTTGTTATCGGCGGTCTAGGCGGCACTACGCTAGTGCCTATGAGGTTAAGTGAGCTTCTTGAGTGGAAGATAAGGCCTAGCGGCGCTTATTGACCTCCTCTCTGGTAGGATCACCGACGAGGCGGTAGCGTAAGGTGCTGCGCGGCACATGGCTTATTCTGGATGACCGGCGCTATACCTGCTGTCAAGTACGTCGATTATAGCGTTACATATGTGTATTTTCGCTGAGATATCCATGGAAGAAGGTAGGGCTGAAGCAGGAGAATAGATGATTAAGTTTTCACATCAATTGGACGCGTAGTTGTGCCGTTATATAGGAAATAGTAGTGGGGATGTCTAGGTTCGCATCGCGTTGCGGAGTGGGCCGTTGAGTGGGGTGGCCGCAGATGGGGTACTTTGACTTACCACAAGGAAAGCCATGGTTGGGCATCATCGATAGTAACTCTGCATTAACTCGTTTGTTGTTAAGGTGGCTGCCACAAGACTGGAAATTTCGTCTCTTTGCCAGATGATTTGGGGCCCATACAGCGGTGCTGCTTATGGACACCCATAGCAAAAACATCTATGCGTCGGAGTTAGTACAAGCTTGCTACATACAGAGGATTTACTCACACGTAAATGAATTCTCCATATCTTGTTAAAAGGTAGAAATAAACAAATGTTGCGTATTGTTGACTTTTCTGGGGACTGCATCATTAACTGTTCACACGCCCCAATCATCTGTCTTCGAACGTCTTGAGTACTCCTGCAGAGGTGGTATGATCCCACTAGTCCCTAGCCGAACGTACACGTTTCCCAGGAAAAGGCCACCGCACTTCCTACGGTTTGTAGTTCTGCTGCTGTGTAAACACGACATCACTCTATACCACGGCGGGTAGGATGGGAAACTAAATGATTAACATGATTTCTCAACTCAGCTTTAGACGGAGTATACACAAATCTGGGTTCCAATGGTTAGCAATAGGGCGTCACTGATGATGAAGACTGTCCTTTCAATTCCCGTAATGTCCTCAGAGTCATCAATCTAACTAAAAGTGGAAGCAAGGATGAAAGTACATTGAACGCTTTACTATTGAATAACTTAATCAGCATACTTCCATAAAAATTATTCTTTTATCTAACAAAGAAGTTAATTCGATTTTTTACTGTAAAATATAGGTCACTTACAACTTCTAAGCTTAAACACTTTACAGTCATAACATAGATAACAGTACAATTATTGTAGAGTCATAAGATGTAATGGGACGCCATTGTACGAGTAGAATGAGGAACAGGCATTCAAGAGCTCAGAGGTGACAGTTCTCAGTCGATAAAATGAAGCACGGCTGATAAAGAATCAAGATCGACCAAACCATGAACTTTGCATCGACGTGGGTTAAACGATTATGGGAGGGGGATAAAGCCGAGAATAACTGGTGGTTTGCGGAGTTTACGGAGCCGGAGGTCGCGGAAGATGAGAGGACGGAGTAGTACGGATGGAAGAGTCATGGAGTTGGGTATTATGGGAGAGGGGCAATTTGTTGTGGGGATAGTGTCGGTAACCAGTGGCCGTAACAGCATTTGGACTGGGCAGCGAGCGTCAGTGCAGGCGAAGATGGGGATGGGAGGTATGTCATCCAGACGATGCTCATTAGGTTCCAGCAGCCGCGAGTGGAGAGGACAAATGAATATGGCATCAAGATCCAGACCACAGCCTCAATGATAACACTGACAGCGACCGGGAGTACAAAACTGCCATTGACGCAAAATTGAACGACATCATCAACCTGCTAAGGTCACGGAAAGCAAAGGCCGCTGACTTGAAGGTCTTTTCCTAGTTAGGCAACTCCCAGGAACTCGAGGACCTTACCAACACATACATATCGCGGCATACGTATTTCCTCGAGTTCCAAAGACCCAAATGATCGTGGAGAGTCTGCGATTTAGCCATATCGAGGAGCGCCAAAGTACTATCCCGGAAGCACATAAGAATACCTCCAAGTGGATCCTCGAGGGCAACAAGGCCAGTTCCAATCAATGGCTCGTGAACGCAGAGAAATCCATTTATTGGATCGCCAGCAAGGAAGGTTCCGGTAAATATAGCCTGATGAAGTCTATTCACGACCATATAAACTTCAAAAGTGGCGTTCGCTTCTGGGTCAGAGGTCGAAGACTGGTTTCGGCCAACCGTTTCTTCTGGAACGCTGGGACGGTCATGCAGCAGTCGTAAGAAGGCCTCTTGAGGACAATACTCTTCCAAATCCCCCCGAACGCCAGGCCACTAAGAGAACTAGTTAATGGACTCCTAGCGCTGGCAGGGCTTGGAGATTTCAGCTGCATGTTCATTCTGATTGATGGGCTAGATGAATAACAATGGACCATGATGCGCTCATGGAGATCGTACACTCGCTCGACACGCTGTGTTTCCAGTCACCCCTGGCTCGAATTTCTGATGCCTTGAGAAATTCACCCTGGAAACTATACCTGCAAGATCTTCTTAAGGGGGTATTGGCAATTATATTCTGGACAGCTTAGTGGGATAGAGGCGCTTTAGACAGTTTAGTCTTCGAAACGATGCAGCCTCAAAAGATATCTTATCGTATCACCACCATGGCCGAAGGGGTCTTCCTCTGGGCTTACCTAGCAGTCAGATTATTGATTTGGGGGCTGGTCAATGCCGATAGCATTTTCGACTTGCAGAGGAGACTACATGAGCTACTGCCACGACTGGATGAGTTTTTCGACCAGATGCTACAATTTATTGACAGTTTCTACCAATCACGGACCGCTAAAGTTCAGCTGATATTGGCCCATGTTCGTATCCCATTGCCACTTATCACGTTTTACTTCTTCGATAAAGAGGAGAGGCTGTCCAGCCAAGTTACCTCTCTCCAGGACTGACCCAACGCGAATGACGTCGAGGCGGAAATGTTCGAAACTAAAAAGAGACAGTTGATCGCCCAGTACAAGGACCTCATCACCCTCACAGAGCATATGAAAAGCCCGGTTCTGTTCAACTCCAGCATCGAATTTCTCCACCGAGCCGTCACAGGGTTCCTCAGCTAGTTTTGCAATAGAGACTGGCTCTTCTCACGTGCAGGGCCCGGCTTCAGCCCCTTTAAAACGCTCTGGAGGTTAACCTGGCCCAATTTGGGACTACGATCCACTTGTGGCGCTTGACCAATTTACCGTTTTCGTTTGACGATTGCTAGATTGAAGTTAGTATAACTCCAGTCCTAACGCTTAGGCCGAGGCCTATATTCAGTAGCTTGGTGTCTCATTCTGAAACACGTTGCATTCTCCTACGTCAGTGTGGATACCTTCATTCCACGATTTGCCAACCTCCAGTTGAAGATAACTATACTCGAGTGTAGGAAATGTGCTGCGAAGCGTTCCCCACAAGTTACAACGCCCTCAGCACTAAGATTTATAGCACCGCGTGCTCTCAGGAGAGCAAGCTAAACCCATCTCGCGTGGTACATAATAGAGGCTGTGGTTCTAATAAGGTTTCCTTCAGCGATTTCCCAGACAAATGGCTCTTAGCGTAAGGGGCGACAGGGGTGAGACGACCAACCCATTTTGCACACAATGCGACACAATAGCAGGCAAACCGAACCATCTGAGGATCGACACTGCGGCACAAACCAGGTGACCACTAACTTAGAGAACATAACCGACAATTGGAATAAAATAACAGGAAATCCCGAGTCGGGAGCCCCGCTGAAAAATAAGCAGAAGGCCTCGAGATCCTGCATCGTGTTGGCACCGAGCAACTACGTCATCATGAACGTCCCGTCCCTGTTTTGACTTCCTGCGGGGAACGGAAAAATCATATCCCCCAACCTCACATAAGTTGTCGTCAGACTTGGTTTATAACAATTCAATCTTTCGATCCGCATGTACACGTTTTTTCCCGTGCATGTAATTCAACGACTTGTATCATCCGACTCTGTACTTCAGAATACGACGAAGTCAGCAAAAAGAAAAAGAATAAGAAGAAAAGACGGTCCACCATGGACGTAAACGTCCCCAAGCTAGTAGACTCGGTGCTCCCCGACCGGGCCAAGGGCAGAAACGCCCGCATCATCGCAGATAACACGCCCAACTACCGCGACCAGGGTTTCTTGTCGAGCGACTTCCCCCGCTCGCCCGCCAAGCTGTACATCACAGCCGAAGACGACAGCTTCGACGAGCAGACCTTCACAGAATGGAAGCAGGAGGGGTTTAACGTTGAGTACTTGCCCATGGGCAGAGGGGGACCCGAGTACCGCGGAACTTTGTTCTCGCTGTTCCGGCGCGACATGGGGCCCTGCGAAATGTTCGGTATTGTTGCCTATGGCGAGGCGGCCGCGTTTTGTCTCGAGCATTTCCATATGATGGATAATAACCCGGACCACAAGCTCGGGTGCTTGATTGCATATTACCCGACGCGGATTCCGGACCCGAAAGCCAAGTTTCCGTCTGCGGTGCACGTGTTGGTGCATTTACCGTTTGGGGAGGTTGGGGTAGTCAAGCAGAGCCAGCTGGTTGGGTTCCAGGGGAAGAAGAGGTTCGGGAAGAGAACCATTGATCAGGGAGTTGGGATTGGAGGCAGTTTGAATATTGCATATCCCGCATATTCGTATGATGCCGAGCCTGGGTTCGCGGAGCACGACATGGATGAGTTTGACCAGGTTAGTGCGGAGCTGGCTTGGAGTCGGACGTTGGCGACGGCCAAAAAGACGTTTGGGATGGATAGTCGGTTGGAGGCGGTTGTAGAGAATAATATGCATGGTAAGAAGACTCTTTCACGCATGATCACAGCAGAAAGAGACCGAGAAGTGACATCACCGACTGACTAACTTGACTACAGCCAAATTCAACACGTGCAACGTCCCAGGCTTAATGTCCACCTACACGGCCAACGTCGACCCGCACGTGACGCACATCCCGACCCTAACAGGCGGCATCGGTGCCGAGGAGCTGCAGCACTTCTACACGCAGTTCTTCGTAAAGAAGAACCCACCTTCGCTGCAGCACACCCTCATCTCGCGCACCATCGGCGCCGACCGCGTCGTCGACGAGATGCATGTCACTTTCCAGCATACACAGGAAATGCCCTGGATCTTGCCCGGGATTCCGCCTACGCGCAAGAATGTTGAAATCATGATTGTTAGTATTTTGACGTTCAAGGGAGGAAAGATATTCCATGAGCATATTTATTGGGACCAGGCAAGCGTGTTGCTGCAGACGGGTCTACTGAATCCGATGGTTGTTCCAAGAAAAGCGAAGGCGAAGGGGGTGAAGAGATTGCCCGTTTATGGTTGGGAGCCGGCGAGGAAAATTTTGGAGGGGTTGGACGACGGGGAAGAGGGCGAGGCAGATAATGAGCTTATTGATGGGTTCTGGGATTCTGAGGATGAGAATGACGCTGGGGAAGAAGAACCCATTGAGGACACAGATGGGAACCAGTATGACGAGGAGGACGGAATGGAGTACGTTTCGAGTGCTGGAGGATCGGTGAAGCCACAGTCTAAGGAGCAAAAGTCACAATTAAGGAGGGAGAAGGGGAAGGAGAAGGATAACGAGCAGAACATGCCGAAACAGAAAGCGAATGGGAATGGGAATGGGAATGATTACTTTGGGTCGCATGCGCAAAATGCTACTGTGGAGAATGCGGACGAGTCGAGCTGAGAAGAGATACCGTCTGTACAAAATGATCGATTGAGTAATAGTATCACCTGAATTCGGTCGGCCAAGTTTTTAGGATAATTCTGTGTACCAGCGAGGGGTGGTCCTTCTCATTGCCGTACAGTATACTGATCCGTGTGCTACTTAATCCCTACTCCGTGCGGTGACATCTCGTTCAACTTCCGTAGCCATCACCCATAATCCTCAATTCCAATCAATCATAGATATACATCATCCGCCCAACTGTTTAGTAATGTCGCTGGCCGCGTTAACAGGCATCTTGGGATGGAGTTGACCTTGGTAAAAGATTGTCTTGTGAAGTTGGGGGTGTTGGTGGCGATTTGCGATCATAGTGATTGAGTGATAGGTGTGTGCCTGCTGCTGTGTATTTAGACATCGACATGGGAGTTGATGAAACGGAAACTGGTGCATTCTTGAAGTACCCCGTCAACGTGGGAGGGGCTGAGAAAATGCCCCAGGGTCCAAGACACCAACTCAAAGTGTCGACTCCACCTAGGTGTAAGAAAGCTTTCACACGTTACTATCGAAAGAGGAGAGCCCAAGACACTGGTCGAGCATAAGGTATTTTTCATTAAAAGTTGCCCTAGCAGCTGTTATAGGCCGTAAGAGAACACATTTGTTGTTAGCTTAGGGAGCTGGAAAAAATAGTATTGCAGGATGCAAGAGGTCCTGCTTGAATATACAAATGCATTAGGTTGCAAATGGCAGATAATCGAGGAAGACTTTATTTTTCCATTGTGGCGCATATCTACACACCGTGCAGAGTTCTAAAAAATGAATAAAATGAACAATAGGAACCAAGCGCATTCTCTACAAATTCCTGACATCCTGCAATTCAACGATGCCATTTCAGGTACACCACATTAGTATAAGCACATGATGACAATTTTCAATAAACTCTCCATGTAAGATGTTGCGGATATCTGGTTTGGAAGGAAATAGTCAGGTATTTGTTGATAGGAGATAGCATAGTCTTCTTGCGCGTGTGTAACTGAAATGAAGACGATTGAGCTCTAGTCTGTATTTCGACGTGGTAGCTGATTATCTTGTTATCGCCTCATAGCCATTGCCCTTTAGGTAAAGGCGCATGAGTGAAAGTGCTCGCACTCTTTGCGCTTTGCAATGTTGGCTGGTGGGTGATTGTTGATTTGCGTAGCCGAATGTTTGTGGCGATTTTCGTGCTGAACCAACAATCTACATATGCGTCCTCAGAATACAAATAATACCTATGGAATGTGTTGGTGCCAATTTTCGATTAGTAAATTTTACGATTTTGGACGTAGTTGAGAGTGACGGTGAATTAAGCAATGTAATGGAAGCTAAATACCGTGTGCTCAGGCTGATTTATGTTCAATTTTTGTCTTTAAGTATCAAACCATCTAGGGATCTGAAATATTCTAACAAGCTCTGGTCCTATGAACCACCTAGGTATGCTCTCAAGCAATGACTTCAATCTGGTTAGATGATGCATCTACTGTGGCAGCTCCTTCGTGGAAAGCCTTAGAGAAGCAGATTACCTGAATTCATGAAGCCATTGAGGAAAAGAGAGGTCACCAAGAACTCGCCATCATCGCCGTCGCCGGAGACGAGTGCTTGCCCCACCCGGAGTCGAAAAACAAGAAACGGTGGTCGCATTTTTAAAAAGGGGCGCTTCATACCGTTTCCCACTTAAGCGTAACTAGTAGGTGCCACATATTATTTGGTCAGTTGCACCCATACTAATCATGAACCTCTTCACCAGGCAAATCCCTAGTTCTGGTCACGACCAGAAATTGCCTTCAGGACACCATCCGAGGTCCGCAATGTGAGGCAATGCCATTCAATGATCAACCTCGCCAGCGCTGAGATCCGTGAGATCTCGTTCAGAGTGCGGTTTGGCATCAATACCCTCAAGATGCTCCGCTGCGGTGGTGGCAAGGATGCCTATGGGCAGCTCGTCATCAAAGGGTCATCTACATTCTACAACGTTCGCTTGGGTGAATGGCAGAGCGATCTTCAAAAACATACCAAGCTCTACCTCGGCAAGGCTGTTCATATCCAGCACATCCAGTTCAATCTCTCGCAAGTCAGCGCCTGGTCTGAGTCAACTGACAACCTGTCTGTTGCCTCGTGCTAGATAGTGAGGCGCTACCTACAAGGGACGTACGAAACCGACATGAGTGGTAACTGGTGGCCAAAAGTGGAAAGACTTCGTTCCTGGAATTTTCGGTGTTGCCGTCACGGGGGCAAAGTTGGCGATTGCCATGAAGGCATCGGCCTGTTGCCTGATCGTCAATTTCATATTCGGCGCGATAGCCTTGAAAGCTGGATGGTTCTCAGTTCAAGCATCTACCATCGCGACGGCCACTGGACCAGCTGTTCCCCTTGGCGTGGGTTTTGCGGCTACGGTGTACTTCATCCCATGGGGCGATCTGTTGTTGATGTGTAGTATTAATTGAATGAGTAATGAGATTCCCTTATTTCTCGATACTAAAACTACCTGCTTTTAGTGACGTTATAAGCATGATTCCTTCTGAAAATTATAGCAGCATGGATCTTGAATTCTTGGGCGGATACTGAAGAAAGAAGGAGCCGGCTCAAGCTGACTTGTCTAAGAGAAACTAGCCGGTACGAGACATTGTACACTTCTAAATGGCTTTCATATTGTGCAACCATTGAAATATGCATATCCCATCAGGGTCTTTATCCAATTTGTAATTTTGGGAACAGCACCTAGGCTTTAGTTCAATAGGAGAGTTTTTACGCGGCTAGCTGTTCCTACCTCAGGACAATTTGGTCCTCCCAAGTGAGCCAGAAGTTTAGTTCCCTTAGTTAATTAATTGCACGCAAGTGTATTAGACACCAAGTACAGCCCGCTTTCAAATACGGTTGTCAAGCAACCATGGACGTGCTTCCAACGATGCCCATGGCCACTGCCTTTACAAATATAGTAAATCATTGAAACCTGTAGCGCATGAAGTAACGTCAAGAAAATGAGACGGATGGTGTGAACACAGAGCACCACTAATTCTACTGAAAGGAGGGTGACGTCATAACGACCCCTAGTAGCATAAATCCATAGCTCTCATAGTTAGGATCATGGTGACAAAGCAAGATGATGTTCTAAATTCATTGTTGTGATGTGATAATCGCATGTTCTTCTTTTGGACATACAGGATGTTATAAAGTCGATAAATGCCTTTCCTCAAATTGCGGCGAAGGAGAGCAAACCCCGTAAGTGCTGTTAAATACTTCTAGGTGGGGGGCACCGCTGGTGGGGCTAAATTGGACGAGGCACTTCGCCGCCAGTGATCAAACACTACAAAACTTTTCCACTGTCCAGCATTGTTCATGACAACGCAAGATGCCGCCAGAAACTGACGGCCCCGGCCCAGAGGCCAAGGCTCAGCCAGATGCATCATCCACCAATAAACGCCTTTCCCAAACGCCGTCTGCGCCGGCAAACAATCTATACACCATTGAGCCCGTGCCCGGCAAAGGTCTCGGCGTAGTCGCAGCGCAGCGCATCCCGCGCGGGACACGCATCATGGAAGACACGCCGCTCTTTATAGTGCCTGTCGCTGTGACCAATTTAGCAGTTATGAAGCAGATCATCGCAGCGGGCCTCAAGAACGCGACCAAGGACCAGCAGCGCGAGTTCCTCGCACTGCCCAACGCGCACCCGCAGAACGGGCCGTTGGTCGGTACCGCCAGCACCAACATGCACCCCATGGGCGGCGCGTCAGCTAGCGAGGCGGGCATGTTTTTGCTCGCGTGCCGCATGAATCACTCGTGCGACCACAATGCGCAGAACACGTGGAATACGCGACGGAAGCGCATGACGGTGCATGCGTGCCGGGATATTGAGAAGGGGGAGGAGGTCAACCTGCGGTACCTATCCGGTGTGCTGGGGTACGAGGAGAGGCAGCAGACTCTGAAGTCCTTCTTTGGGTTCAAGTGCAAGTGCGAACGGTGCTCCGAGTCCGAGGAGATGCGGGCCGAGAGCGATCGGCGACGCGAGGAGATCAATCGGCTGGATGAGCGGGTTAATGATGGGAGGCGCATTGTACAGGAACCTGTCGAGGCACTGCATGATGTGTACAAGAAGCTGGAAATTATGAAGGAGGAGAGGATCTCGGATGGGTTTGTCGCGCGGACGTACCACGACGGTTTCCAGATCGCCGTAGCTAATGGCGATTTGGCACGCGCGAAGGTGTTTGCTCAGCGCTACTATAACGAGACGATTACCTGCTTTGGGAAGGATAACCCGGAGGCGGATACTTCCATGGCTCTGGTTAAGAACCCGGAGAAGCATGGGCTCTACAACAAGAATGGAAAGTGGAAGCAGGGCGTGGACAAGATACCCAAAGACTGGAGCGAGGAAAAGTTCGAGGAGTGGCTGTGGAAATTACCTAAGGGAGGACTCAAGGCATGAACTATAACGACTCACAGAGCATGGGGAACGGCAAGGGATGGATCGGGTTAGTGTTATCTTTGGCCACCTGGATGCCTTGGACAAAGCAGTGTTTTCTATTACATGAAGCTAACATCAGCAAGGTTGCTTTAGCCCAGGGCAGTGACATCTGGTGGTCCAAAGTGACCGTCGGTTAGACCAGGAAGGGCTATCTCCAGACGAAGTGAAGCACCGCCATATGCAGAAGTACACACTTGTTCCTACTCGACGAAACATATCTAAATTTACTGGATTCACCTTCTCGTAGTCCTCGTGTTGGATCGCGTATATCCCAATATGACCAGACTTGTCCGAGTGTGCTGGGGCACAGAGAGAGATGATTATAGTGTATTGTGGTGAGGAAATTTAGGCTAGTGCTGCTGTTGGGCTGAAGCCAAGTGGTCGTGTGTACGCATGCACCACTTCTGACAGAGTGGGGCCTCATTCAACTTTTAGCTGGCATCAGGGCCTGACAACTCGCCCAGGTAAAGTAAGTCATGCATGTTGCAAAACCCTGGGGGCGGTCTTGCTATTGGCCCGTCTTCCCGACTATAGAACTCGTCCCATGCTTCTTTCATACACTAGAGATTGCCATCTGCAAAGCTTCGTCTTTAGCCTCATGCAGTGATGGAGCCACAAAGGCCTGAGCCATTGTGTCACCTGTAGTTGAGCCATTTGGTAGCCCATGGAGCCCGTCGTTTCTCCCGCTGATGGGCCCTGCAGAATTCTGTCATCATGCCTCGGTCGTCTCTCCAGCCTTGAAAACTTTACACAATCAATCGTAATCCGAGGTCCGAGTATGTTGGTCCTCTGCATCGGGCCAAGGCGTTCCACTACCTAATACACCTCCAGGTAGGTGTACGTAGTAGCGGTCTGGTCAGGTGCTCGTTCATGACTGCATCTCGACGAACCCAATTGGGGTCCTTTGTGATAACGTCCCACACCCACATCCGGGACACCCAAAAATGCCTCATCAACACCGCTAGCCTCTAACTTCAACCTCTTTTATCTTTACCAATATCGATTCAATCGTTACGAAATTTTACGTACGTCTTCTTTACACTAATATGAGTCAATATACCGAAGATGATATTTATCGAGCTCTTCAAGCAATAGCTACCGGTCAAAGCCTCCGAAAAGCAGCATATGAGCATGGTGTCCCAAGGTCTACTCTTTCACGACGGATTCAGGGAGCCCAGTCAAGAGATATAGCCTTCGCTGACTATCAGAGGCTCTCTCCAGCCCAGGAATCTCATCTGGCTGAATGGGTTCGCATCCAGGCTGCCCTAGGCCTCCTACCAACCCATCAACAGCTCAAAGACTTCGCCGAGCGTATCCTACAGATCCACGGAGACACCGAACCACTTGGAAAGAACTGGGTCCAGGCTTTTATCAAGAGGAACCCTTCAGTCAAGGTCCAGAGAAGCAGAGCTATCGATTCCCAGCGTATTAATAGAGCCTCAGCTAATATAATCAGGCAATGGTTTAAATACCTCGCTATCCCTGAGATCAAAGCTATTAAGGCCTCTAATCGATAGGATATGGATGAGACAGGTATTCTAGAAGGTAGAGGATCAAATAGTCTTGTTCTAGGATCATCTGAGGCTCGTTCTATACGGAAGAAACAGCCTGGATCTCGAGCTTGGACATCTCTTATAGAGTGTATCTCTGCGACTGGTACTGCACTACCCCCACTTGTGATATACAAGGGGAAGTCTGTCCAGCAGCAGTGGTTTCCTCTAGACTTGACTCTATACGAAGCCTGGAGGTTTACAGCAACAGAGAATAGGTGGATGTCAGACTCTACGGCTATTGAGTAGCTACAAAAGATCTTTATTCCTTTGACTCAACCAGAGGACCCTGAAGAGACTAACCTAGGTTACTTATCCTAGATGGGCATAGTAGCCACGAAACGACAGAGTTTATGTACCTCTGCTTCATAAACAAGATACACTTGCTTTTCTTGCCGCCACACACATCCCACGTTCTCCAGCCTCTCGATCAGTCAGTCTTTGGACCCCTCAAGGCAGCCTATAAGAAGGAGCTTGGTTACCTTGACCGATGGGATACTACTACTGTCGTAGGGAAGAGAAACTTTCTCCTCTGCTATAGAAAGGCACGTCTAGCAGCATTGACCGCTAATAACATTATCAGTGGATGGAAATATACTGGTCTCTGGCCTTCGAGCATATCTAGACCCCTTATGAGCGTCCTGCTCCTTGAGAATACGTCAGCACCAATCAGACAGCCTAGTCAGAATTGCAAAGGGTACTCTGATAGTAAGGGTAGTCAGGACTGGGCGTTAGAGACATCAGCAGTAGCCTGGTCAACGCCTAAGAGTAGAGATGAGCTCCAAGATCAACTCAGCTTATTCAGCAAGCTTGATAGTGATCCAGATACCCAGCGGCTACTCTTTCGGAAAGTTCAAAAGGGCTTTGATGAGAAGAACTACCAATTAGCTGCCGTACAGCGAAAGATTGAGGCAATAGAGGCAGAGCTTGAGGCTAGTAGGGCTAGGAAGCGGAGGAAGGTCAAGATGAGCCCAAATTCGAAGTTTACTAATATCAAGGTTATTCGGAAGGCTCAAATCGAGGCTGGTGAAATTGAGGATAGTACAGATGAGTCTAGCGAGTCTGAAAACCCTAGTGACGGTGAAAGCTGTATTGTAGTCGCATTAGAATAAGTGTAACAAAAGGTTGAAGTTAATGGTTATAATATACAGTGTCATTTTTAGGGCGTCCCACATGTGGGGGTGTCCCGGATGTGGGTGTGGGACGTTATCCGTTGCGGTGTGCGACGTGTTCCTCGGCTCTGGCAAAATTCATCATGATCATCACCGAGAGTCTCCGTTGGTCGTCTGGATCGAGGCGATTTCTCCTCCACCCCGCCAAATTCCAGTGGCCTCATGGTCGTTGGACACAGTTCTCCACACCCCCCTCCTTCATTGACTTGCACCCAGGGGAAGACGGGGAATCAAGAGTTTTCGTGGTCCATCTTACGTTCCTACCGCCTCTTGTGGGCTTCGAATATGGACCACGGAGGATTGAGACTAGCTTCTTTCCCTGATTTGTGCTTACTTTCTCGTGGTCGGGGACATGCAACTCTCCTACAGTGGTGATAGACTTGCCATTGTCTTCCGGTGCCAGTATGACGGGAGTTTCTCGGCCTGAGCGCATCCTCGTTTTGCATACGGTTTGAGATGGTGTATACTTTGAAAATTACAAGTGATATGCGAAAAGAAAACGCAAAGATATCACATAAACCTGAAAGTAGAAACTCTATAGAGGACGATTTTGGATCGAGAACGATTGTCCGTGCGACTTTATAAACAGGTGTGATATATCACCTGCACATGTTCCACGAGTACGTCTAAGGCAAATAATACCAACAAGGCTCATGTGCGATGCAGATTTAGGAATAATAACGCCCATAATGGTCAGAGTAGCAGCGGCACGGTTGTTGGTCGTTTTCTTTGTTCTGATGCCGAGTCAGGTTGGCCAACACATGCCAATGTGGCGAATACTGAAATGCCTTTGCAAATCGCGTCAACTCTGCAAAAATGCGTGGATCGTGACGACGCGGTCACTAGCCGGCGAAGCGTGCCACGGCCACACATTCCATATTTCCATAAGCGAATTGAAGCCCACCAGCTGAGATATTATGATGAAAGATCGAGAGCCCACGCCCCTGCAAAGAGCTTGGGAGGATTCTTGACTCATCATTGGGCCAATACCAGTCCACTAATATTTCAGGCAATTTTGGTGCTTTTCGGAATTATAGGGCCTTTACCTTGGTTCAGGGTGGTGGACGTCCCCCCGTTGGGAAGGAGGCGTTTGGACGCTCGATGGTTTAACTGTATTTCAAACTAAAAATTCTACTGCCACTGGATTCCTGATGTTGACACGATGTACTCTTTGCACTCTTTACCCAAGCTGTCTCTTGTCACATCTAGGTGACATCAAATACTACCTGAAACTTGATTACCCCATTTTGACAGCATTTCTGTATAATATGAACCTATGGCATCTGGTGAATGGTCCCATAAGAATGTACGAAGCAGATCATATGAATATGGTCCATGTACGGTTCAGGGCTAGCAAGTTCCTCAACGTATTCTATAATTACTAACCACATAGTTGTCCGATTTCTACCAAATTAAGTACAGCGCACCACTAAATGTGTTAGAGTCTAATTCTGTCAATTCCGAGTCCTTAGAATCCGAGTGTTCCTATGGGGGTGCATCGCCGGCGGCTTACATATGTGCCCTCGATTCGCTAGTATGTCCACAAGGTCCTATAATAGTCGCGGCTAAGCTAGCAATTAGCCCTAGGGTGCTTGAGTATACGTTTAGCTTACAGCCAGAATCTAGTCACCGGCGGTACGCAACCTAGCTTGTACTACGCTAGTGGCTATAAGGCTAAGTAAGCTTCTTAAGTGGAAGATAAGGCCTGTGGCTCTTATTGGCTTCCTCCTTAGTAGGATCACTAGCGAGGCAGTAGCATAGGGTGCTACGCGGCATATAGTTGATTCTGATGACTAGCGCTATGACCTGCTATTAAGTACGTCGATGACAGCGTCACGTATGCGTATTTTAGCTGAGATATATAAAGGGGAAGGTAGGGCTGAAGCAGAAGAATAGGTGATTCGGTGTTCTTATCAACTAGACCCGTAGTTGTGACGTTATATAGAAAATAGTAGTGGGGATGCATAGGTTCGCGTCGCGTCGTAGAGTAGGCCGTTGAGTAGGATAGCCGCGGATAGGTACGTTACTAGAACTGCTGAACATCACCACTCACCCGCCAAAGACGACATAGTTAGGAGAATACAATCGAGAGAAGGCTTACTTGTCCTCAGCTTCATGTCGAAATTACGTGTATAGACATAGCCGCGTCTGCAATGACCCCCTGAAAACAGTTTCAAGCGGCGCAGCATACGTGCGAGCAGCTCAGGCGCCGATCTATGTGTCGTTCCCAGGCAAATGAAGGCAAATGAAATAAGAAAAAGCCTTGTTCGAATCATCAAGCAGGGGCAGGGGCATCAAAGCGGTGGCAGTTCACTTTGTACCACAAAAAAAAAGTAGAGCTCGATTAAAATGTATTCAACTATGTGCAAAAAGAAATTTTTGCTCTACTCTACTCGTGAAAAGACATCCCATCACATCATTCATACATACTCAATCGTAAACGCTGCCGTCTGAGCAACATCGTACTCATCGGTGTTATTCGCATCGCCGAAGATATGCAGCGCGGCAACCTTAAACAAATACTTGCCCGCGGCCGCAAAACTTCCATCTTCGAGCTTCCCATTCCAGTCTATGGTAAAGGAGTCGCGAGGCAGGTAAGGCAGGGGCGAGCCGAGGATATTCCCCAGGCTCTTGGCCGTGTTGGTGGAATTGCCGTAGCCGGGCACGGACAACACCTCAATCTTGACGAGGGGCGATCCGAAGCAAAGGGAGATGACGGCGAGGGGGAGCGCGGCTTCAGTGCTGCTATATCGCGGCAGGATGAAGGTGATGTTTTCAGACGTGATGGGTTCCGCGGCTGGGTCGCTTGTGGAGGAGAGGTAAGCGCCGTCGAGAACAGTGGTGTCGTGAAGGCTACCGACGATTCCCTGGTAGGGGAGCGATAGGTTCTCACCGTTAGTGGCGTTGAGGGTGATGTAGCCGGAGTAGACGGGCAGGCGCGAGGCGTCAATCTCGGGGGGCTTGACGGTAACTTCAATGGTGGCTTCGGCGCCAGGGGGGACGGCTACCTTGGATTCGCTCAATTCGATGGTAGCAAAGGACTCGTCGAATTCGATAGCGGTTAAAAGATCGGGGTAGATATCGTTCGAGAACGTGTACCCGGTGGCAGCGCTGACGTAGCTCAGGTTGTAGGTAACCTCTTCGGTTCCTGTGTTGGTGATGGTGAAGTTTAGGGTGTCGACCAAGTTGTCAGTGTCATTATAGGCAAGGCTCGAGACGCTGAGCAGAGTAGTGGCGTAAGCGGCGTCGTAAGCTTGCATCAAACCGGAGCCAACCTGAGCAACAGGTGCAAGAACAGGATAGGTCGTTGTTCCGTCGTTGTGGAGGTTGGGGTTCGATGTCGTGGCGAGAACATGCTGAAGCTCGTTAGGATCAAGCGTGCCCCGGACGTTGGAGATGAGAGCAAAAATAGCTGCTGCAAGGGGGCAAGCCATTGAAGTTCCAGACAAAACAGCGTACGATCCGAGAGTAACTGGGTAGGTGGACAAGATGTGACCGCCGGGAGAGGCAAGTTGGGGCTTGATATCAGCCTCAAAAGTCGGGCCCCAACTTGAGAAAGTGCTGGCAAATCCACCCGTCACGTTGTTGATCCCCTCACCAAGGCTGTTTCAAGTTGTGAGTAAGATGTCTACAATATCCAAGACCAATGTGTACATACACCACAGGGGCGGTATCAGGGTCGAGCATGTCGAATGAGACCTCTGATCCTGCTTCCAGAAGGGCCACCCACTTCTCTCCTTGCGATGAAGTCACCTGTTACCATTAGCACCAGCCATGTATTTCTTTGGATCGGTTACTTTACCATGCCAACAGCCAAGATTCCCTCCACGGCAGCAGCGGGCGAAAGGGCACCATCCACATTGTTGTAATACACGACGTACTTGGCACCGAAGGCGGCAGCGTTCTCCGCCTTTTGAACGAACGTGCACGTTCCACGGCGAACGAGGACAATGAAGCCAGACAAGTCAGGAGTGTCAGAAGGGTAGGGGTCGCAACCACCAGCTGGGTCGGTTACGTTGAAGGTCGGTGTCCAGAGGGGCAAGTTGACACCTGCCCAGTCACCTGGTGTACCCAGAACATAACCAAAAGTCAAGTTATCGCCACCGTCAACCGTGTAGTACGAGCTGACCAAGAGCATCGGAGAAATCACATTGTCGGTTGATGCAATGGCGGTGACCTTCTTGCCGTTGGCTGCCGTGCTGGTATAGAAGAGGCCTGCGGAGCCAGAGTTTCCGGCTGAGATAGTGCAGGGAACTCCCTGCTCGACGATTCGTGAGGCGACGACCGCCCAAGGATCCTCACTCCTGCACGCAATGTCAGCCAGTTCTTTGGAAGTCCTTTTGGTCGACCTGATGCCTTACCATCCTGAAGAATCGCCAATGGAGGCAGTGATGATGTTGCTACCATCCTCGAAGGCTCGCAGGTAAGAATCGATAAGAATATCACTACCAGCATTACCGTCACAGCCGAAAACTCGGTATGCGCCAAGGGTAACGCCCTAATCCGTATTAGAAATGCGACGCATCTCGAAACCTTCTCACAATACGTACGGGGGCAGCACCAGTGAAGCCAAATGGGTTTGCCTGGGCAGCAATGATTCCGGCCACGTGGGTGCCGTGGCCCTCGCAGCCATCATACGGACTGATGAACAGGTAAGACATTTGGAAGATCAGTTATTAACATGCATAACATACTCGGTATCTGGCACGGGGGTGTTTGAACCTGTGTAATTGTCACCAACCAGGTCATAGCCGTAGCTGACCAAGCAGCCCTCGCCGAAGCAACCGCCAAGGGCAGGGTGAGTGTAGTCCACCTGTGAAGATCAGCAAACCGTTCCACGGCGAGTCTCCTGGTCGACAACGTACACCAGTATCAACAATACCAATCTTGACGCCGTTGCCAACAAAGCCCTCCGCTCGCAGCTTGTCGACCTGGGTCATGAGATGAGGCGAAAACGTGTCGTTGCCGACCTGCCTCTTCACGTTTTCGATGAAGGAGCCCGAGTTGCCGGCATGCAAGATTTCGTCTTTGGGCAACGAGTACGTCTTCATCGGCCACACTTGCTTGACACCATATAGTGACAAGAGACCTTTAGCGTTCGCCTCTGCTGATTGCAGGTCATTGAATTGGATCGAGGCGCCCTTGAACAGAGACGAGTTAAACTTCATGCGCGTGTTGCACTTGGATTCAATCTTGCTGAAGAAGGCGGAATTCTACCCATGACATAACGCGTCAGTTCCTGCACGTGTGCCGACGATCAGACGGAATGGCTTACCTGGGCGTCTTCGAGCTCAACAATGTAAGCGCCTGGAACAATCTTGCTCACTGGTTTGGCCCCTACCACGGCTTTCACTCCCGCAAGGAGAAACACCAAGATATTGGCTCGAACCATTGTGAGTGAAGCTGCGCAAGAAGGAGTAATTCGATCACGCGACGAAAAGAATGACGAGTAGAGAACGAGCGCACTCGATACAGAACGAGTGGACCCATATATTCCATGCGATTAGCGGGAGCTGTCCTATTTGTATCGCACGTAGGAGACGGGGTGCTGTGCCTTCGATCATTGTGTATGGGCTCCGTTTGTTGAGAACCCGGTACGCCAAGCGTGGCTAGCAGGGCATGTTGATGTGCGGCTTGGAAGCGATAAGCTGTGACCGATGCGCACTATCGGTGCAGTTGCCATTGTCGTATTAGGGTAGCTTAGAGTGAGGCCCACTGTTACCCCGAGGGCTTGGCAGGGCCGGACTGCGGATAGAAATTGTGCGGCCGGTCGGTGGTCACCCTCATGGATCCCGGCATACTTGGCCTTCGGGCAGTTGTGACATGCAGTGTCTGGGACGCGTGCAAGCGAGACGCTTTCACCTGAATGTTGGACCACGATCTCTGCAACAACCAAGGGATCTTGGCCAGCCACGAAAGTTGAGGTTGTCAACGATGGGACTTGGATCAAAAGCCATGGCAGCTTCGTGGGTATTCTATACATCATGGCAGATCTGGGTGCCGGTTGGAGATCCCTTAGTTCCGTGATCGTTCTCCTGGAGCACGTTCGATGCTATGCCGCCGTTGCCGTCTTGGCGTGAGGGGATCAGAGCAAAGTTCTGGCATGGCAAGATGAGGCAGAATCATGTCAAGTGCACATGATCGTACGTGCGACTCGGAGGGTTGAGGTTGATAGGCCCAGATGCCAATAGCATCATGACCCGCATGGCGCTTGTGCTACTGGCGTGGAAAGTAGTTGCGTTCTGGCAGGGTGAACGACCTACCCCATGAGGCTCAAGAGGGACTCGGAAAGTTAGCCGGTTTGGCACCCATCCAACCCACGGCGCAAACGAAGACAGGATACTCGAGTCATTGCTGAAAGCAAAAGCAAAGCAATGTCCACGGACTCATGACCTGCTTATCATGGATAAGAGGCGCATGAAGTGCATCATTGTCGGTAATTGGACCTGCAGAGTCCATCCACATGCAAGCCATGTTGTTCTTGAGCTCCGGAGCTTGGCCTAAATCCGTTGTGGGCTATTGATGGTAAATGGGGCTAAGATATGGTACGCACGGACAGAAACGTCCACCGGCATATCAAATTCCACTAACCTGCAATCTTAACCTGATGACACCAACCCTGGGCTCATCAACCGAAAAACCTGCTGCCAGTTGATTTCCTGAATGTGCAGAGGTTTGGACCGCACCGCCCGTGTTTCTCAGCTAATTTTGGGTGTTTGTTACCAGCTCCTGATGACGGCAGCTCCATGGGCTGTTTTGCCATTTATCTTGCTTGGCGGCACCTTCCTCCGTACGTGCCTTGCAGTTGCCACGGGCCGCTCAAGACGGGCCGCGCTAACGGCTCAGGGTCCAAATGCTGCTTGTTTGTGGCGCTTGGCACCGATCTTATTCGCGCCTTTCCTTTCATCACCACTCGTACAAGGTGGTGATCCATGGATGGGTGCCTACTATTCGCGCATCTATCATCCTGTCTACGGCAAACCGGTCGAGAAGCCAAGAAGCCAAGGTAGGAGATCACGTCGCCTTTCCATGGTACCATCATCCGAGCTAAAGTCTCGAGCTCGCATCGTAATGTGTGCCTCGCGTCGATGCAATGCTGCAATGCAACCTACGCCTGCCACCAGTCACAATGAACCCGGTCAGGAGTTCTTCCAGGATTGAACAATGACAATGGTTGGACAGATGATTGCCTCATCACTTCAAGTCGACGCGCCAATCGTGTGGGTGATCGTTCACACCGTCTATTCTTTTTCCCTCTTGCCTCATTTTCTTTCGGATGCTCTGATCTACCCGTGGCCATAGCTTTCTATCGGCACGAATCTATGCAGCCAGCCAGGTGGGCCGCTGAGACCGGTGATCCGCCGACCGCGAGGCCGTCCCTGACACGAAAGTAGGCAGCCCTGCGGCTTCTATCCTACGCAACTCGCTCTGAAATTCTCTAGTCTTGTCGGAGAAGATCATGGCCAGATGCAACATATTATCGGACTACCCCGCCAAAAGGTGAAGGGGCCCACTCTAGCAGAATATGGACATATTAGCTGTTACATAGGAGGTCCGGCATGTATTCTGCCAATGTACCTCTGCATTTTGATCCTGAGACTGACAGTTGACTTGCTCTGAAATGTGACGAGGGCATTACTCCTTGTAGCACTTAGAGATATCCAACTCAAGACTTGCATGCTAGATGTCAGGCAGTGCCTCTAGTCTTGCACGTTGTGGATCTTACTCTATGTTACCACTTGTCTCGAACCGTAAGACCGCCAACTTGTCTGTGCCCGGAATCACTACGCTCCAGTTGAGTCATGCATCCAACAGCTCCAAGATGACAGTTTAAGAGGGGGTTGACGGAGACCTCTGAGCAAGCCGCTGACCCTGGCAGTAACAGACTGAATCGGGTATTCGTGTATGGTTAGGGTACAGGTTACTGCCGTGACAATACTAAATTTGGTTTGACTACTCTAAATTCCAACAGTCCAGGTCTACAATCACGAGATCCCATGTCTTTGAATATCTCGAAAAAGTGTTCGAAAGAAATGAAACTAGGCTGAACAGTCATTTGCTCAAGTGGCGCACTTCCGTGACGGACTTCGAAACTTGAACAGGGTTGGACCACTTATCGCTCTGTACTAAGGGCCCTGATGGCTACCTTCATTCGGTATATGGTTCTTCGAGTCCGAGACTACTTCAAATAAACGCCTTTTCCTTTTGGTATAGTCGATGTCCAACAACAAGCATGTGCTGATATGCATACGCAGATAATTCACAGGTCGTCATTGCCAACGGTATCACAACTCCCAGTTTTAAATATTGTAGATATTCCTATTCGAGTTCATAATATCATCATCCGAGCAACCTTCAGCCAAGCCCCTTAAGTCAGACCAAGATATCAGGAACATCCCCTATTTGCGCTTCCAAGTCTACGCCGGAAGACTTCATGGCCGAATAATTCAAGTCGCAGAGCGTTCAGCAGTTACTACATTGGCAGTAGCTGTTTTTGGTTAGCAATATGTCCAATCGATCATGTTTATCCACAAGCTGAGACTTACTAGACGCCGCCGTTCAAGATGCAGCTTCCCAGGTTGTCGGAGCAGCCACAGTCCTCCACGGAGTCGCAGTACGAAACCTCGTTGACAGGGCACGAACGGATTTCGAGAGGGCTTGCTATGGCAAGGGTGATGATGGACAAGATGACGATTTGGAATTGCATTTTGAGATTGGTTGGTAATTTAATCGAGCTCGTTTCAAGGTAATATTGGATGGATGTGTGCTTGTCGGGTTGAAGTTGTGGAGGATGGAAGTTTGGTGTCAAGAATGAAATAGGTAGACATTTATATACTTATCCTAGCTACCTCATGGATGTACAAGATCGAATCGTCATCCACTCGTGTCCATACTGATATTCTCCACAGTGGGCACTCAGATCAAGACCCAGCCGCACAAGGCAGCAGTGATTCAGGAGTTCAGTGCTTTGCTGTTCTCGGCCTCATAACCCAGTAAATTCCACCCTTCAAGAACTGTGTCCCGTCAATATCAGCAAAGAAGACACAACCTTGTTTCCATACGTTCCCACGAAATTCCAAGGATCCGAGGTTACTCCTGCAAGTCAAACAGCCACGCGAGCCAGCAGATAGTCCGTCAATTACCATATGTCAACAAAACCGGTATTCTGCTTAACAATTATTCCGTTCCTTTTGGTAAGAATATCGACCTCAATGAGAACAGCCAAGAGTCAAGAGCCCCTATGGGCTTACTCTGAAATAGCGACCTGCGTGCTCATCGCCTAGTGGACAGTGTGACGGATTCGATCCTTCCTGCATACATTCTTTTCTCCATAGTATGTGTTGCGTGCCCGAGGCACACCGCCTGTGGGCTGAGTGCAGCGCTTGGGCCGATTGCCCTTAGATAGCCCTTGCGTAGCTGTAGCCTTTGGGACTCAGTCCCATCATCATCATTATCTTCCATCACCAATACAACCCTCGTCCCTGCACTGCCAACGGTATGATTGCTGCTTACTCTCGCCAGGTTGACCGTACTTGCGAGGCCCGGAAGTGGGCTAAAATCTACCTTCACTGTACAGTCACGCTGTTCAGGCGCGTAGGCGTCCATGTTTTATCTAATTCTCTGTATTGTGTCCGTATCTGTCGATCCCAGCTCCACATTTGGGGCTGACGATACCCACCGTCCGCCCGGAACTACGCAAATGGCACCACCTAAACGTGGGGATCAGGTACGTAATGGAGGGAAAGCGACACATGTGACTGGATCCGACGAATATTATCTCAGCTTCAACCGGCGTTGTTGCGCCAGCAGGATTGCACGCACTGAAGTCCACCAAAGGCAGGCACATAGTTGCATATTAGTGGTTGTTGTGGGCTACTGCAATAGAGCCACTACCGCATCCTTCAAAACTCCGTCTGTGGGACTGTGGAAACACCCTGACGATGTAAACGTACGAATTTCAGTCACGGCAAGTGTCCGGAACATACTGTAAGGACAAATAGAGAAATACGAACTGTTACGGCAGTGTATACTTGGCACTGATCTTGGCAAGCCTCGAGGCAACGTCATAAAGTCAACCTGGTTGGCCAGGGTTGGCGTGGATGAACAATCGCAACCCACCAAATCTCCGCATATTGGTAACCAAGCTATACCGAATTGGAGACTTGCTTAGTGACGTTAGTTGGATTATAGTTACTATGGCTGGTGGGGCCCACTTTACGAAAATCCTGTACGCGTTATTGCCATCGTTGACCGTCTTTGAAGGTATCGCTTCTGTCGACCAACTATTCCACTGACCTCAAACCGAATTAACTGAGTCGAGCAAATACAAGGTAATATGTAAGGAGGACTGGCTATGGGGGGGTTGGACGACTATGGATGCGTACGATACACACAAAACTTCTATGAACATGACTCCGGATGAGTCGATCTTTGCTGTTCTTATGTGTATGAAGGATCTTCGGCTATACGCCTTTGAGCAAAGATTTGAGCACTCCTACAGCTGTTGGGCTACAGGGGGTGTGTTGCGTGCTCCAGGCACACCGCCTGTGCTGGAGGCAGCGTCATCACCAATACAACCCTCTTGCCTGCATTGCCAACAGTAGGATATGCCGCTAGACCCAACACACTGTGAAGAGGTCACCATAATAGATGCTTTCCATCTGAGCAGACCAAGACGGGGCTCCTGTAGACGTCCAAGTCAAGGCGGGAGCGAGAGAAATTGACTTTGAGAATAAAGTGCTATCGGAATATGAAGAATGGGCTGAATGAAAAGACTGAAAAGACTGGCTCGAAGCGTCAAACTGTGTCTCCTGCTTGCTCTCTATTTTCTTGTATCTTTTGTGCTAGAAGCTATGTGAAAAGAAGTGATGATATGATGGGAGGAAGAGGAAAACCATCCCCTCTTGTTCCATTTTCACTGACGTCCGGCCTTGCCCCACTGCAATAGCTCTTTTATTATGTATATATTTAAAAGAGCTACCCGCTTACAATCACAGCTTTAAGTGGCTATTATGAAATAGAAGCTGAAATAGAACAAGATCTACCGTACATGTGTCAGTACCGTTAAGACGAGTATTGCAATACTAAGGGTCCTCCGCAAGGCAAGAAAGCTAACAGGTAAAGAGTAGCTAGTACTTAGTTACCTTAAGGATATCCTTATGGATGACGGGTAACGTCCCACACGTACATCCGGGACACCCCCACATGTGGGACGCCCTAAAAATGACACTGTATATTATAACCATTAACTTCAACCTTTTGTTACACTTATTCTAATGCGACTACAATACAGATTTCACCGTCACTAGGGTTTTCAGACTCGCTAGACTCATATGTACTATCCTCAATTTCACCAGCCTCGATTTGAGCCTTCCGAATAACCTTGATATTAGTAAACTTCGAATTTGGGCTCATCTTGACCTTCCTCCGCTTCCTAGCCCTACTAGCCTCAAGCTCCGCCTCTATTGCTTCAATCTTTCGCTGTGCGACAGCTAATTGGTAGTCCTTCTCATCAAAGCCCTTTTGAACTTTCCGAAAGAGTAGCCGCTGGGTATTTGGATCACTATCAAGCTTGCTAAATAAGCTGAGTTGATCTTGAAGCTCATCTCTCCTCTTAGGCGTTGACCAGGCTACTGCTGATGTCTCTAACGCCCAGTCCTGATTACCCTTACTATCAGAGTACCCTTTGCAATTCTGACTAGGCTGTCTGATTGGTGCTGACGTATTCTCAAGGAGCAGGACGCTCATAAGGGGTCTAGCTATGCTCGAAGGCCAGAGACCAGTATATTTTCATTCACTGATAATGTTCTTATCGGTCAATGCTGCTAGACGTGCCTTTCTATAGCAGAGGAGAAAGTTTCTCTTCCCTACGACAGTAGTAGTATCCCATCGGTCAAGGTAACCAAGCTCCTTCTTATAGGCTGCCTTGAGGGGTTCAAAGACTGACTGATCGAGAGGCTGGAGAACGTGGGATGTGTGTGGCGGCAAGAAAAGCAAGTGTATCTTGTTTATGAAGCAGAGGTACATAAACTCTGTCGTTTCGTGGCTACTATGCCCATCTAGGATAAGTAACCTAGGTTAGTCTCTTCAGGGTCCTCTGGTTGAGTCAAAGGAATAAAGGTCTTTTGTAGCTACTCAATAGCCGTAGAGTCTGACATCCACCTATTCTATGTTGCTGTAAACCTCCAGGCTTCGTATAGAGTCAAGTCTAGAGGAAACCACTGCTGCTGGACAGACATCCACCTATTCTCTGTTGCTGTAAACCTCCAGGCTTCGTATAGAGTCAAGTCTAGAGGAAACCACTGCTACTGGACAGACTTCCCCTTGTATATCACAAGTGGGGGTAGTACAGTACCAGTCGCAGAGATACACTCTATAAGAGATGTCCAAGCTCGAGATCCAGGCTGTTTCTTCCGTATGGAACGAGTCTCAGATGATCCTAGAACAAGACTATTTGATCCTCTACCTTCTAGAATACCTGTCTCATCCATATCCATATTGTATCGATTCGAGGCCTTAATAGCTTTGATCTCAGGGATAGCGAGGTATTTGAACCATTGCCTGATCACATTAGCTGAGGCTCCATTAATACGCTGGGAATCGATAGCTCTGCTTCTCTGGACCTTGACTGAAGGGTTCCTCTTGATAAAAGCCTGGACCCAGTTCTTTCCAAGTGGTTTGGTGTCTCCGTGGATCTGTAGAATACGCTCGGCGAAGTCTTTGAGCTGTTGATGGGTTGGTGGGAGGCCTAGGGCAGCCTGGATTCGAACCCATTCAGCCAGATGAGATTCCTGGGCTGGAGAGAGCCTCTGGTAGTCAGTGAAGGCTATATCTCTTGACTGGGCTCCCTGAATCCGTCGTGAAAGAGTAGACCTTGGGACACCATGCTCATATGCTGCTTTTCGGAGACTTTGACCGGTAGCTATTGCTTGAAGAGCTCGACAAATATCATCTTCGGTATATTGACTCATATTAATGTAAAGAAGACGTACGTAAAATTTCGTAACGATTGAATCGATATTGGTAAAGAAAAGAGAGATGGAAGTTAGAGGCTAGCGGTGTTGAGGCATTTTTGGGTGTCCCACATGTGGGGGTGTCCCGGATGTGGGTGTGGGACGTTGGTGAATGCCTGCAGGTTTCAAGGTAAAGATAATGGAGACAGATAACAAGATACTTAACAAGATCTGCTGTCCGGGCGGGCAACAGAATGACAAATCAAGATCCTCGTCGCTCTTATCAGATCAACAAAGGCACCTCAGTGGGTATGAATAACCGATTAAGCCTGCCATACTATGAACAGCCTCTTGCATCACCAAAAGCACTGGGAATGAATGCTTGATCGTGTTCACTGTTCCTAGAGAGAACGACCCAATAACAAAACGATATAGCTGCAGAACTCTGCACCTCATTTGAAACTAGCAGGGTGGGAGGAGAGTATACCAGATCTAGCTGAACTTTCCGACTATCAGATGTCGTAGAACTGACCTCATAGACCGAAAGCAAATCCCGAACTTCTGTCAACTTACTCGCGGTTGCGGCCATTTGGTAAGAAACATAATTTCAGATGCAGCCGGACTCACGCAACAGTTGTTTCGCATGGAAAATGTATTAATAGCTCTGTCTCTATTGGCCAGCCAACGTTTGAGTACGACATAAGATCTTGCATTATGGTATGTGGTTATTTTTAAATCCTTGCACAGAACATTTGTGAAGTCTTCGTTGCAGTATATGAGCTTAGGAATTACTGTATATAATTCGAAATGTGCTATTGGAGCCATAAGCAATTATACTGTAACTCCACATTGAACCCCAACTGCCATACACGCAGAAAGACTTGCTGACCAGCGGATGGGATGAAGCAATGCTGCGACTCTGGCAGCAACACATGAGAAAGACTTGACAACACCTAGCTCATCAAGACGGCAATTAATTCGTCGGTCTTGAAGGAGAGCATTTATATTTACCTTGCAGCCTTGAACGGGAAGATCTCGGTCGTCCCGACGTATAAACCGAATCGGTCAGCAAGACACACGAGCTAAATCCATCCACACACAAAATAACTCTTGTCTTCGTATGCCCACCGACTAGCCTGTCACAATTTATCCACTTCTCCTCCTTTGTATAATTTATGTAACTGAAGCCTCGTGTTAAAGACGCAGTTATAGCAAGAAACCCTAGATCGGTAGTTAAGTAACAATAGCAGCAAACGTGATTCCGACGTCTTTCTGTCGGCTATCCATCTGACATGAACTTTAGACTCGAGCTCAAACCTACTCGTTTTACATTGACAGCGGTACTTGGCGGACTTGAGGTGAGCTTGAAACAGAGTTCCTCTGTGCGACTCGTTTTGGCACACCCCTCGTTGCTTATTATATACGGGCCTGTAATATAGACGTCATTGAAAGGTTTCTAGACACGCTTGTTTTATCCTTTGTGGCGTAATGTCATTTACTTCGATTTGTAGGTGGGCAGAGCGCAGGCCAGAAAGAAAGTCTGAAGTATCACCTGCGCATTCAGTTGACACCAAGGTGCGTAATTATTTGACGTGTTTATTGCCCCTGGCTGTGTCCGTCACACACTTCCTCCCCTATCTGAATCAACCACCTTTCCATTCCCTGTCGCCACGACTGTCGTGCAAGAATCGGGCGATCCTAAGAATGCAGATACCGTTCACTGTATGCCCCAACTTTTGAAACCGTAAAAGCAAAACTCCCCAGACCCCACCTTCTATATGTGTTGGATATCTCTTTGAACATGGAAATGCAGCCACCGCTGAACGAAATGCCAAGGAACATGCTAAGTAATGACAGAAAAACCACATTAGATAAAAAGGAGTGATGATGGAAGAGAACAGTGAATGATTGACGTAGTAATCCGTTGCGTTGTTGTTGTTGTTGTTGTTGTTGACGTAGATATTGACCCAATACATCTTGCTCTAAACATGTTTGGTGGCGATGCCGAGTCTTATGGCTTTTGTTGCTCGTCTAGTGGTCTTCGACGTCCTCATCGCGACCAGGATACATGATATCCTGCACAATCACCGCGCGAATGAGGTGGTACAGGACGAAGAAGTACATGATCCCCAAACAGATGGACATGCCAGTCGCGACCCACAAGGCCGGCTCGCTGTGCAGCTCTTTGCCGATGGAGATGGTGGCGAGGATGAAGCCAGTGTTGGGGAAGACCATTGCCCACCAGCCCAGATGGAAGTACTTGGGAGGGGAGGCGATGACGGCAATGGCAGCTATGCAAAACCACCAGAAGGCGAGCGCCCACAGGAAGATAGCGCCGACTAAAGCCATAGTGCGAACGACGGCCACATCTAAGACACCATACTTCTGAAGGTCAAGCGTGTCGGGGAGGCCGTTGGCCATGCCGATGATAGCGAGGGCGGTGAAAGCCGGGGGCCCTACGCACATGAATAGACCGGGGCGATGTTCGCGGTTAGGAAGACCTGGGGAAGGTTAGTCAGAAAGATGTTCGCATGGCGCAGGTGTTTTTGCCTGGTAGAACTTACCAGCTTGCATCAAGCGTCCAATCATGTGAGAATACATCATGAACGACACCGAAATTCCCAGTCCCTGACACGTCATTCCACCAACGATGATGGGCAGTGCCGTGATATCTGGCTGTGTGTCGGCAATGACTGACGCAATTGTGCCCGAGAGCATGATGGGGAAGATGGGCAAGATCCACGTCGGCATCATGGTGTGAAGACCAAAGCTGATTTTGGCAAACACATAGCTGTACTGACCCGCAGCGACGAACAGGGTTAATACGACGTATCCCCAGTACGCAGTCTGGATGGCCCATATCAGAGGGACGTCGTCCGCGGGAACGGCGTACCGCTGTGTACTGGTAATGAGCGTTGCTAGGGACAGGAAGAAGGTTGGGAAGAAGAAACCCTCTCTCGGATGTGTCAGAGATTTTTGGAAGGCACCCCGAAACAGGAAGAAGCGGGTAAGCATGGCGAAGCAAACGCCCACGAAGAGGATGATGTTGACGATGTAGATGAACAGACCGATCTGACGGAGACCGGGGAACTGGTGCGGTTGGGCGAAGATCAGAAGAGAGAGTCCACCGGTACTCATGGTGAGAGTAAACCACGCCCATGTGAAGTGGTGAATCCGCGGCTTCAACTTGAGTTTCGGTCGGTTGACATCGTTAGGGTCGACATGTCCGGCTCCCTCACCGTGTTCGAGATCATCGTGTCCTTCCTTGCCGTTGAATATCGATGTTGCCGCCGAGTTGACTTGTGTCTCCATCATGCCCAAGCTTTGACGTTTCTCATCCACCAGGTATCCGGGATGCGGTTCCATTCTTCGGGATGTTTGTGTTTGTGCTTCTGTTTGAAGATCGAATGCGAGTGATGGGCCAGCTTCGTGGTAAGACTCGACGTACTTGCCCTTCTCCATTGCTGCTATTAACTCGGAAAAGAAATTGAAGGCCAAGAGGACCAGGGGGTTTGTAAAAACCTAGTGAGAGACAAAAGATGAAGAATGACGAAACAAAACGAGACGCGATGAAAGCGAGTACCTGACTCTGATATAGAAGAGAAAATCGTGCCCAGCAACTGTAATTAATAATAATCGAAGACTAAGAATTGGGCCGAACCATTGGCATTGGGCTGTATTCATATTAGGACTCGTCGTCACCAAGGCTCAATCGAAAACGAGCGTCGCCAAGCCAGGGCTATTGGGTACGCCAAGGAATAAGAAACATGGACCCAATATGGAAAACGTCTGTGGCCATAGTGTCAATATCAGCAGAGTTCGAGATCACCGTGAGGGTAGAGATAAGGACTGCGGCAAATAGGTGGGCCATGGGGGTATACGGAGCCAAGTCGGAGCCCGTGCCGCCATTGGGATCTTCATCGCTGGCCCCATCCGGTAGGCTACGATGGAGTCAACCAGACTTTCCTTTTTGCACTTTGAAATCAGTCAGACCCACCCTGAGTCATCCACGTAGCGGAAAGGGGGTGGGAGATGGGCAGCCATGGGGGTAAGCATAACCCCGTGTAGAACACCATCACGACGTTTGTTGCAGGATATTGTGAACAGAACGAGAAGCTGGTCTGCGGGTGTGTCCATCTCCCCTGTCCAGCCCCCACCCGTTGTAACCGGTCAAGTCTCGAGGTGGGCGATGGAAATAGCAGCATCCAGCAGATCTCGGTGCATCTATACCTGTGACAGGTCAAGGTTCAAGGGGGGGAAACGTGACAGGCATATGGAAGTTGCTAGTAAAAGTATAACAGAAGTGGGAGGGCCAATCGGAAACGGTGCGGCAAGATTGCAGCAAAAACCCTGATGGTGGTCGATCCTCAGGGAACCGCCAAGGAAGGCATACGAAGAAGACCATTCGTTGATACGTCAAGCGACATCAAACGTCAGATTGATTTAGGTCGGTGGGCCTCGTCGACGAGCTGCGCTAGGTTAGACCGCCGAGAGTTTGGACTGATGAGGCTCGTCAACGTCGTGGTTGCTTGGCGCGTGGCAAGTGTCTTGGCTTGTTCCTTGGCTTGTTTCTTGGCCTTCTGGAATTGGCTCTCAGTGGGGGTGTGGGGGGCACGTTGCCTCACATGGGGAGAATTGCGTTTCGACTCAGGACAGCTCTAGATTAGCAGCTGGAGGTCCGAAAAGTTCCGACGAGGACTGGTGCAATAGCTAATAGTTGCTGCAGTGTTGCAGTGGCGTACGCAGCTGCGCAAATCTTCAGCAGGTGCATCTGAGAGTGCCGTTTCACCAGGTTTAGGTGCAGGCTTTGAGTGGCCATCACTCCTGCTGCAGTTTTGTATGTTCTAGTGGCGCCGATATTTGAAACTTGAAACACAGTAAAGTCCGTACGTGAAGGAAATAACCTAGGGAGGCACGACTCGGCACGACTCGGTCGCCCCTGCTGCCGCCCGGACCGCTCCCGGCCTCACTAAAGGATTTCGTGCACCCACAAACTCATCAACAGCCCGATCGTCAATGTCAATATCATGGACGGGCTAATGCCACTGGAAATTCTATCTGATATGCCAAACGCACACGGGAGCGTCTGCTGCTACCCTCCAATAATAGATTCATCTCTGCTATTGGGGCCATGACGCGCCTATAATGCAAAAGCTTGCTGGCGACGTGCTGCATCCCAGTCCACAGGTGCCCAAACTCCTAGTTTTCCCGTCCGCGAACTGACAGATCGTTCACATGCTCCGCAGACTGCACCGCGCGACCCTTGGGCACGATTCCAGCAACTTCTTTGCTAGGTGTGCAGCCGTTCTAGACCCGCACCGCCACACGCTGCGTTTCTGCATCAGTCATCAGCGTGTGGACCTGGAAGCACTGATGCGGCATGGTTGCGATACCCTCATGTATCAGCTCGCGTACTCTTCTACCGTCAATGCTTTCCGGTTGTGCGTCAGCTCGGAGTGGCAGAATCTGGCCAAGTTGGACCCCATCCGGCGCTCGTCAAGGCAGTCGGTATAAGCCCTGTAGATCGCCTCCAAGCTTTGGCCGGGCAATTTCTTGATCTGCGACGCTGCCAATCCGGGTTAATCGCTATGAGATCCAGTATGTACGGTTGCATCGGCGGCGAGTTAGTGACGCCGAGCTGTCTACGGATGCTGTCCACGTTCAAGACAAAGAATCTCTAGGACAGTGACGCCGAGTTGTCTACGGATGCTGTGTACATTCAAGATAAAGACACTCTAGCGTCCCATTCGTGGACCATGTCAAGCGCTGCTCCACCATGAGCACGTCCTGGGCCTGTGGGTGCGACGCCGAACACGGGCTTCGTCGGCCTGCATTGGAAATAAATGGTGCATGCGAGTCGCTGCCCGGCCCCGTCAACCAACATGATATCCCAATTGGTATAAAGTCGCCAAGAGTGCACGTTTAACCTACCACTCGACGTGTGTTCAACGTGTCGGGTTTGAACTCCTAGTTTCTCTGCTCATAGGTAGAGTGTATGTATTTTGGCAGCTCGTCCCACCGCTTCTCGTCGAGGTAGTTGATCCACGCCCGCATGCTGGATTCCAGTTTTGACTTGGACGCAGACATCTTGTCGGTGTTTGAGTGGACAGCAACGGCCGGACTAAGGCGGACGGGTAGATTTCAACCATGATGATGATCAGTAGTAGTCGTGTGCCTCTGTGGTGCTCTGTGGCCGCGTGTCATACGCAGGACGTGGCCAGCCAGAGACAGGGGTGGCTCCGCATGTCGCTAATCGACTGGCTTGGCGTTACAATTTCCGTCTCATTGGCCGCCGTCGAGACCGATGATCTAGTCATCTAGATCTGGCTCAAGTCATGCATCGCCAGCCGCGGATTGAGCCGTTCGGCTGTCAAGCATAATCCTTCCCTTTTGACCCGCGTCGTTGACTGCTTGGCAAGGTGTAAACGTTACAAGAAGGCCAACTCGGTAGACAAAGCAGACAGGCCGCATTTGTCGCCGCGCCAGGATATACCATTGCTACAGCAGTGGGCCCCGTCATTTTATCGCCAAGAGAGAACCATGTCGCAGTGATTTCAGCTGCTCTCCACTGCTGGGCATCAAAAATTGAAATAGGCAGATGGTGTGCTTGGATGCGAAGGTAGCATACGATAACCATCCGGGACGGCTCAGGCGTCTCTATATCCAGTCCTTTTGCCTATACCATAACTCGAGTGCCAGCATCTTCGGCCCTTTTGTGGCCAACAGTGACGATGAAACCTTGTAGACCCTGTGCCTATTATCTGTTGGCATGATATATCAAATATGACGAGGCCGTTCAGAGCAGGATCATCACCGCGTCAAATGCAATCTATTTCATCTAGTCTGTTCGAGTAAGACCGTCGGCTGCCTCTTTGGCTAGACATGATGCTTTAGTTTGAACACGTCCAGCCGCTCGTTTCTTTAAGCGTTTTGCTAGGCAATGCACGGTTTAGAACAGAAGTGCCTGGCCCTGCACACGAGCTCAATGCTCTTAGATCAACTCGAAACCATCGACCATGAGATTGATTGACGAGACACAGAGATGCGATGGGGATGGCTGGGGTCGGTCACAGCCTCCGAATGACAGCATGGCATCACCAAATATACAGAAAGGGAATTAAAAGAGCTAGAATTAGGACTAGTCGCCCACCAGTCACTTGGCACCACCAATTTCGTTCTGGAAGAATTAAATGTCAGACCAATGCTGACGAGAATCGATGATTTTGCGGATTCACTGTACAGTGGGTCAAGACAGAGGGGCGGAACGGGACGGAGCGCACTAACTGAGAACATTTCGAGCCTAAGAGGTGTTGTAGCCTAATACACACACGGGTATAGTTGATAAATGAAGACAGTGGACCTAATGCTATCGGGATTACGCTAATCGCAAAGCCCAGAGCCCTTGGCTCGTCAGATTTTGACTCATAGTCGACGAATCATGACCTTGACAAATAATTCACAAGCGGGTGAGCAATACTAGTCGGGAGTTGGGTCGGATCAGGAGAGTAATCAGCTTCCGCTTCTGGTGAGATGGGCGTCGTGGACGGAATAGTGGCACCGAAGCTCAGGAAAGGCGCTAAACAGTGCCCATGGACGTTGGGGCTATGGTTAGCCGGGGTCGAGTCGCAGGTACCCAGGGATTGACATCCTGTTTAAAATCCAAGGGCAACAAGAATACGACTCTTAGGTAGGAACAGCACCGTCATCGGCGCTTTGCAATGAACCAGTGGATAAATCTGCGCGTAGGATTGGGTCACCACACAAATCTGCCAAAGGGCTCTGAACAAGAAAATGGACAAGAAAAAATTATTTTGGCCCACTGGACATTGACACGTACTCAGAACAAACCATATTAACTAATCCTGATCGGCATCAAACATTCCAATGTCAAAGCTCGGTTCCGCAGCCCGACCCCATCTCCTCGGATACGAACTCTTGATTTGAAACATATATAGCAAGTCCTAGTAAAAACCCACTGGACTTTGAAACCATATGGAAGCCATATCCAGAGCTCACTAGCAGTATGTCATGCAAGTTCTCAAGTCCTTGACTCAAGCGTAGTAACCGTGTAGTATTGAGATACATGTTGCAGCCGTGTAGTGAACTCCATAGTCTACATAGGCGGGTCCCCATGCTGTACTAAACAACGCTTAGAATATAGGGCGATCAAAATTATGGTGACCTGCATGTGGAGACTTACCTGCGGAGACGTGCCTGTGGAGACTTGCCTGTGGAGCGTTGCCGTTGGTATTGTAGTCGCTTCACGCGGGAAGAAGGAGAGCATCATCACATGTGGTATCTAACAATCATCGCCCCGACGGACTAATACCGCGGTATGGCCTAACAAAGAACACACCTTCATATGTGCCGATGAAGCGCAGGGACAAAGGACTTGCAAGGTCAGTTGTTCCACTACCGACACTATCTAGCTGCCAGCTGGTAAAGGCAGATGGAGCTATGATGTGCGGTGCTTATATGGTTTATTGGAGTCTCGGGCGCATTCATGCTCAGATTCCACATTGAGAGTCCCTTGAAGGATTCCAAAGTCTTCAATGATCACACAACTGCCACTACCAAGAAGTCATTTGATGTCAGAGACACTGAACGCAGGACACCGGTGGGGTGCCGGTGGGGTGTTTCGGACAAAAGCCTCCCGAGTCATGATTACAATCTATGTGAAGTTTCGGGATGCCGAGAGTCAGGATTCCCGGCATCGCCAAACCTGCGGCTACGCCGGGTCCAAGCGGCGGCCTAGCTATCTATATAAGGACCATCTCGAAGTAGGACAGGGAAGGAGTAGAGACCAATGCATCATCGTGGGCACCCCTACCTGAGACCGCCAGTGACCACCCGGTGCTACGTAAGAGGGACGCCCATTACTCCCCATCACTCTGTACTATTGCCTGGGGCCTAGCCGTACCCTGACATTTACCCGCAGCCTCATTTGATCAAGGATTTATTTAATTCAGCATCTGTTAGAATAAATACGTGGATGGTTAGGGCGCATAGAGAGATAGTTGCAGCGTGGTGTGATAGGAAATCTAGGCTATGCGGTGGTGTCTATGCACAGACCAACTCTGACATGTATGATCTCTCTCACCGCGGTATTATTCATCACCTTCCCACTGGATATTTTTAGGCCGCGAATCTTGAAAGGGAACTTCGTTGGGTATCTATGAGTTTGGTCCGAATCCCAGAGCGAAGATCAGGCAGATAGTGTTGAATGGGACGAGATCTAGCATAAGAATAGAGTCAACCCTGATGCGCACAGTCTGTCAAGGACATCAACTATTACTGACTAAGCATGTTTTTCACTCTTGAACTCTTGAGTCATCACGTTTCAATTTCCACACAAAATTTAACCTCCAAATAAACAGCCAATGTACCCCAATCATGGTTTCACGCTCAATGATGAGGCTAGCACTCTCGGACGGGGGTTAAAATATCAGATCCCATCTTATTATCGCAAGGGATGAGGGATGTATCATATCACCGTATTTTCCCTTCCACTCAATCTGTATTGCGCGCGGTGCTTCGCCTTGACTCTAACCATCCTGATGGGCAAGTCCTTCTTAATGGGTTTCATAAACGTCTTCAACCGCATTTGCACTCTACTCGTTACCACGCTGTTTCTCATCAACTTGATCTGAACTTGGAAACATTCTTCAAGTCCTACTCAGCGTTGCACATACTTATACAGGTACCTTTCAGGTTGAGGACCTCCTATTCCGAACATCCATTAGGCGCGTCTACTGAGTAAGACAACACGTCTGACGTTGCCTGGTCTAGCATATTCAAATTGACGTACCGCGAAATTTCTCTCACAGGAAGCATCGTTGTTCAACTTATGTCAAATTCCACCTCCACATCTCCTTACCTCCCTTACAGCCCCGTGACGATTCATCTTCACTCGTCTACTTACCTCTGATCCTGTCCCTAATGCTCCGTCTACACGACTTGAGACACTTTCGCATGCAACTAGTCGCCCCTTCATGGTATGGCACGCAGCCCTGGAAGCAGACCTCACACGTACAGTTCCAACGATGGACGGCGGTCTTATGTGGTACTTTTCCGTAAGAGTCTCGACACCACCTTGTGGCTGTGATGGGGGCAAAGTGGCGGTAGCACAATAGAACGCATTGGTTATCTCGCAGTTGCATTGGGTCATGATGGGCTACATTCTAGTGGGATGTTGGGATTGTTATGGTTGGGATAAAGGGGAGCAAGATACTACAAATTTATAAGCGGAGTGGGAAGCTCCTAAGGCCATTGTATTATATAATTTCAACAGCCTTTGCGCATTTGCTCCTAGGAACCAACCTCCTTGATATCGAAATGGCTTTGTGATCAAAGGCAATTAATGGTTATCCAGTGACCCGATTGTGCAAGGGAGTTGTCATATGGTTTGTCTCGAGTGATTGCTACCTATAACTTTTCAGGTTTTGGAGGTGCGCACTTGGATGGCTATGGGAGATCGATGTGCTCAATATATATGAACGACCCCATGACTTATGTGTACAGGATATTATCATAAAGCCATTATCGCTATATATTTGTCATTAGTGTTTGAGTTATGTCAACGTCACCGGTAGGAGGCTGTGGTCTTTATAGCCGACTGAACAAAGCATATGTCATAACCACCGAGGGTCCTACTTCCTCATGTTTGAAACCTGCAGCGGCATTGTGCCATACAATATTTTCTCATATGTGATGTTTTTCTTCCATCGTATTGACCTGAGTGCTTGGAACCAGTAGGAAGACATACAGGAATTGTTAATCCCAGAAACTACCGGGGTTCCTGATGTCTTGTGGGCCAAGACCCAGGTGAAGTTTCAGCTTACAAACCTCAACGAATTTGAACATGACTCAATCTTGTTCGCAACATAGTATCAATGCATAATATTGCCACCTATAAACCTGAGTCCCCAACTACTAGTCGAGGTATTACGTGAAGAAAATGGCCTCATCGGTACACTTAAGTATCCGGGCATTACGCCCATAATACCTCCCGTTCCCCTTTCTCTACCCAGTGCAGCATATACACCACCTATCCACACCTCAGTATGCTCCATGCAAATCAAATCCCAATAACTGCCTTTACAAGACAAAACAAAAAGATAAAACCTCAACTTACCCCATAAGAAACACCACAGGGTCAAACCGCTCATCCTGCGCCTTATCGGTGATGCACTCGGGCACCCAGTTCACATGCGACGGACCATTTTAGCACAACACACAGAGACCTAAATAATATAAGTCCCAGATTCATGTGAGCCACTCACATTAGAAGCGTAATCAAAGACTCACTCCAAAAAACGTCCAATCCTAAAGGTCGTCCTGGCAGCCTCCCTTGGTCCATTCGCAGTGACATTTTACTGAGTCATCTAGGTGAATTTCGAATCGACGTAGCTCATATACAATAGTGTAGCCTTCTGTTCGGTTCACTAGGATTTTCTTCTTCTTTTCGGTTATTTGTTGCTTAGTTGAGCTGCTTAATTCTTCATGAATAGATATTGCTTGGCGGGCTGTCAGCAATAACAGCACCTGGTACGTACGGTTCCCAAAGCCTTCTTGGCGCAGCCGGGGCCGCTAATATCGAGGACTGTTGTTCCGGCTGGGGCGGCAATGTCAAAGGGAGCAGTGGTGGTAGTGATTACGCGTGGGGGCGTTTGCATTTGCGTCTGCAGCGACGGCAAGGCCGGCCCCGGAGACGACTAGAAGGAGGAGGTAGGAGATGAGCGTGGGCGTCATTCTTTCAACGATGTTGATGAGGGGGACAGATGGGTAAATTGGGGAATAAATTAGGTTGCTTCTGATTACTGTGACGAGGGAGGGTAAGTAGGCTTGGTGGGTGGATGTTAGCATGAACAACAGGGTAGCTTCTCAACAAGCTTGTTGGCAGAACTTTTGTAGTGTGATTAGGCAAGTGCTGTGAGGTCTTGTAGCAGCAATGTCCTTGGTTCATCTGCTTGAAACCTAACAATCATTGAATAATTCAATTACATGGTGAGTGTTTCATATAACTATTCACTATAGCAGTTGCGGCTATCGAACTAAAATGAGGAAGAATACACCTTCCTCATCTTTGTGGGCATCCCTGGAAAAAGGTTCACGAGTAAGAAAGAGAAATCCCAGAAGAAAAGACACAACTTTGCTGTCCTGAGTATGGACAGTTCTATTTTTCGTTTGGTACACTGACAAATTCGCTCTCGTCTATGGTAGTGTGTAGCCTCCGTCAATGATCAGGTCGGCACCTGATCGCACAAGTCAGTACTCAATTGAAAGGGTTCGTCAAGCAACTTACCGGTCATGTAACTGCTAGCATCACTTGCCAAGTAGACATAAGATCCCTTCAGCTCGGCTGCTTTACACAATCTCCGCCCAGGAATCATGTCAAACCACTGTTTCCGCCACTCCTCGGGGTGGACAAGAAGCATATCGGTTTCAATGAATCCCTGAATCAAACTCGTATGTTAGCAAGCGTGTCCCCAGGAATCCGCTCACACCACAATGCACTAGGGCACTTACCGGCGAAACACAATTCACCCTCATAAAATCCACCCACTCAACCGCCAACGACTTGGAAAGGTGCACCAATGCGGCCTTGCTCGCATTATACGCGGCCTGCTTCTGCGGAACATTCACCAGCGTGGCCGAAACCGAAGCTGTGAAGATAAGCGATCCCCGATGCGGCGTATCCTCCCCACCCTCCTTCCACTGCCTCTCAAACACCCTCGCCGCCGCCTGCGCCGTCCAGAACGCCCCGTTCACATTTACGTCGAACATCTCGCGAAACTTATCCTCCGGATACTCCTGTGCAGGGATATGTTCGGCAATCCCTGCATTCGCGACCACGATATCAAGCTTTCCATCACCAAGTTCTTCGATGACAGAGGCGAATACCGAATCAACGTCGACGCGTGATCGCACGTTGCACTTGTAGGCTTTGAAGGGACGGCCGCCGTTGGCAAAGGAGATGGAGGAGGCGATTTGAGCGGCTTCGGCGGAGGGGGTACTGCTATAGGTTATGGCTACTTTGGCGCCGGCTTCGCTTAGGCCGCGGGCCACTTCGAGGCCGATGCCGCGGCTGCCGCCTGTGACGAGGGCGGTTTTGCCTGTGAGGTCGAAGTGTGAGAGTACAGGAGCAGTGGGGTTGGGGTGAGGGGCGAGGACCATGGTGGCGGTTGGTGTTTGTAGTTGCTTGGGAGGATGCGAGTGTCGATTCAAGATAATGTTCTAGAGTGATGATGAAAATAGGGGATATCTAAGTGTTGGAAGTTTGAGTTGAGAATAAAGGTATTCCATGGCACGTCTAATTCAATGACTGACGGGAGCAGGAGAACTCCCCCACCCCTACCACCACCATGCGGAGACGGTTGCCCCAAGCCGTCAACCCCACCAAAGTGAAGTGAGTGCGGGTGGAGAAAGCGGATGACTCTCAACCGTCCCCCACGATGATCGTGATGGCCGAAGGTGCGGAGAACATAGAGCAGTGAACGGCCGCCATGACGGCACGCATGGCCCTCACCCTCGTCTCGATGGATGACACTTTGTGAGAGGTGTTGGTTCCACCCGTGGCACTTGCTTCATATTAAGCAGTCTACAAAGACTTTTGGCTTTTGTATAATTACAGTTATTACGGAAAGGATAGAGAAAATTCATGAAAGTCACCATCCCCGCGCTCATTCAACCCTTACTCCTGCTACACGCCTGAACAACACCACCATGACTTCGACCAACATAGTAAGTCACCCAAGCAAAGGCAGATCCAATTTCCACCGAGTGCTAACCAACATAAAATCCAGAACCCCGCCTTCGTCCTCCAATCGATCAAAAACGTCTCCTTCGAGAACCGCCCCATACCCCAGTTACGCGATGAGCACGATGTGCGTGTGCACATCAAGCAAACGGGCATTTGCGGCAGCGACGTACACTACTGGCAGCGTGGCCGCATCGGCGACTTCATCCTTGACAGCCCTATCGTCCTAGGCCACGAGAGCGCGGGCACCGTCGTCGAGGTCGGGAGCAAAGTGAAGAATGTCAAGGTGGGAACTCGGGTGGCGATTGAGCCGGGTGTGCCGTGTAGGCAGTAAGCTTTCCCTTTCATGATGTCAACAACTCTGACAGTGAATTTGTCATGGCGGTGATTAGGGTTGCTGACTGACTGGGAAATTATAGTTGCGACTACTGCCGCTCCGGCGCCTACAACCTCTGCGCCGACTCCATCTTCGCCGCCACCCCACCCTGGGATGGCACCCTGCAGAAATACTACATCGTAGCGGGAGACTACTGCTACCCGATCCCCGACCACATGAGTGCCGAGGACGGTGCCCTCGTCGAGCCCGTCGCGGTGGCTGTGCAGATCTGCAAAGTCGCCGACCTGCGCGCGGGACAGACTGTTCTTGTTTTCGGGTGTGGACCCATTGGTGCACTGTGTCAAGCTGTGGCGAAAGGGTATGGTGCGACGAAGGTGATTGGGGTGGATATTTCCAAGCCGAGGGCTGAGTTCGCCAGGGGATTTGGTGCTGACGATGTTTATGTTCCGGAGAAGACGGCGGAGTCGGCGGCTGATCCAATCGAGGCGTCGAGGGCGATGGGGGAGAAGATTGTGCAGCAGTTTGGCCTGGGCGAGGGGGCAGATGTGGTCTTGGAGTGTACTGGGGCTGAGCCCTGCATCCAAGCTGGTGTCTTTGCGACTAAAAAAGGAGGTACCTATGTCCAGGCGGGAATGGGAAAAGAGGTCAGTGTTGGTGCTATCCCTATTTCGAATTGTCGGCTAACGGTTGGCGTAGAATGTCGTGTTCCCGATTACAACAGCTTGTATTAGGGCGTTGAATATTAAGGGTTCAATTAGGTATACAGCTGGATGCTACCCCGCTGCCGTGGATTTGGTGGCATCTGGAAAGGTCAAGCCCCGGTCTTTGATTACACATAGGTTCAAGTTTGAGGAGTCGTTGGAGGCGTTTGAGCTGGTGAGGAAAGGGCAAGAAGACACACTCAAAGTTATCATTCACGGTGTGAAATAGTGTTCGGACTTATGAATGTGGCTTATCGGTCAATATGGAAACTACCCAATACACAACAGTTTCGACCAAGTGCTTTCGATTTTGGCTTATATGCACTGAAATGTTGGCTCATATATTGCTACTAGTGCTGTGTCATTGCAGAAAGTTCCAACATCCTCCTCACAAGCCACTCGTCGGATTTCTTCATTCAAATCACAGAGAACGGAAAGTAGTACTCGTAATAAGCATAACGTACCCCACGGTCCAATTGAACACTTTCGCGCATTTCCGTACAACCTAGGTTTTATCCCTTATTTTCCACCTTCTACAATGGCACGTAATTGGGAAGAAAGCGATATTCAATTAGCGCTTCAAGCGCTTCAAAATAACCCCAAACTAAGCGTACGATCCGTAGCACGGATCTATAATATCCCTCATACAACCTTACGTCACCGATATCGCGGCGGTACTTCACGACAGGATATACGATCACCAACGCAAAAGCTTACCTATTCCGAAGAAGACGCGATCGTACGCTACATAGTCGTCCTAGATTCACGATCATTTCCTCCTCGAATAAGTGGTGTTGAAGATATGGCGAATCGACTACTCCACCAACGCGACGCAGGACGCGTCGGTACTAACTGGGCTTCGAGCTTCGTATGACGACAACCAGACCTCCGGACGCGTTTTAATCGAAGAATCGACTACCAGAGAGTCCTCTGCGAAGATCCCGACGTGTACCGCGCGTGGTTTTATCTCGTACGGAATACAATTAATAAGTATGGAATTCAAGAGGAGGATATCTATAATTTTGATGAGACTGGGTTTCTTATGGGTCAAATCTCATCCGAGATAGTTGTAACGACCTCTGATCGACGTGGAAGACCTAGAGCAGTACAGCAAGGGAATATGGAATGGGTTACATTTATCCAGGGCGTCGGATCGGACGGCTATACTATCCCTCCGTATATCATCTTTGCTGGTAAAACTCACCTATCTTCGTGGTACGAAAATAGCCTACTACCAAAGGATTGGGTTATCGCGGTTACGAAAAATGGCTGGACTACAAATGAAAGAGGCGAGGACTGGATTCGACATTTCGATCAACATACAAAGCTTCGTACGAAAGGTGTTTATCGCTCTTAATTCTCGACGGCCACGAGAGCCACCACTCGACCGCTTTCGAGCTCTACTGTAAAGAGAACTCTATTATCACACTCTGTATGCCTGCTCATTCGTCGCATAAGCTCCAACCTCTCTATATCGGCTGTTTTCGTGCACTGAAAAGAGCGTACGGTAAAGAAATTGAGGATCTTATGCGGGCACATATTACCCATATCTCGAAGGAGGACTTCCTCTCCGCGTTCTTAAAAGCGTTCCAGGCAACTTTTACGATACCAAATATCCAGGGAGGTTTCCGAGGGCAGGACTCGTACCGTACGATCCGGAATATGTGATTTCGCAGTTAGATGTGAAGTTACATACTCCAACACCTCCGGGTACCTCGTCTGGCCTTCCTATTATCTGGGAGTCGAAGACCCCAAATAACCCAATTGAGGCACAATACCAGACCGAATACGTGAAAAACCGAGTTATACGACATCAAAATAGCTCTCCGACAGCTACACTTACTGCACTTGACCAGTTTGCGAAGGGTACGACGCAGGTTATGCACCGGCTTTCTCTTTTAGAGGGTTAGAACGCCGCGCTTCGAAAGGCAAATGAGACACTTAGCCGGCGGCGTTATACGAGAAAAAAACGGTTACAGTATGGAGGATCACTTCGTATACAAGCTGGAGAAGATTTACAGTCTCGGAAGCTAGTTAACGGAGAGTTAGATAATAAATCGCGCTGGAGTCGTAGTCGTACGAGGAGGCCAGAGATACTTCAGCAACGCTGTAGGACGTGCGGAGAGCCCGGTCATAATATGCGTACTTGTCAGAATAGTAAAGAGATATCTGAAGAAGATAGTTCCGAGTAGTTTTAATTATTTTTTTACGTTATAGTTGAATTAACTTATATCTTATTGTACGAGGTCTTAAGAAGTGTTCAATTGGACCGTGGGGTACGTTATGGGAATGTTTATGAAGAAAGGTCTCTGGACACATAGAATCATAGCCAGGTGGGAATCATGGATTCTCAGAAGCATCTACCCCAGGATTAACAGTTTTGCGGCCAAGTTGAATGACATGACCCAAATTTACACGTTTGGCTACCAGAATGCTATACGTAACCAAGGCGATATAGACAGGCTTGGGTTGTTCTATACATCTGTTTGGACCAAGTTACGCTCAGAGTTCACCTGGAGTGCCACTCAATATTCTCATAACTCCTGCATATTTTCCATGCAAAAAGTGCCTTCATGTAAATTAAACAGAAGTTGTTCGATACCGAGTTTCTCCTAAATCATGCCATCGGATCGATTTGATCCTCCACCATGCCACCCCTTACTGAGGAAGTCTACCCACATCAAGCATTGGCGCATTATGCAAGGGCGGGCAGGTGGATTTGACTCAAAGTCCGGAACCGAGTCTCATCATCTCACAAGTCAAGCCAGACCATGAGGGCCAAGCAAATCAATCATGGCATTTATTCTCATGAGACCCATGTATGTCGCCTATCTCCCTTGAGCTCGGCTCAGCTACATGAGTACCGACGCGACCAAGATTTATAGGGCATGGTGTCCCAGATGTCTGTTAGCAGTATCAGCATAGCACGCACATTCTCAAACCGCCTCACTGCAATTGTAAAACCTTGCGACATCATCCGCAGATGCCTCATATCATCTATATGACCATGTGTATGGGATCCGAGTCTGCTCAGGCCCTAAGATCCGGGCTAGCGGTCGTCTGTCAACCTGGAGTGGGTCTACCCGTTGTTTGAGGCGGACAAGGGCAACAGGCGTCCATGGTCATTTTGCGGCTATGATACGGAAGTTAAGGTGGCCAGAAAGCATAGAATAACTTCGGTCTTTGCGAGGCTTGATGCATGTGATAGTAATATATGAGGTTCATCATAACCAGTTGAACAGCACCAGAAGCCACCTGCATTGTGCTCTCTCGTCATTGCTTGCTGGCATCTTCCTCCAACCAAAAGCCCTAACGTTCACCATGCCTGCCACTAAACAATCCATCCGGGCACCCAACCCTCCCATAGAGGACAGCGTCTTCAAATCCTTCCGCCTTGACGGCCGAACCGTCATCATCACTGGCGGTGCAGACGGCATCGGCTACGAAATTGCTCGCGGCCTAGCCGAGGCGGGTGCCAACGTTCGTTACCACTATCCCTTCCCGGTATTCAACCATCACTAACGAGAAAACCGAGAAAATAGATCGCAATCTGGTACAACTCCTCCCCCAAAGCCGCCAAAATAGCCACCACCATCAGCGAGGACTTCAACGTCAAAACCAAGACATACCAAGTCGACGTGCGAGACTACGAGGCGGTCGAGACTGCCGTAGCCCAGGCGGTGACCGATTTCGGAAGATTGGACGTCATGATTGCGAATGCCGGGATTCCTACGAAAGCCGGCGGCCTCGACGACAAGGTGGAGGATTGGAACAACGTGCGGGCTGTCGACTTTGACGGGGCGTACTACTGTCTGCGTGCTGCGGGGCTGGTGTTCAGGAACCAGGGACATGGGGTGGGCATTGCGACGGCATCGATGAGTGGGCATGCGGCGAACGTGCCGCAGGAGCAGAGCTGTTATAATGCTTGTAAGGCTGGTGTGGTGAGTGGCTCCTTTTCAACCTGTTCATTGAGTTCTCTCGACCAGAGTAGCTGGTACTGATTGTTTCCACTAGATTCACCTGGCAAAGTCTCTGTCGGTGGAGTGGGCCAAATGGGGTGGGAGGATCAACTCTGTTTCACCGGGTTATGTCGACACTGAGATCTCGGAGGATTGTCCGTTTGAGATGAAGGAGGAGTGGTTCAGTCTGACTCCCTTGAAGCGGGATGCTGACCCGCGGGAGTTGAAGGGGATTTATCTCTACTTGGCTAGTGATGCCAGCTCCTATACTACAGGGGCGGATTTCGTTATTGATGGTGGGTATACTGCCAGATAGATTTCTTTTGATAATGATGGACAAATTAGAAATATTACTGCTCGCAGTGTTTGTTGTCACTCGTTAAGCCTTTTCTTTTCATCTATATGCACGTTGGCCGCAGATCAACTAATTTGACTAATACAATTCGCATCGAATTACACGTTCAACCGGTTACTCCAACAGTGATTGCCTTCCGAAACTTGGCGAAGCTAGCTACTGAATTGGCTAAAGTTATTGGGCGATGCCCCCGACTCTTGAAGACTTCAGGCATTATCGGAAACTCCTCGTCGCTGCAAATTCCGTCTGGCCCGCGTGTCTTGGCCATCGATCGAAAGTTCAGTTCAAGTTCGGGCCATATAACAGCTTTAGTCAACAAATATTGTCTCTAAATAGGCAGCTCATAAGTTGTATTGAATGATTCCGACAAAGCTGACAGTCACCCGGCTGCGAATAGTCCCCACAAGGGTGACAGAAGTCCGGTTGCATAGGATCGGCAACTCCACAATTCTGAGGAAACTCGAGCTTTTAATGTGCCGAGGGCATGGGTATTCCAAGAAACATGAGATCTTCGTGGGTCGACCCCGGATTTGTGGAACTGAACGTTTGGGGAAATGAGGAGAAACCTGGAGTGCCTGGAGTGATGTCAGTGGAGCGCAGGAGTGCAACAAGAGCAGCTGGGTGAGCTGATGAGGCGGGATTATTGCCACCTCTGTACACGATGCATATAATCACTGTCACATACTTCAATACCTGTCCGGGTTTATGATTGACTCATTTTCTGTCGATTGTCATGTAGCTAAGCCACAGTTGTTGATCGCAGACCATCGCAGTATACCTACCTCTACACTGGCACTCTTTATCCGAGGTCGGCCATGAAGGACTCCCAGATCGTCGGAACCGCCCTGGCGGAGGTGATGCCCCAGAAGGGCAGATACTGGTTCCAAGAGTCACATCTCCTTCGCCTCAACTTACTACTCCTCGTTCCTCTTCTTTCATCTTCAGTATCAGGCTACGATGGTACGTCAAGAACTGTCCCATTTACATCCTCAGAACTACACAGGCTGTGCCTAATACTAGAAAACAGGCTCCCTGATGAACAGCCTCCAGTCCCTCCCGCAATGGAAAGAATACTTTGGCCACCCAGCAGGAGCAACCCTCGGTCTCGTCAACGCCGCCCAATCAATCGGCTCCGTCATCGCAATCCCCTTCGTCGGGGATCTGTCTGACAAATATGGCCGCAAGCCGATTCTCCTCTTTGGCATCATTCTTATCATCATCGCGACGATTATCCAATCTGCCTCCATCAACCTGCCCATGTTTGTGGTGTCGAGGTTGATCGTTGGATTCGGAGGCATGTTTGTGGTGCAGCCCAGCCCACTGCTTATCGCTGAGTTGGCGTACCCGACTCATCGGGGGAAATACACGTGCGCATTTTGGACTATGTATTATCTGGGTGAGCTCACTTCTTGAAGCCTCTATTCACAACCATAAGAACAAAAGGGAACAACCTTTTAACATGTGAAAATCCCAGGCGCCATCCTCGCCTCCTGGACAACTTTCGGCACACAGTCCTATTCCGGCGTCTGGGCCTGGCGCATCCCCTCAATCATCCAAGCAGCGCTCCCCCTCGTCCAACTCACCTTCTGGTACTGGATCCCTGAGTCTCCCCGCTGGCTTGTAGCCCAAGACCGCGCCCCCGAAGCCGCCGCCCTCCTCTCCAAATATCACGCCGGTCAGCCCATCCCCGGCGAGGCAGCCCACACACCTCTGGTCGCCCGCGAATTATCTGAAATCGTGCAAACTATTCATTTAGAGAAGACGGCTAAAACTACAGGGTGGATATCACTGATCTCTACCCCTGGGAATAGAAAGAGGACTATGATTGCCGTTTGTTGCGGCGCTTTTGCGCAGTGGAATGGGATTGGAATTGTGTCGTATTATCTCACTCTTGTGTTGGATACCATTGGCATCACCGACACTTTTGAACAGACGCTCATCAATGGGTTGCTGCAAATCTTCAACTTCGGCGCTGCTCTCGCTGCCGCTTTCCTCGTCGATCGTCTGGGGAGGCGCACTTTGTTCTTATGGAGTAGCGTTGGCATGCTTCTGTCCTATATCGTCTGGACGGCCTGTTCGGCTGTTAACTCAGACACGGGATCAAAACCAGCGGGTATTGTGGTGGTCGTTTGTTTGTTTACTTACTTCTTCCATTACGACATCGCCTGGACACCTCTACTATTTGGCTATCCAACGGAGATTTTCCCCTACAGTCTGCGTTCAAGGGGGATCGCCGTCGAGCTGTTCGCTATATACGGGTCGCTCGTCATTGCTGCATTTTGCAACCCCATCGGGATCGAGAATATTGGGTGGAAGTACTACATCGTGTTTTGTGTGTTTCTGAGCTTGATGCTGCCTGTTGTGTACTTTACCTTCCCCGAGACCAAAGGGCACAGCTTGGAAGAAATCGCGGTTATCTTTGATGGTAAGGATGTAGCTCTTGTGGAAGATGTCGGCGCCGACGAGAAGGAGAACCTGAAGGCTGGTGGTATCACATCCGCAGCTCATACTGAGGAGGTGTGAGAGGACGATCTCCAAGCACGGTTCATTGAATCGCGTTATGGAATTCTCAACGACTTTCACAAATGAGTGAAGTATCTCAAACATCGTTTTCTAACCCAGAGGTACCAAAGAAGGAGGAATCAAGGACGGGGTTCCGAGTAAAGGCCGTCTACCGAACAATGGTCAAACGTACACGAAGATAAGCCAAATATTCAGGAACATATAAGCATTCCGATATTACAGTGTAGTAGAAAGATATGGCTTACTCAGATAAGTATTCCTGGGCGCGTCGTTTCTTTTGTTACCCATTCAGTCGTCTCGTCTTAGGTTCTCCACGTGGACCCATTAACCCCAGTCCACAACTCCACAACTTCTATCAATGCTCCCCCGCACGACCTGCTTCATGCGGTACACCCGGCCGTCAAGCCGTCATCTCTCACCCTGAAACCCCAGCTCCTCCTTGAACCTGCTTGCTTAATGCTCTTGATCCCGATATTTCCGCCTGCAAGCTCGCATTGTCCTGCCGCAGTGCACCTGGATGAACCGCCAGCTATGATACTTACCCCAGAGTGGGTCATAGTGTCGACTCCAGTCTCCACCGAAGCCGGGCCATGGCCACCTTCGCAGGGGTAGCAGAGTCTGATCTAGATCTGCCCCTAGGGGTTGCCGACCAGAGCTGCAAAGAATGCCGGAGACGCAAGGCGCGATGCGACAAGGCCATGCCCACATGCACTCTCTGCATCAAATACGGACGACACTGCTTATACGAGAAGCATTCTCGCACGCCACTGACCCGAAGGTAAGACCATGACAACGGTCCGTGTTGCGCGATATCTGAACCTGGTACAGACACTTGACTGAGGTTGAAGAAAGACTTGAACGGGCTGAGGCACTCATCAGGAGAATGCGGCGCAACGAAACCAATGGCCAACAACCGACCAGCGAAAGAACCTTCATATTGCCGCAACAGGTCAGTCCCAGCAGGCAGGGGATTGACTTTGATTTCGGCGATCTCAACCATCGAGAGTTGGGATTTAGCGCCCCTCTTACATCTCAGACTATCGGAGTGAGCGGCAAAGTCAACAGGCCTGTAGCCCCATCATCAAATCCAAGTTCAGCTCAGATCCACGCAAGGCCTACGTACCGACCAAGATCAGTACCCCTGCATGATTATCAAGGCACTCAGGACTCAGTCGACCCTAAGCCTTCCCATGGATTGGTAGAGACGCCTCCGCGGGATGACTTTGAATGGGACGAACTGGATACTTCCAATACCCAGTCCCCAGGATCCAATGCCGTTGCCGAAACAGGAGAGGAGGACCAAATCAAGGATGGCATGGCATCACTCACTGTCACTGAGAGTGAGACAGGCTATCTTGGGGTGGCATCCGGTGCAGCCCTCTTACGATTCATTGAACCCAATGCGCGTCCAATAACAGTTCCAGCGAGCTCACAATACCGACGAGCCCCGTCCCTTTTGGCCCAGCCTGATCCCAGCCAACACATCGTTGACAGCATGATCGACGCTTACTTCTCCGGTTATCATCTGAGCTACCCCATCATTCACGAGCCGACCTTTCGTGCGCAGTACTCCGAGGTAATACCACAACCGCATGGGCGCAGTTGGCAGATACTGGCCTACATCGTTGCTGCCCTCGGTGTTTTTTGCTCAGCCACTTCGGTCGGTAGTTTGGATCTGGAACTATTCGCCCGCGCCAGGTCGATGCTATCGTTTGACTTCCTAGAGACGGGGAATTTGACACTTTTGCAAGCTTTGACGTTGATTTCCAACTACCAGCAGAAACGAGACAAGCCAAATTCCGGGTACAACTACCTCGGCCTTGCTGTGAGGATGGCTACAGGATTAGGCCTCCACAAGGAGTTCCCTGGCTGGAATATCTCACCACTAAATATGGAAATCCGTCGTCGTGTCTGGTGGTCCCTATGCGTCTTTGATGTTGGCGCCACCATAACCTTCAGTCGACCAATGGTCTGGCCGTATGATGGCGTCGAGGTGGCGTTTCCGATGAACGTAACCGATCGAGTATGTCTTTGTCATATTCAGAACATCTAAGCTACGTATATAGTTTCTGACCCCTTATTAGGAGTTGACCGCAAACTCGAAAACATACCCACGTGGAAACACCGGTATAACACCATACACGGCTGTAGGCACACAAGCTCGCTTCCACGTAGCCACGAATGATATCTACTCGAGGGTTATATCCAAGCCCTTTCCTAGCTCGGGGGAGCTCCTCCGAATGGACGCCGAGTGCATCGAATCCTGGCTGGCCAGTCTGCCCCCCTGTTTCACTGAAGGCAGTATTGTGCCCTCAAAGTACGCTTTGGCACATGCGGTGATGCAATGGCGGTACCGAAACCTCCGAATCATCATGTACCGACCGTTTGTCATACGGAAAGCATTAAACACGCGCCAGGGGCGAGTGGAAGATTCTGCCGCCGACTTAAAGGCCTACAGTCGCTGTCTTGCTGACGCCAAGTTCACCATTGAGTCGATCAGCAAATTCTGGGATGAGAACGAGCACAATCGCCTTGCTGCTTGGTATGCCTTGTAAGACCCCCTTTCAAATACATGACATCTGTGAAGATACGATACTTACATAACACCAGGTATTTCCTCTTCCAGGCAGCTCTGATACCCTGCATCTGTCTACGAAATGCGCCTCTTACCCCAGACTCACCCAGCTGGTCAGAGCAGATCTCCATGACTCTCCGCACGATCAAGGCCATGGCACTGATAAATCCAAGTTCCGCCAGATCCTACCAGGTGATTGTTGATCTCTGCGGCCAATACCTGAGAGACCCCCAGTCGGTCTCCATACCACTTTCTTCTCAACAGAACCCTCAAGATGTCGCTCACGAGCCCAATAATCTCGAAAGGGGGCCAGAGAGTAACATCGCGGCCGACCCAAACGTGATATTCACGCAGACACCCAACGGAGAGCAACTCGGACCAATCGACGAGAGCCCACAGACGCAAATTAACCAGGTCTTTCCCATGATGTGGCCCAACGTAACAGCTCTGGAAGCGGCCGATGAGATCATGGGAGATGATGCGTGGCTTGAGTTTCTGAGGGCTGGCGATGGTGGCGTCGTCGGAGACCGTCCCGTGTGGGAGGAACGGTGACGTTCAGGGTTTCAAGCACTCTACTCTTGGTTGCGTCGGTTGGTGTTCCTATTGGTGCCGGTGCTGCCTACTCTTCTTGACCCTGAGCTACCCTGTGGGACAGACCGGGTCATAACAGGAATAGTTGGTACTGACCGCGGAATCACGCCACCAAACTCCCTCACACGTCGTCTACACAAATGCCATAAGAAACTCATAGTTCCAGCATTTGTTAATTTCCAATACCCGTTTTCCCATCAAGTTGTGCCAAACCAACCGAGAAGGAAGAGTAGGTTTGCTAGATCCTAGAGCTCAATCATCTCATCCCATCTCGGTACGGCTTGTCTCCGGCGGTATAAGTCCTCAGATTTGTGGCTTGTCACAGTGGCCCATGTATTCTCTACACAAGTTACATATATGTTTCACAGCATATAGTTAGTGATGACAAGATCATGTCATTTTAAACCCCCCTCCCCCCCAACACTCGCGAAACTATTTACCACCAATGAATACGTGAGCTGGTTTGCCTCATCTGGCCACCTCGTACTGCCAGCGACATGAGATGAGAAACCGTTTTGGAAATCCTACATATGCATAAAATGCGACGAAGCCCCCTTGTCCTTCCATCCCCAACAATTACGGTTTCTCCACTAGTGGCGTTCAGATGAAAAGAAACATATCGACCAGTCATTGGCCCGATCTGATTCTGCAGCCGTGGCAGATCTTTGGTGTCATACCTGTTTTGGCTGCAAGCCAGGATTCCGATCTGTCTGTGAGATCGGGGGAACCCTGTATCGTCGCTGTTCATCGACAGGTCTGTGAAACGATCTAACTCGTATTCATTTTTTCTCGAAGGCACATGCGGCCGCACGAACAACAATAGTTGAGAGAAATTTGATGTTCTGAACCATTTGTTTCAAACGTTTCTGATTGGAAGGATACTCTTGCGAATGAAATTCCTAATTTGATTCTGTAACCAGGGATTGGCTACATATTCAAAGAGAGCTCCAAGTAGTCATTGGCTGGCCGTGTCGAAAAGTCCCTTTACATTGACAAGCGGCTCTTCCTAGTTCACTTCAGGACGCAGCTTGGTAAAATTCGCTTTGTAGATAGTTCCTGCACAGGCATCTCTAGGCTCCGCAAGCCTGGCGGACCGAAGAAAGTAGGTCACGATGTCTTCATCCTTGACCCTAGGAGGGGATCGGTCATATTTGCAAGTATAACAAACATGCTTTTGTGACCATAGAATTATGATTACTTTTTGGGCAACACTTGCAGTGGATAAGACGATCAGCATATGCTGGCCTTATGGTGGTTTTGCTTGCGAGCTGAGCTCATGGTGATTCGATGAGCACGTCTTGGTTTGCGATAAGTTCTACTTGTACACCGAGAAGCGGCATGCGCCCATTGTTTTGATGGTGATATTTTCCCATGTCGGCTGGTGTAGTTGGTCACTTCGCTGGTAGATAAGTCCCGATTTGAGCCTCGCCCACTTGGGTCGGTGACGAGTCGCGGGTTCGAATCCCGCAGCTGACACACAAGGGGGTTTAGTCAACCCTTACGGCGCGCTGCCCACCTTGTTGACTTCGCCTACCTAGCGATAATAGGGAGATTGGTGCAGTTTAGGATTACGAGCATCCTAGCCAGTCGACCGTCAAGCACTACGTCGGCGGAATATAACTCGACAGCCGGTCCAGAATTCGAATCGTTAATCCGACCCCTTATCGGACCTCGCCTATCCGATAACGCTCGTCGGCGAACCCGTCCCCTCACGATAGAAGGCGCGCAGCACGCCCCCTCGCCGCGATTCTTGCGAGCGTCTAGACCACGTTACGGTCTATCCACTTGAGCGTATGGTTGAGATGTATACGCTCGACGAGAACCCCAATTAGCAGATACTACGACTTGTCGCGACAAAAAATAGTCGAGCATCTTCTGCACATCAGCAGCATCCCACCCCTGAGGACGAATTTAAGTGCCACATTACCACACTTATCGGTAGTTCAGGCAGGGGTTGTAGCACAGACTTAGGGAGGGACAGGAGGTTTAGTAGTCATTTGGCTACAAGTTTACCTGTATAACCGCCCGACGCGGCTTAAGGGCCCGCTATATCATCTATAGCCCCTTAAGGGAGTACTTGTAGAGGTACCGAGGGTTAACACCTACGGCGTATTTAATATTTTTTTTTTTTATTTTCCCATCCACACTGGGGCAATCTGGTCAGATGTTTGGTGATAGCAGGGTCAGTCACGAGAGGTGCTGATGTTCACTTCCATTGATAATGGGAGTTCAACATGCTGGTGTGATTCATAAGATTAGAATAGAAACTTCTAGACAGAATCTAGCATGCGATTCTAAGGAGTGAACATGTCCACAAAGTTGAACAGACTCGAGCCACCATTGCCACCATTACCACCGGGATCACCGGATCACCGGAAAGAATACTGTATCCCGAATTTCCAACTCCTAGCCATGACCCGTAACCTTGTGACATGAGTCGCCCATCCATGCTACCCTGCCTGCTATGTACGTACGCAGCAACTTGACCCATTCGCCGGTAGATCAACGAGTTGGAGGCCTGGGGACTCCAAATCCGCCGTGGCGTCGTAGTCTGCGCAGAAGAGACTTTTCTTGGCTCGCTGCAACGATGTCAGAAATAATCGACGACATGGAAGTATTTGAAGCAATACTTACATGGTACTTCGACCGCAACAGGGACTTCCCAGGCCAGCACTTCCCTAGTGCAAAGCGACGTGACCACGACAGCCTCGGGCTCCGGCTGGCTGTAGTCTATACGCACGGCACTGACTCGCAAATAGTACGACCCCGAGTACCGAAATGCCAGGTCAGGGAACACGGCATATTCCAGTGAGGAGTACGAACTGGCCCCACCTCCGGCATTATCATCGAGAGCTTGTCGGGCGGTCGATAGGGTCCCATGTAGCACGCCGTCGAGGACGCGGCCGTGAGCATCGAGCGCCATCACCTGCAAAAAGTCGTAGTCTGCGCTGCTGTCGGAAGTGACAACTAGCGGTGGGTACAGCGTGGATCCGGCTTGGACCTGGTTCGGAGGTTGGACGTCGATGTTCATGATTTCTGTGTGAAGCGTGGGGTATTGGCGGTAGGTGTCGTGTGTCGTTGCAGCGGTCCCAGCGTACGGGGGCCTGTTAACTCTAGCTGCGCTGTTACTACTAATTCTACTAATGCCTGGGTAACTGGAATGGGCCAGCATGATGGCAGTTTTTGTAGTCGATGGGTTCGTCTCTTATAGACACAACTTGGCCTGGACGTGACACGAAAAGGAGGCTTAAGATTAGATAGTGGTAACTAGCAAGAGACGTTCAAAAAGAAGAACTGCAAGTCTGCGATGCTGACTCGAGACAAATAAAGGCCCACAAGGCAGGAAGGCGGCTTGGTCGATTATACGGCGTGCGGCCCGCATTGCAAGGTGGACCTAGGTGGTGCTAGCAGTGAAGACTCGGCTTGGGGGATGTCGATTGGCTCATGGGATAGAAAGCAGCCGGGGCAGCGCCTAGGCGACGTCGTCGTGACCCGGATTATGAGACCAGAGCTAGCACGATCACGGCTAGTCACTTCAAATCTGAGATCTGAAAGGACGGGTACCAGATCGCTGGGTCTTTCGCATGGGTATTTTCCCATCTTCACGAAGGAGTAAGTGGATCATGCCGCTCCAAGTATAAGCTACACCCGGCGTGTTAGTAACAAGAACCGCCATCAATGGGTGCGGCGCAACTTGAGTGATGGTGTGTTCAGTAATCGGGAATTAAGCAGCACTCGAACTATGGGGTGGGAGCGCCTCTAGTTACTTCACAGTAATAGTTCGCAAGGTTTTCCCTTCGTTAAAATCTTGGCATGAACATTTCAGCCTTAGAGAGAACCGTGCCTCACTCTCCACCTCTCAAAAGCGTAACCCAATCGTCACTGCATAGCCCTGTCGGCCATTTAAACTTGATTGCTACTTTAGATGTCGAAACACAGTTGAGGAGAGTAAGAAATCTAGATCTAACGGGGAGGTGGTGGTTCATTTTCGCACTGCTGTCCGAGCTCGAGCAAGGATCAAGGGAGCCCCTGTTTGTGTCGTGTGTGGGTGATACGGAGAACCGACCGGCCGCATTGGCACCGCTCCGGTTTCCTGGTACTTGGGTATGTACTACACAGTAGCTTTGGACGAAGCTTGCTTTTTTCTGTTCCAAACTTGCAAAAACGAAAAACCCAATCAGACATAAATAGGAGAAATAGGGATGCAGCCGAACAAATTATCGTGAAGCACCCAGAGTCGTCCCTATATGCCTAACGAGCATGGTTCGCCTCGTCTTGTTGCATTGATGAATCCTTTGATGGGAAATCAATCGCGACATTATTACGCTTCGGCGTTCGGGAAGCCTTGGATATGTAGGTGTTGCCTGTACGTGGTATCACCATTAGTCTGGTGTGAATGCCGCCATCTGTGGCCTTCTTCCCACTAACGCTTGGCATTCAAAGAGAACTTACTTTTCAGCTTTACCGGCATGCGGAAATACTCGTGTCTCACATTGCTGTAAGCTTCCTGGGTCAAGTACAGATCACTCCAACCGTCCCCAGCCAAAGAAGACTGATAAGTCTTCAAGATGAAGTGGGAAAAGCTTCTAGAAGTTATCACACATGATCAACATTGATGCGGATACAAGATCTTCAGTAGGGAAAGCCCCACATATGCAAGTCATCGATCACGTCCCACGCAGGGCATCAGAGCAGCAGGGCGTGAGTATAGCGCGTGCCGCCGGCTATTGGTCTTGTGCTATTACTAGAGGGATATATCGGTGGTTTAGTAATCCGAGACATCTCACTATGTGCTGGATAGGAGGGACGAGTTCAAGAAACCCAAACCACCAGATATAGTAGCTACAATGGGTCGATTTGAGGCTCAATACGGTACCACATAATGAAAAGATGTGATTGATTCAATACATAAAATTAGCCTGTCAAACATGCGGCCAAACCTAGTGCCGTGCTCAGGGTGCCATCCGACATCCCTGGCAAGACAACGCAGGTTATGCCCGAAGCATGGATCCCTGACCCAATATTCAACAAGGGGATGATGCTTCTCCAAGAAAATGACCAACCGAGGATGAGCCTGACACCTTACAGATACGTCAATGGCGGTACAGACGGGGTGGGTCTCCTGGTCAATAGCAGATGCGCACATGTCGGACAAGTTGTTAATATTGTACACTGCCTCTGACATCCTGCAGTCTTGAGGCCACGTAATGAGTCGCAATGTCGGAGCCCGAGGCGGATATATCCTTGTTTCATTTGCTCGCACGAGCGACGAGACCCCTTCTCTATGACAGCCCCATCCCAATGCTAAGTGTACAATACTGATACATTCAGCCCCAATTCTCAAGCTGTCGACCGAATCCTTTCCAGGATTGGTCCGTAATCTGCATGGCACCGTCGTGCTGATTCGGCAAGACAAACGTATCACGATGTTCAACTCGTGAACTGAGTCTCTGGCCAAGATCAGTAATCTTCAAAGGCGTTCCTCCCTGCCTCCTCGTCTCCTGGGTCGGCGACACGGCCCCTCTTAGCGCGTTCCCCCAAGCGATCATGACGGAACTTTAGTCCGCAACTGTACCCCATGCCACCCCTTCATCTGCTCGCCCAGAACGGCATTCACCATGCGCTGCTGCTTGAGCATATTTGCGCCGCGAAACTTGTCCGAAGCAATCTCGATGCCGTACATAGAGCCGCATCCGCCGGAAATGTCCTGCACCATGAGTTCCGTCGGCTCAAACTCGGCCATCAGTTTATTCCAGATTTCTGTCTCGGCGGGATCCAAGTAATCGGGCTTCTGCGGTCCTGATGGCTCTGCAGATGGAGAGGCGGCGGCTGCTGCGTCTGAAGTGGTGGAGTAGTTTTGAAGAAAAGATGAGGAAGATATTGGTAGTCTGGTGGAGGGACTTGTCCGGATTAGGCGGGTCATGCCTTGTATCAAAGGTGCCTTTGAGGAGATTGCTGCTCGTGATTGGCGACATGTTTGACGCGCTGACAAAGCCACGACACGCCGGCACGTATTGCACAGCATGATGAACAACTGAAGGAGGAATGTATGAGGGATGATGTTTCCAGTGACGACAAGTGTATCGTGTGCCTTCCCTATGCGCCTTAGACTGAACTGGGCTTTCCTCTCACGATTTCTTGTGCTGATTCCGAGTGTTGAACAGTCTCGCAGTTCCCATCATCACCAACGCCGATTTGCAGTTGGTTTGACGTCACGGACATTTTTCCCGTCTCAGACCGGGCCGACTATTTCCCTGGCCTTCGCTGTTGACCAATGAAAGGATGGCCTTAGTCAGCACTCAAGCACCTACAAGTAACGCAACACAATAGGTACTGAGGGTTTTCCCAACCAGGTACAACACCTAAGGTCTTCGCAAAGTTCAACAGGTACTTCAAACACAACGCGCTTCGAAGTTCAATATATGTTAAACTCAAGTAGGAGTTTTGTTGGGTTACACATGTATCTGGCCAAATGAGCATTCAAGTAATGGATTGATTGATATGTCTGTGTCCTTGTCACTGCCGATGGACTGCCGATGTGACCCTACGTAGGGTTGGGTACGATACTTATTCCTCCGATATGGATGTGTGTGGCTTGTAGAGTGGCTGTAATCCAACATTAATCTATGAATGAAATATATCCATGTCCTTAACCGTTGTCGCGTTGATAAAAGGGCAGGGTATGTACATAAAAAACTTTCCGTATCGCTACCGGATATGCTGAACATATGTCAGACATCGGAGCGCGTTACCATTTTCTCAGATTTCGCCAGAGCTCATCAGCTAAAGCTGGTGCTGGACAGCAGACTCGGCAGTTTTCACACCATTCGAATTCAGCACCACGTATCTCTATCAAATCAGCAGATTATCAATCCCACGATGGAAGAAGAACTCTAAGATGCGCTAAGATACCTTGAACAAAACCCGCAGATGGGAAGGTACGGCCAAGTGCAGGGCCGAACGCCTACAAAACCCCGCATCAAGCCAGAAGTAGCCATCAGAAAGGAGAAAAAAAACATCCTTTTTTGGCCTTCGTATAAATCTCCCACAAGCCAAAGTAGCGACCGTCGCGCAAGAATTTAGCGTGCCTTGTAGTACGCTCCAAGACCGGCAGAACGGCATCCTACCTAAAAAGAGTCGCCAAAGCTTAAATAAGCTTTTATCAGAACCCGAAGAAAAGGCCGTCTGTAACTATATCGACCGCCTAGGTTAGACAGGATGGATGGATGGTACTGTTAGGCCAGAGTTCGTTACAAACGCGGCAAACTACACTCTACGTAATAGGTGTGGTCGAGAAGACGCTCCGTAAGTTAGCAGTAAATGGTCGGCACGCTTCCTAAAACGCCGTACGTACTGCAAACATACCTAAAAGCAGCTCCATACTGTTCGATAGTGTGCCGAAGACGTTAATAACATCCACCTCTATTTCCAACGCTTACAAGAGGTCTTTAACACAAACTGATGTCTGGGTCTATGACGAGCGCAGTTGGTTCGCATCCGGCGGCCTGCTGAGCTTATTGAAAATAGGGGGCAAAAGCGACTATTACGGCGTTTCTAGATAGGGAGGTAAGAAATAGTAGAAAATAGTCGAAATCTACCGAGTTCGCTGTCCTGAAGGATTCGCGAAATCTAAAGAAGTGGCACGGGTACCTGCTTGATACGAAGAGGTAGGGGGACCCACTGGTTAGGTGAATCCCATTCAATTAGGTACTATAACGTTGCGCACTACTGCATTATAGTACCCTCCGCTTGTAGACTTTTGCCAAGACTTTAGGTTTTGTACCTGGTTAGCTTACATAGTACGCTCATAGGTATTTGACTCGTCGCAACTTCACTTATGGTCCAGCCTTACGGTACCTCCAATCCAATCTATCGGAAATGGAAAATTCAAAACACCTGAGCATCATCCACCAGACATCTCCAACTCCCTCATCTTTTGCCCATCTCTATCATCGATCTATGATTCCGTTCACTAACTAGTGTGATTATCCGACCCAAACAGGATAAGTTGGAGTTGGGATAGCAGCTTTTCCTTGTGCCAGATCAGTTCACTTCCATCATATCGGGCTCGCAACTGGTCCCTGCAGTCTCGAGTCCAGACGACCTTGCCCGACGGCGTTGCCAACGTTGCTCCATACCCCACTTAGCTTAGTGGTTCTAAGCTTGGCTGGTGCATAAGCCGGCCGCTGTAATACAGGCTAATGTCTGGTTCTTCAATGATCACAGCTGGTTATAATAAACGATATTAAAAAACCGTTGCTCCATTTCGATCTCGATAAAGCAACTCCTCTTCATAGCAGTGCTCCGACCAGTGGTTCAAAGGTAAGATAAAGTTCTGACAGAGCCAGCGGCTAATCCCGGATTCTCTTGTAAGACTTGCCCTCCCACAAGAGGGACCCCAAACTACATGCCCGCGTTTACTGCGCTGACTTACGCCCGAAATGGGATCAAGTCTGGGGGTTGCACGCGGGTCCGGTACATGTCGATATAGTGGGGTTAATATCCATTTAGAATGGGGTAAGACTGAAGCGCTGAGACCTATCGTACGTTCACTCAGTGCTGGTCGAGTCCAACGGAACAATGTTCTCCCTCCTTTTTCCAAGTTCCAAACTTGAAAGGGGCTTGTGTCTCGACAACTCGTTATCAATATCCTTGGGGATTCTTTTGGTCGCTAATCATACTTTCAGCCAACCCCATCCCGACCTACCAGGGTGATCGGCCCGGATGCTTGGTGGAGTTGAGATTCGGTCTGTACCCGCGTGAGAGTCGACAGGAATTGAGGGTCCCTTCGATGCGTCAAGGACCCTCGGCGAACCAGTTGGCTGCAGGGCGATCAAGCCGCCGAGTCGCCAGCAGCGTACCAATGGAATGGCGACAGCCCCTAGCACGACTTACTTGCCGTGCGGTGTCTTACGCCGTATCAGGCTAGAAACTGTGGGTTTTAGGGCCTTGCACCGTAGCATAGCGATTCATGATGGTACCCATACACCGGGTTCAATATGGACTAGACCCGAATGCGACTTTGCTTACATCGGCATTGTAGGCCAGAGCTTAGGGGCACGGCTTGTCTTTAGAGGACTTATCTGTCCAACTTGACCCCTCCTGCTTTTCCCTCCCAAGAATCTTTGTGCAACGTCAATCCTTCTAACCATGTCGGACTCCCCAAAATCTGGCTTCAAGGTCATCATCGCCGGCGGCAGTGTGTCCGGGCTCACATTGGCTAATGCTCTAGAAAGGGCGGGCATCGACTTTGTGCTGCTCGAGAAGCGGGACATTGCCACCGACGTGGGACAATCTCTCTTCGTGTTGCCTTGCACCAGTCTTGTGCACGAACAACTTGGTGTCGGGAAAGCTACCAGGGAGGTCGGGTTCCCGATACTGCTAAGGGAGCATTGGGACGGCACGGGAAGCTTGTTTTGCTCATCGGATGAGCTTCTTCAGCTCTACCAAAGGTAAGTTCGGTCAAAATTCGTCTGTTGAACGGCCGTCATGAAGAATACACTGACACTCGTATCCGAGTAAGGGCCAAGCGCCCGGCACTCTTCGTTGATCGCCACACATTCTTCACTTCGCTATATGACGGCCTTGAGGACAAATCCGAGGCAAGAATTCGAACGCGGGAAGGCGTTGCCTCGTTCACGGAGAGCGACCACGGCGTGACTGTAATAACTGACAAGGGCAATGTCATCGAGGGCAGCATCCTCGTCGGCGCCGACGGCGTGCATAGCGGCGTCCGGACGCACATGGCTGAGCTTCTCCAGGATAAGAACCCATCCGCATCCAAGGCCCTCGCCAGGGGGTTTAAGGCCAGATACTACGTCCTCGCGGGTACGTCTTACAACCACTTCCCCGGCAATCCGGAAGTTGCCTTCCTGGCAGATGGGAAGGGTAGCAATGTGTACGACGAAAAGGAGCAAGTCGGCGGACTTACGGTGGCGGGCGTTCCGGGGAAGGTTTTCTGGTTTATATACGTGCCCATGGAGACGCCTTCGGAATATCCCTGCAGGAAATTCACTCAGGTATGTGAACTCGATAGACTGCGCAGCGAATATGACTAACACTGTGGCTTCGCAGACGGATATAGATGCCGTCATGACCAAGTATGGCCACCTGCGGGCCACGGGCAATTGTACTTTCAAAGACATGTTCGCCAACCTTGATAAATGTGTTATGGTTCCGATGGAAGAAGGAATCATAAAAACATCATGGAACTCGGGAGGTCGAACGGTTCTAGTCGGCGATTCCGTGCACAAGGTTAGATCTCTCCTTTTCGCCCTCCTCACGAAGCCATTCTACACGCCACTAACGAGCCTCACTTCCCACAGGCAACCTCCAACCTCGGAATGGGGGGCAACCTCTGCGTCGACGACATCTGCGGCCTCGTGAACGGCCTCGTGCCCCTCCTCGAACGCAACCCCTCACCAAGCACGAAGGAGCTCGTCCAGGTATTCGACCAGTACGAGAAGCAGGCGCGGCCGCGCGCGCACTTCGTGCGCATATCGTCGAGCATCTTTGCTGATTTCGAGTGTATGAGTGGGTGGTGGACGAAGATGATGAAGCGGGTATTCCCCTGGATTCCGGCCAGTGTCAAGATGCGCGTGTTTTCGTGGTTTGATGGGAGTGCGCCTAAGTTGAACTTTTTGCCTGTGAAGACGGGGGAGGACGTTGCGAAGTATAGGGATTAAGTTGCGGGCGAGGGGATAAATCAGGGGGTAGGGAAGGAGTGCTGGTGGCACGTTTGTGTGGGGACGCCTTAATTAATGACACAGATAGGAGTAGGGGCTCGCATGTGTCCCGTTGGCCTTTTGCGAACTACATCATTTCCGTTTCAGATCTGCGTGATCAAATGAATAGAACCGTACATTAATGTGTCACACCTGCCAAATCCCGCCACAAAGTATGCACAGGACAGCTTGGATAGCGGCATACAAGCAGGAATTCACTTGGTTCTATATTTCCTTTCTCATCATGCGCAGTACCTGGTGGCTCGAGCAGTATTGCCGGATCACCTTTCCAAATTACATGGCGAAGAAGATAAATGTCCCAAGTTAAAATAGTCTCTCACAAGCTTTTTAACAGAGCTCCTGACGGGGTGTATACCGATGTCTTGGCCACATCCGAAAATTCTGCTGGGTGTCGCCATAGACCACCCACCGTAGCTGGAATGGTTCTTGATAGAGCACCAGTATTGCGATATTGTGTTTTGAGCAATTTCGTCCGACTTTAAAAATGGGATCCATAAGTCCATTAGCATGTCACCAACTTCAGTGGGTAATATCATGTTTCATGGTTCTGTTTTTCCGACAGAATAGAATAGATAATTTGATTACATATATCCAAGTGTATAACTACTTTTCTGGCTGCAAGACTTTCCACATCCCCTGAGTTGCAAAGTCAACCGTCTCGAACGACATCACGCACTCGAGTATACATGCTCAGCTACATTTCAACTATAAAATACTCCAAATTTGAACCATTGTCACGACTAGAACATCCTGCAAGAGTCTGACTCTCTTTCAAACCAAGACTTCGACAAGCAGCCATGGACAACGAGTCCATCATTGGTAAGACTCATCATGACAAGTAGCGATGTACTACTACTACTGGATCATCAACCAGAGACATCAAACTTATTCTAGAAGGTGCTGTCTCAGAGGCTATGACCGAAACATCTGTTACAGACCTCTGCGAGTCTCACAGTATTGCACCGCAAGAATCCACCAACACTCCTGAAAGAAAACACTACCAAACCAACGCCGCCAGCGCTACCACGAGCACTAACACACCATCCCCATCAAACAATACATCCGAGTCAAAATCAGAGCCAAAATCAGAGCCACCAACAACTGTTCCCATCCAATCCAATCAACAACCCCCAGCAGAACCCGCTTCTGTGCCATCTGTCAAGAAAACGAAACCCCCACCTCCCGCTTCGTGACCCTCTCCTGCGGCCACAGCTTCCACACCTACTGCATCGGTCCCTAGGCCAACCAAACCCCTCGCGCGCACTTTACCTAGTGCCAGTCCAGCCTGTACTATGCCATCTGCGGCCACCGCGAGCGGCCGGGAAACCTGGGCCCCGGGATCGTCATGGCGGCCTGGGCTCTCAAGACAGCCTGCGACTGGTGCCCTCCCACTACGGATTGTAATATGGACATTATGATGCTCGTAGCCGACGGGGGGTTGAATTCAGCGCCGGAAATGTCTGGGTCTCACGACGTGACGCATGCAAGACTGTGGATTGTGAAGACGATGCAGCGGACGATTAGGGCGCAGAGATGTGGGAATTGTCCTTCAGAGAGCCAAAAGTCTACTCTCTAGCACGAGTGCGAGTTTCTTTTTGCAATGGGGACGAAACGCCGGAGCCAGAGGGCGCAACAGATGGTGATTGTGGTTATTAATCATTTGGTACGTTTTTATCCCGTCTATGAGAGGTTGCATAGGATAACCGCGTCGGAATTGGAGGAGGAAGAGTGGAAGAAGGGGCAGAGGAGGTTGAGGAGTGTGGTGGGGTGGATGGTGAAGATGTGGTTTATGCCTGAGGCTTGGGATGCTTTTGGGAGGATCACTGTGTGTCTAATTCGGAGGAGAGGCTCGTGATCACTAGGTTGTGCGACTAGTCCAGGGAGTTGTACAAATGAACAGGATAGGAGGTGGAAAAGTACGAAGATGGTGACAGCTGCCGCACTGTGAATCTCGTTGTCATACACTTACATTACCATGGCCATGGCTATCAGTTATGCAGATATGGTATCAATGTCGGAAAGAAACAATATATCATACATTAGCAAACCTTCAACCCCGCTAAATACTATGCAGCCAGTCAGTCCATGTCGTGGTATTTGTCCTCATTGTGCTCCTTGTACACAAGAGATGCCTTCCAGCCAACATCCAACCACGGCAGTCATGTGCGGTAGAAACTAAAGACGCCGTAGTCACACGTTCTCTCGGCGCCAACCGAAAACAATAGGATAGGTTCGTGAGGGTTGAAAGGCTTTCAAACCTTGACCGTCAAGTACGTGGATGCAGGTATAAGATGCCCTTAACCACACCCCAGATTTAGCATTCCTGCCATCAATAGGAAATTCATCCTGCTCAACTATTATTTGACATATAGAATTGCTATAGTACCCAGGGCTTGAGCTTGTCCCTTATAACACGGTCTTGAAACAGCACATAAGATCTGTGCCCAGGCGCTGAGACGAGGATAAGTGGTGCCACTCACTCAAACCTAATTTGCGAAGTCAACCTCTAACACAAACTAGTCAAAAGCGGGATCACTGACTAGTAGTAGCAACATATTAAGGCCTGACCCTGAACAATAATGACACGATTACTAGCAAAGAAAGGATAACAAGTTAGGGAGCGCCGGCCAAGTGTCTGGAGATACCAGCAAAGAATCATGCTGATGGTGATACTGAAAAGAAACTGGGCCTCACGTCAGAGAGCCCCGACCAAGGTCCCGTCAACATAATGAAGGAACATTCCAACGCTGGTGGCGACACATCGTTAGAGGTCCAAGCGAGGACTGACAGAGGGTGGGAACAAGAAATTTATGCCGTTGCCGTCATGGAGAAAGTAACAGAGGATTTCACGAAGCGCCACACACCTGTGTATCCGGGTCCGGCCCTCCCCCATCAGAATGGAATATAGCCTGCGGAAGGGCAGGCGGCGACATTGCGTAGTAGACTTATACAGCACAACGTAACAAGCTCGACTTTTCACTCATATAGTCCACATCATCGACGTCGATTTGAATTTCTTCATACGTTACCAGATGTTGATATCCGGTGAACGTCTAGTATACATTAATCCGCAACTGCAACCGTGAATCAACCGGCAACCGATAAGCCAACGAACCAATCTTCCATACTCCCTCCAAGCCATCTGTCACATGCCAACGTATACACCTCCTCCCTCAGCCAGAGCCAGAAATGATTTTCTCCAACTCCTCAGGATCCTTGACCGCATCCGTCAAATTCACGGTGCCATCTTTCGTGATGAGGATATTGTCCTCAATTCTAGTACCGCACAGTTAGTCAGTCCAGTATTTGCGTGAAACCAATGGTTTCCACCATGGAGAGTCACTCACCGTACACCACCGACATCCCAGTACTCATCCAACACCTTCTCGTCGATGAAGTGCGCATGCTTCGGGTTCTTGAGGTAGGGGCGGATGATGAATTCGCAGAAGTAGATCTGTCATCATCAGCCAGTGAGCCCACCATAGTATCTTATCTCAGTTCAACTCATTGAGAAAGCACTTACACCAGGTTCGACCGTAATTATACTCCCCGCCGGCAACCGTCCCCTGACTCTCAAAAACCTAAACAGCGGATCCGAATCCTCATAATTGGGATGACCGCCGGTATCGTGAGTATCCATGCCAAGATAATGCCCCAAACCATGCGGTAAGAACGCCGTGCTCGTCCGTGCCTTCAGGATCTCCTCCTTGTCGCCCTTCAGCACGCCGAGCGCCAGGAGTCCGTCAATGGCGATCTTGTGTGCGAGCAGATGGACGTCGTCCCAGAGGACGCCCTCCTTGAGCGCGGCCGTGCAATCTTCTTGCATCTTGAGGACGATGTCGTAGATGGCGCGGGAGCGCTTGGTAAACTTGCCCGAGATGGGGAAGGTTCTTGTCTACGGTTGATGTCAGCTGTGTCATCTCTTCTGTTATTTCCTCCCGTGATGATAAACACTCACGATATCCGAAGCGTACAACTTCCACTCCGCCCCAGCGTCCAACAACAACAACTCCTTCCCCTCGACCTCCTTATTGTTATGCACATAATGCAACGTCGCCGCAGCCCTACCACTGGCCACTATACACGGGTACGCCTGATGCTTGGCCCCCCCCCTCATGCACTCACCCACGAACACACCCTCGAGCTCATATTCGTTCGCCACCTTGCGTACGCTCTCCAACACTTTTCTATGGGCCACCCCACTCACAATATTCGCCTTCCTAATGAGCGCAATCTCGTAATCGTCCTTGACCACCCGACACTCCTCCACCACCTCCCCCAAAACCTTGAAATCCTTCCCCCCAAACTCCAGAAAAGAAATCTTATCCGCGACCCGGTCCGCAATCGCATAAATCATGCCCTGCTCGCCCTTCTCCGCGCCCAGCTTCGCAAGCGTGGCGTTCAGCTCCGTCGTCCTTAGCACCTCATCCACATCATATTTCGTCTGCGCGTCGGCCTCGCTCAGCGGCAGACCGGCCCAGATGACGGATGCGGCATCGATGGGCGGGATGAAGAGCGTCAGCTTGTCGGCGTCGAGGTCGTATATCAGCGCGCAGTCAGCAACGTCGTCGACGCCGCTCAGGTACATGAAGGCGCGACGCTGGCGGAAGGGGACGGGCTCGTCGGTGTCTTCTAGGAGGGCGTCGGCGCGGCCTTCTAGGTAGATGATGCCTTTGGTTGTCGATGAAGTGGCGGACTTCTTGGAGAGGATGTGCTCGGCGACGCGGCGGGCGTGAGCTTTGGCGGGGTATTTGCCTGCTAGGATGGCGTCGACTTCTTGAAGGCTTGCCATGGTGGCTGTCTGGGATTGGCGGAGATAACTCGGGTTCAGAGTTAAGTATCTAGATCTTGAAGTTGCTACGGGAGTCTTCCTGGTTCGGGTAGGAGGAGCTCCAATTGTTTGTCGTGGGGTTCTTGGAAGGGCTTCTCTGTTGATGGAAGAGAAGCAACGCGATTGGCGTATGTCGATTGAGATAGGGATTCGGAGTTTCGTTGATACTTGACAAATTGCTTGTGGAGTCAACCTCGCGCAGAGCTGAGTGTAGGCTGGCAGCATCAATCATGCAAGCACCAGATCTATGTGGTTGTGACTCGTTGACTGGATCTCGAGAGTTGATACCTTCCTGGGCGGGATTGCAGGTGCGGGGAAACTTAGTTCTTGCCCCCACCGAACCGCATGAAGAAAGCAATGATAAAGTGAAGCCGAACTTGAATCGCCCTAAGAATTGTTACCCTCGAGAACAATACATATTTTGCAATGAAACTTGAGGATAGGATCATTCAGTTATTACCATTGAGTCGATCAACCTTGCCTTTCTTTCTCTCTGTGAACACCCTGTGTACAGAGAGGGAGAGGGTAATGCTATGTATGCTCTTCGTCTCTTACCGTACTCCCCATCCACGTCTGCCCGTTTCCTTCTTGCTCCATGATGCAGATGTCACCCTTAGGATCTCAGTTTCGTTCCTTGATTTCCTCTCTTTCTCTCTCTTTGTTTCCATGTTCCACTGATCCGCTGTCCGCTTTCAACGTTCAACCTCCGTCTCATCCAAGCCCAAAGGGCCAAAAAAAGTAAGCTAGTATAATACAATGCCAACGACAACTAAATCCATCTTGCTCGGGTATCATGTGTGCGGGTAAAAAATCGTTGCTTGCTGTTGCGAATTTCGACAAGTGCTGCCCCTTCCCAAGAATGCTGTGCTCTCAGATCAGAATGTCAACCACGCAAACCCATATGACCCTTCTTCGTATGCGCGGGGGATGCAGTAGTGTCGACAAAAGCCCGTCCAATGACAAGAAAACCGCCCCAATGCTTATGGTAACCCATCAAGAACCCTATTTCCGCTACTCAAAATCGTCTTGACACTGTCAAGATATCTGTCAATCCAGTTTGCTGGACCGCACAGCCTTTGTTGACTAGCTTGTTCTTTGTGGGGCGCCACGCCGTCTCTGCTGCTCACTGATGTGCCTGCCTCCTACGGACCACCAGCTACTGCTGCAGCTGCGGTGGCATTGGCAGCCACCTTCCGCTTATGCTCAAGTTTTAAAATTGGCACCCTGCCGACGTCTTGCATGCCGTCACCGCCGCCACCGCCACCACCAAGCCCTCGGCCGTCTCTCAACACCTCCCAGTGCCTCCTGAGGCTCTCCTCTCCGACGACGAGCTCGAACCCAGCCAGGAAGCAAAAACTAATCTCTAGCCTCGCGAGCTCCAGCTCCGTCACGCCACCGACCCGCGCGATCTTGGCGTGCGGGTAGCTCAGGTCCTCTAGTGCCTTCATGGCAACCCGCAGCCCGGCCAGCAGCAGACGATGACAATTCCTCCTCGTGACGGGTATGGCGCGCTCGTCCACAGCGAGGCGGAAGATGTAGTACGAGGTCGCGAGGTAGACGGCCGTGCTCATGGGGCAGAAGCGATGGATGCGCATGAGGTAGTCTTCGATGCTGATGGGCGGCGGGGCCTTGCTGTAGAACTTGCGCGTGATGGCGCTGTGTTGGAGGTTTAGGGGCTGCGAGTTCGCGCCGATGACCACGTAAGGCTCGGGGGTCGCCGGAGGGGGGGGAGGTGTCGGGGTATGCCGGAGGTGGACGCCGTCGATCGGCTGGTATGCGGACGGTGTACTACTCCTCGATGTTGATTCGGAGGATTTCTGGGGCTGCGGTGCGAAGAAGGGCGTCTCTTCGGCCGCAGCTTGTTCCTGGCCGAGCCTCGCCAAGTTGTTTTCCGAGTGCGAACGTGCAATATCTGCCTTCTCTTTTTGGAAGCCTCGCATGTGCGGTATGGTGGGACTCGTGGGAGGTGGAGTCGGTGGTATGTCGCCCGTAATGCGGACGAGGGCCTCGATGCCGCCGCTGAGCAGCTTGAGGGCGGCTATGGGAGTCAGCTTGAAGAGGTCTTGGGAGGATGGCGTGTGCGTGACGTGATGGAGGGGCGGAGGGGTTCGAGCTTGGTATGGGAGATTCGGGTCTGCGTTGGGATTCGGTGGTGGAGGAGGCGACGTTGGAGTCGTCCTCTTAGAACCGTCAGTCTCGGTGCTGGATGCTGCAGACCCCGCGCCAACATCATTCCAAGCGTCACCGTCCGACATGTCGCCTGTGAATTAATTCTCTGTAATCCTAAATCGTTTGTCTGCTTGTCGTCGCTCGCCTGCGCCGCAATTTTGCTCGTGGGAACCACCACGTTGTTTGAACAAGGATGTGTCCGTCGCCGTGGGCAAAGCGACGAGGCTGGAGAGAGACTGAAGACTGCGCAGGACCTCGACAGGAACTAGTCGAGAAGCAGTCGTGGCCTCGCCTGATTATCGTGGCCCAGACGGCTCGTTCGATGTCTCGAGCCTGAATCGTAGACTGGTCGCGGCAAGGCACATGATACCCCACGTTATCCGCGGTCGGATGAGTGACAATGGTCGCCGTTGTGTTTCGTAGGACAGCTTTAGCGGCGATCAAAATGAGCAGATGATGCGCGGGATATTCGGTGGTACAATTGCGACGGCTCGACGAAGTTGTCTGCTTACAGTCGGTCCTCTTCTAGCTGTGGGGATGAAGAATGAGGGGTGCAGGGCGGGTCACATCACTCAAGCATCGTCCTTGCCAGCGACTTTTGACCATGGGTGGTGACAGGTCGTAGTGGCCAAGTAAAAATAAAGAGCCGAAAAGCATGAAGCGGGTGATCGTGAACTCTGGGCTCGCCCGTTGAACCGGAATGGATAAGGCGCCTGCCTTTTTATTGCTTCTTCTCCGACTCGGTGCGTCTGTCCTAGCGTCCGGTGGTGGTCTAGTTTGTACCCCGCTGGAATGCAAGCCTAGGCTCCGCTAGGGTAAGTGCTTTAAATTGATCAAGCAGCTGCAACGCCCATCCGTGGATGGAATCTATCGTGAGTGGGGATGAATTTCTCCTGCCCAAAGGCTCCTCTTGGGTATCCAGGGTTCCTAGCGGGTGTTCGTGCCGCCTGCGATATCGAGGGCCTCGTGATTCGTCTGGCTTTGTAGTATGGGCCAAGTAAGATTGGGATGGGCCTGGGCACGGTCTTGTGAGAGCGGCAACACCATTTGGAATAGAAGAGCTGTAGATGTCGACAGAACAATCCGAAAACTCCAAGAGTAGGCTCAATGAAGCACACCTACGCAAAACTTTACAAGAGTTCGTTGCGTACTAAAGGGATGGTAGATGCGTTGTCACCACCTAGGGGACAGCTCCGCGGACGCCCAAACAAGTTAGCAACTCCCAATAGGTCTCTTCGTCTGTCGAGCCTCGAGTTATTGGAGAAACACCCCGCATCGAAGCGCTCATTCAAGAGACATGTGATCACCGTGTTCCTGTGCAACCTCCACTTGCACTAGCAGGTAGTGGACGGTGTACATAGCAGACTCGCCCAAAGGAGTACTGCTTGCATGTTGTGTTGTCGGAGCCAGTGAGGGTCTACCTCGGGGTTTGAGCCTTGCTCTGGCTGAGGTGGGGTTTGATGGTGGTTCCTCTCGAAGGAACTAAGCCGAGTTCGGATAGTCCAATTATAAAACTGACATTTTATTGCCGTAAATCTTGATAACAAACCTGGGAGAGAGGTGCAACGATCATCTGAATATTTGAGGAGTTGAGTTCTCGACTTTGTAGATGACTCTAATATCCAGATATCCATCCCTGTTCTGCTCTCCTCTTGCCCCCCTTGCGGAGCTCATCCCGGAATCCTCCCTCTAGCTGATTTGTCCAACATTCGATCTCATATGAAATGACGATCGTACGTTACATTCTGAAACCCACTCGCAGAAACATTGCCACTCCTGGACGTGGAAGGTTGTCTTCCAGCCCAAAGACGGCAAGGCTGGTCCGCATACAAGAATAGGGTAACATGGAGTCCGTATTGAGTTTGGCGGCACAGCAGTTCCCACTTGGCTACAGATTGGATGTGTGGTGTGTTTTCGGTGTCTCCTCTATGCCAGCTAATGGCAGAATTAATTAGGAATATCCTGTGTAACGCCCAAGTCAGGGACAAAGCAAGACATAAATACTTCGGAAATATCTGGCAACTTGCCAGCCACGTATTCGACCTCGTTTGACGGCTCGGTTATCTTGATTTAAATCTCAAGTATCATTAGTTCGTCCCGCAGCATGTCATGCCACCCGATTGATTTGCAAAAATAATTCACGCTTTTGCATCACCCAGTTTCCAGTTCTGACTTCCCGAATACCACGACAATAATAGGCCATCAATTCTTGTCGAGAACCTCACGCTCAACAAGATGGCAGCCAATTGGACTTTGACCGACCAAACCGCAATGCTACGGTAGATCATCAATTGAAGATAGAGATAACTGGAATGAGCATTGCGCAAATCTTGTTGTACTAACAGAAGGACCAGGCCATGTAAGCACCAGGAGTGGTACTCTTCCGTAGGTAATAAGAGCTGCAAGAAGTACATCTAGCACACTTCGATAGAACATTGAAAACCACAAAACCCGTCACATAGATATGTACTCAAATTCATCATCTGCTTAGTAGTCTACTGATAATAGACTTGCATCAAGCGGAAACTATCGACCTTAGTCCACTTACTACGATGATGAATGCTGAAAGTAGATATATCATATAACAGAGGACTAGTGGCACACAGTCCACTGGCGGAGCCCTAGTTACTCCGTAACAATGTACACTAGTTAGATAGGTAACATTCTACCGTGACACCTGACGGAGGTTAACTTAGCTCAATCAACATCACAATCCTCCATGATCATACAAGTATATCCCTAGCCGGGTCTATAAATCCATGCGCCAGATCCGAAAGCAGTCCAATCGGTAGCTAGCGGTCCCTATCGCACGATACTCACCTTGCTCACAGGCACACACCGGCGACCTGATCTTTGACGATCCTCACCTTCATCCTCCCAAACTCCCCAGCTCCCATCCCAGCTCCCCCTGAATACCCGTCAACCCCAGCGCTAACATCCCATCGTAACCTTGCAATCCAATACCGCTGACTGCCCGCCCTTAACCGCCTCCACCGCCTCCTTCAACACCTTACCCAGTTCCTCCGCCTTCTCAACCTTAGCCGCGAACAGATCCCCACCAGCGGCCGCCTTGGCAATGCCCGAGTAGTCTGGTACGGGATCAAACGAGATGTTGATCTCCTCGTTTGTAACCTTGGATCCCGCTCCATCGGGATGGACGAGGAGGAGGGACTTTCGGGGGGCATTCCATCCTGTTGAAGTTTCCATCTCGTAAGTCCTTTGTCTGGTCATAATATGCGGTTGGGAAGAATTCCGAGCTGGGGCTAGGGGAAGACGGAAAACCACAAACCTTTGTTATTCAATACGATTGTCAAAACCGGAATCCCATAGCGTTTCGCAATCCAGTGCACACTTCCCGGCACACTAAACAAGAACGTCCCGTCTCCCACAATCTGCACGACGAACTTCCCTTTGCCCGCCCCGCCGTGCTCCGCATCCGTCGCGAGCTTGATGCCCAGCGCGCCACCGCCGGACCAGCCCAGTCCCCCACCACCGCAGTTGATCCACGACCCGGGCAGCTCGGGCTGCAGATTATCGTGAACAAAGGCAGTATTGGTGACGGCTTCGATGGCGAAGATGCTGTCGTCGGGACAGATGTCCCTGAGCATGCGGCAGAGATGGCCGGTGCCGAAAGTGCCGTCGCTCGCAGGTGCCGCTTTGGCTGCAATGTCCTCGAGGCGTTTCTTATGCGAGGCCACGAGGGCATTCCACGATTCTTCGGCCGCCTTGGCATCTACTTTGCTAGCGGATTTTGTCTTCAGGTGCTCTGTGATCTGCTGGACGGAGAGCAGGGCATCGGCGCGGAAGCGGTGCTGAGCCGGAATGTAGAAAAGGGGCATCATCTGTTTCAGGGGATCGACGTCGATGTGGAATACCTTGGTGCCGTGGGCGGGTTTGCATTGTGTTGGGATCCAGGGGACGTCGCAGTCCAGCACCACGATGACGTCGGCCTCCTTGATCTCGGCTTCGATGCCGAACCGAAGTCCGAGCCAGGCTGGGTGCGAGGCAGGGAAGCACATGTCACTGCCGCCCGTATCGAGGACTTTCAACCCCTTCACGGTGTTGGCTAGATCCACAAGCGCCGCGGGGATCTTGTGGTTGCGTCCAGCGTAACCTGTGATGAGCAGCGGTTTCTTCGCGCCAGCGAGCGCTTCCGCGAGCTGGCTCACTGCTTTCTCAGGTAATTCTCCGAGTTCGACGCGATTCCAGATCCCTTGTTCCAGGTGGTAGGGCTCGATCTCCTCCTCCATGACCTCTCTGGCACCAACAAGGTAGACCGGACCTTGGGGGTCGCTCGTCGCAAACTGTAATGCACGGTTCACCATTTGCTTGATGTTCTTGCCCGTCTTGATCTCAGCTGAATATCGGCAATACTGGCCGATAATCAACTTCTGGTCGGGCACATCTTGGATCCAGTGGATGTACTCGGTACGGGAGCCTCGCATCTCGCCCTCTAGTGTGAAAGGGCTAAGGCCTGCAAAAAGTAGGATAGGGGCACGGCCCGTGCTGGCATTGTGCACCGCGGCACCGAGACCCTGGGTTCCGACGTCGACATGTACAATGACAGCCTGTGGCTTGCCCGTGAGACGAGCATACCCATCTGCCATGGACATGGCCACCATCTAAGGTTGGATCAGCATCATTGTTCGTAGTAAAACTTGCGCCCACAGACGGCTGAGTGCGTACCTCGTTGGGGCATGTAATGATGCGGGGAAAGTTCTTGTTCTTGTCCTGCTTCCCCCTGACCATGGCCTCAATAATACTAGGGTGGTCCGAACCCAGGTTCACGAAGCAATGTGTCACACCCGCCTCCCCTATCGCCTCAAAGAAGGCAAAGGACGCCGTGTACATGTTGGCTGTTGTGGAAGTGGAGTAATCGCGGGGTATGTTCTTGCTCAATGCCAGGTCGCGTCGACGGGCGGTGACAATGCTGATTCTATGGTCCGGAAGAACTGAAGTTGCTTGGGTTGGGGAAAGATAGCTGAAAGACCTGAAAGAGACGGGAGGAGAATGGAGAGAAATAAGTGAAGCGGCACGCAAACCCGGAATGACGACAGCGGTTTTGGGCCGAAGCGAGCACCTTGTCTCTCCGCGGGAAGAAGCTTTGCCCAGATGTGTACGACTGGCCGAATGATAGCTTCTATGGGACGCCTTGAGGCCCTGTGACTTGTTGGATGGGACTTGGTTTGCATCTCCATCTCCGGGCCTGCATGAGTTGCGGCAAGGCGATGCGGTATCGGAAAGTGGGTACGGAAAAAGGCCATGGCGAGTTACCTTGGTAACGAGCGTTCTTCTGCCAAGACTCCCCGGGAACTGGAATCGAGCGGACATCCTGCCGTGAGGGGTCAGAAGCGGGGTGGTTGATACCGACCGGAGCATCATTGTCTGGACCAATCTAGCTCGAGCTCTACAACTGAGATCGGTCAGATCGGCTGTTTGTCAACCTGGAAATTGCCCAGGTGTTATTAACTTCACTGAAAGCCTCGTAGCTTTCTTGTTCAGTTATCGACTAGGAAGTTGGAAGTTGCAATCCCTCTGTATCTCAGGCACGCAAGCAACTTACTTCCAAGGTTCAACAAAACAACACTTGCTCAGAAGTTTTGTCTTGGTTTCGGTGGAAAGTGTGATTCCAGCAGCTACATCAACAACGTGGGTAACTGGCATGTGAGCCGGAGAATGATAAAGACGGCCAACACGTTGTTAGGACGATAGTAGCTGGGCAACCTGGGCAAGGAGACAAGCGAAAGGAGTTCGAGGCCAGCAGAACCCCGGAGAGTTTGTCCATTTAAGTTGAAAACAGTGGGCCGCTCTGGAGCCGACCTGTAACTGTACTTGGCGGTTGGGCCATAGGAGATATATACAAGGCAGGCGCTATTACCTAAGTATCTTCACTTTGGTGGCCATCATGAGACTGGCTTTAGTTTACCAAACTTTTCCCCGGCCCTCGGCCCGAGTATCGGGTTGCTAGGCCCTGCTGGGACTTAGCCGTATACATTTCTAACCGCATTGACCACCTTTTTGCAGGGTCTAACTGAATCAACCTAAATACTTCGTCCATATTATTTATATACAGAACATACTTAATTTAAGTGTCCGAAGACTTAAATATATTCTTTCGAGTCCTCTTTTTAGGAGGGACCCTTCCTTCCAGAAAAGTATCAATTTCTAACGGCTTATCCGGTAAAATAGGCCGTATTCGCTTATTTCGCTTGTTGTGAAGGTCAACCCTCGCAGACTCACTACAGCCAGGTGACGTACAGCTGGAACACCTGCCATGGCAGTGCCAGGTGGGAAGCCAATCATAACCCCTGCAGGAGCCCCGCCAAGCGTGGACGACTTAGTCGCGCTCCCTCAAACCTAAGTTTGTGATCTTCTTTCCTTCGCTCCTTAGAGTAGAATCTTCGTCGATAGCACCTAATCGAGGTCTCTACCAATGCGATGCAACCCAGGTCGTGACACTTGTCCTGGGCTGTTCGGATCGCTGATAAGTTAACGAATACTTTATTCGGGTCTGGCTCGACGGGCTGGCGTATATCTGGAGCGTATTTATCGAGTTCTTTATATATTTGCTCGTTTCCGATACGTAATTTGGCATTCTCGGCGGCCTGGAGTGTAAGGGCCTTGCCCGCCTTGCCTACTAGGGTACGAATCTTACGAGATACCCCGCCCTCGGCTTTCTCTATCGACTGTAGTTGGCTAGATAGTTGCTGCGCTTTCTGAGGAGTAAAAGCAACTAAAGGTGGTGATATATGAGGCGGAGGATCTGGTGTATGAGGCTCCTGAGGATTACAAGATACGTCGACTAGTCCTTCGGAGCCTAGGGGCCTGATGCGAGTGCATATGGGGTGTGAATTGTTGTATTGGAAAAGGATCACCAGGTCAGCTATTCTGGCCTGGCAGAGCTCTTTTATAGCTCTTATCTATCTTATCTATAGCTATAGGGTAACCCCCCATGGGGTCACGTATCAGGGCCATATACCAGTCTTCCGCCAGCCAGATTTAATATTTTCCGTAGCAAAGGCTCTCTCTGAGGCACGTAGATATGCTTCTAGCATACGTTGCTTGTAAATTGGGGCTGTAGCCTTGTAGGAAGCGTAAGCCCTGAGCTCTTGGCGGTAGTAGGTCTTCAAAGGTGAGAACGGCCCGACATCGCACGGCTGGAGATCGTCACTACATGTTACGAACCGTTGGCCCTGAACCAACATTACAGGCCCGTTGGCAGGCCAGGTGGATACAGACCCTAGGATCACGCGACCCCGCATCGGAGGAAGGAAAGGACCGACAGGTCACGTGTCCTACTGGGGTGGATATGTTGGACAACCAACATATCCAAGTGGGGATCAGTGAAGGAGAGATGGGCATATAAGGGACAGGACTCCCAGGCATTTCATAGATAGACAGTCTCTACTTCAGTGATTAATCTAAGCATCAATCTAACCCATTGGTGAGGCAAACTGCCTTGACGACTCTATTCCCAGTTACCCTACTTGAATACTTCAGTTAACGTACCCCACAAGCAAGTTGGCCACACAAGCAAGTTGGCCACTTTTTCTTGGCACCGTACGAACAACCTTTTAATTAATATCTTTACACATACCAAGATGGGATCGAATTGGAAAGAAAGCAACATAATTCTAGCGCGTCAGGCGCTTCAATCGAAACCCGAATTAAGCATCCGACGCGCTGCCCAACTCTACAATGTCCCTCGTACAACTCTAGCTAACCGAAAACGCGGACTACTATCTCGACGCGATACTCGACAATCTAGTCATAAGCTTACGGAATCAGAAGAGTTAGCGGTCGTACAATATATACTTGACCTAGATTCGCGATCATTTCCTCCCCGGCTCCATGGTGTTGAAGCTATGGCTAACCGACTGCTCCGTGACCGTGGCGCTGGACGCGTCGGCGTCAACTGGGCCTCGAACTTCGTACGACGACAACCAGACCTTCGGACGCGTTTTAATCGAAGAATCGACTACCAACGAGCCTATTGCGAAGATCCTGACGCGTATCGCGCGTGGTTTACGCTCGTACGAAATACAATTGCGAAATATGGTATCCAAGAGGCGGATATCTATAACTTTGACGAGACAGGGTTCGCGATGGGCTTAATCATCCGAGATGGTAGTTACAAGTGCCGAACGACGCGGAAGGCCTCTTACAGCCCAACAAGGCAATCGAGAATGGGCTACAGTAATCCAGGGTATTAATTCGTCCGGCTGGGTTATCCCGCCGTATATTATTGTCGCGGGTCAAAACCACCTCTTATCCTGGTACGAGAATAGCCCATTCCCGTCCGATTGGGTAATCGCTGTAACCAAAAACGGTTGGACAACAAATGAGCGAGGCGTAGACTGGATTCAGCACTTTGATCGCTATACGAAGGATCGTACGAAGGGTGTTTATCGTCTTCTTATCCTCGACGGGCATGAGAGCCACCACTCGACTGACTTCGAGCTATATTGCAAAGAGCATACTATTATTACACTTAGTATGCCTGCTCATTCGTCACATAAGCTCCAGCCTCTCGATATAGGCTGTTTTAGGGCTTTGAAAAGGTCTTACGGCAAAGAAATTGAAGACCTAATACGGGCGTATGTAACCCATATCTCGAAGGAGGATTTCTTTTTGGCATTCTATAGGGCGTATCGTACGACTATAACTAAGTCGAATATCCAGGCAGGTTTCAGGGGGACAGGACTTATTCCGTACGACCCGGAATATGTGATTTCACAGCTGGATATTAAGCTACATACGCCTACACCTCCTGGGAGCTCGTCTGGCGCCCCCTTAATCTGGGAATCAAAGACTCCAAATAACCCAACCGAGGTGCAATCCCAGTCTGAATACGTTAAAAACAGAATCGTACAGCATCAGAATAGCTCCCCGACGACAATACTTGCGGCTATTGACCAATTTTCACGTGGTGCGACGGCTGTTATACATCGGTTAGTTTTACTTGAGGAAGAGGTTACTACACTTCGGAAGGTCAATCAAGAGCTAAGCCGTCGTCGAAGGACTAAAAATCGACAGCTACAAGATAGAGGATCTCTTAGTTTACGAGACGGTCAGGACTTACAGTCTCAACGGGATATTGAACAGCAGCTACAGGATGATATACGTGTAAGTCGTCGTCGTACGTGTAAGGAAAGAGCCGTTGTGGCGGGCCGGTCTCAGCTGACAAGCTGAGTCGGGAGGGATTCGCCCCGATCCGGTAAAACCCCGGAACCGCCCAGCTTAAGAGGAGAACTCGAGACGCTCGCACCTAGTTTAGATTCTTCAAGAATCAGTCTTGCAATATACGCACCCATACACTGGCCTACTTCTAGCTACCCTTTGCACTACCTGACTATTATATTGTGAGACGTGTGGTATCCTCGTTACAGTACGAGACCGGCCGAACCACGCCGACGGCGCTGTAGGGTCGATCTGCGGAGAGCCCGGACATAATGCTCGTACTTGTGAGAATGATAAAGATACGTACGAGGAAGAGGATTCCGGTTAGTTTGAATTATTATTTTTTAGTTTAGTTAAGTTATTGAAGTTATTCGTACGGTGCCAAGAAAAAGTGGCCAACTTGCTTGTGGGGTACGTTACCCCAAAGCACTATACTCCATACGTCAGACCCCGATATTATTGCTAAAGGACTCCGCAGCAGGACTTACTTACTAGCACAAACCCTTACAGACTCTTTAGTGGTTTACGCAGCTAGACTATTAGAGGTTTCGTTACACTGCAGTGAGGGTAAATACAGCACGGCGACTCTATTCGAGTAGGCTTTCCACATAAATTCGGCATGAATATGTGTCTGATGGCCGTCGAGGATAAGGAGTCGCCATTCGGTACCCCTAGGCTTCGTCTCGGGGAGAAAAACCTGATCTAACCACCTATTTGCGATAACTTTATTGCTCCAGCCCTTACTCGTCGCGGTGTATTCCCACTCAGGGATATTTTGGTCTGGGAACCACTGTGCTTGGACTCTCTTGCCGGAAAATACGCAGACAGGTGTACCCCGTTGGGTATGCGAAATGTACTCTAACCAGGAGCACCACGACGAAGCGTCCGACTTTGATACGCGTACCCGGCGTGAATTAGACGTCCCAATAACCGTACCATGCCCAGATTCCCCCTCTTGGACACCTGTTTCATCCATATTATACTCGTTGTCGGGTTTGATACGATACTTCGTATGTAAGCGTTCGAGGAGGGTGTAGAAGTCTCGGATCTTGTTCGAATCGGACGCTCTAACTCGGCTAGCATCTACGACGCGCCCAATTTTGGTACGTATCTGTGGATGGCGGCTAACGAAGTGATCCACCCAGTGTTGGCCGAGTGTATTTTTATCCCCTTGAGCAAGGAGGATTTCGGCAGCGAAGTCGGCCACATAACGCTTGCTAGGAGCCCGTCCACACACTTCTTTGTGTAGGATCCAGTTCACGATAACCTCCTCTTGCTCTGGAGTCAACTTTTGTTGCCTGGAGGCCGCGTCGCGATGCGAATTACCGTGACGAATACGGTAGGACAGTGTAGTCCCCTTGATACCGTACCGATGAGCTGCTACGGCCTGGGAAGAGCCCTGACGGACAAGCTCTTTAGCGCGTTCGATTCGCTGCTCAAAATCGTCCAGACTATGCTCCACTGGATTAGCCATTTTGTACGTAGATAGGGAGCAATTGCGAGGTAAATTGAGAGACGTCGTGTTGTTAAGGCGTAGAAATTCCCTGCAAAATGGGGGTGCATGCAAAAAGGTGGTCAATGCGGTTAGATTCCTGCTTGGGATTGTTGAGGTTACAGTGGCACCGCGATAGGGTGGAGAGGCCGCTGTCCTTTGCGTTGACAAGCCTCCAACAAAACCAGACTCGACCCGTCCCTCCGTCCGTGGTGTAAATCGACCGACGCGTCCATGGATTTGCACACAGCAAGGGCATCTCTCGAAGCCTTTATCTCGCTTGGCCTAGGCGGCATCATTGCTTAACTGCCATCTCGGTCAAGGAACACGCGTGTCCTTATCTGTCTGCCGATTTGTTTGTCCCTGTTTGTCCCAGTTCAAGGTTCCTTCTGGATAGCTCAAATAACGAAGCAGTCGTCCGTATGTTGAGGTTTATGATAGAGGCATTATGGGATAGCCTTAGCAAGGTCAACCTAGTCGAGAGCCGCATTCCCTCTTGGTGTTGAGTTCGGGTCAACCTCGGGTAGATGGGTAGATCCTGTCGATCCGTTGGACTCCGACAGTCAGTAAACACCTTTGCGGGAGACTGATCCTTGTTGACAACGGCCAAGCATGTCTCAACTATAGTCAATATCGTGGATGGTACAACTGTAGCGCGGTGCCCTGCCTTTGATAGGCTCGTCCCAGCTTCTCAACGACCAACCAACAGGACTCTCGGACACCTATGCCGACCTAGACTACCGAAATACCACCCAATTTTGAACGAAAGTAATGATTGGCAACGTGAAATGAGAGATGGGGGAGACCGAGGAGTCAGCGCGAGAAAAGTGAGGTCATCGAAAAATTATGCCCTACCCAGAAAAAAGGGCAAACTGTAGGAAATCTGTCCAGCCTCCTTTGGCCGCCTGATTGGTCTGCCCCAGCCACAATCTCGGAAACGGCCGTTGCGCTGACGTTGATCGGTCGTAAAATTTCCAACCGCCGAAAGTCCAACCCATCTTATCATATTGACCTTGTATTATAGGCCTCTATAGACAGGGCAATGCTAGAGCCCTCCTATTGGACTTGCTCAGGTTGACCGCAAATAAATGGGGCATTGCCTCTTCAACTTGTTTTTACCTTTTACCCCACGTACTGCCATCGGGGCTGCCTGGGAGTGACGATGTTTTGCATGAAGCATGCTCCGCCAAACTTGTACACGAGGGGCCATCTACAGAAGCACGAACCATAGCAAGCCCCGTGTTGCCTGACTGGTCATCGTCTGAGTAAGATCATCTGGCAGGATCCTGGATCCTGTTGTCGCCATGGCCAAGAAACTAAACGACCGGCAAGGTGGCGAGCTAACCACAGGTTGGCACAATTGGCTCAGCGAGGCGCTCTTGCCGCTCAGTGACCCATAGAAGTTTGTATGCAGGGACAGCAGACGTGGCAGTTTTGTACGGTGAGTAGTTGTTACTCATACCTAGTTCAATCAGCAATCAACCACCTACCCAGGCTAGCTACCCTGCTATGTCCTACTCGATCCATTCTTTGATTAGCCGAAGCACAACTGCATCATCGCTGTTGCTCACCGGGAATTTTGGTTAAATATCTCGACTGCAGCTTCAAGAATGTACAAGGTTGGTGCCTACAGGTTTGCCGAAACCGTTTCATTTCCCTCGCAACTAATTTCTCCAATGCAAGTTCCTAAGCTTGTCTGTTGACCTTTTTCTGTTATTTTTGGTGGATTTGTAAAAACCACAGCCGTCATGGGCAGTGGACAGAGCACGCCCTTGAGTGACTGCCTCAACGCCGTTTGCGATGGTCGGAGTAGCTGTGTGGCATATCCAGACAACCCGCTTTACCAGATATCGTGGGTCAATCGGTACAATCTCGACATCCCCGTCACCCCCGTTGCCGTCACCAGACCAGAGACCACCGACGATGTTTCAGGGTTCGTGAAATGTGCCGTTTCCAACAACGTCAAGGTGCAAGCAAAGTCTGGAGGGCACTCATATGCGTAGGTGTCCTGCTCCACCATCAACCGCTGTTCAAGCTAATAAGTCTTCAGGAATTTCGGTATGGGTAATGCCACTTGAATACACCGCAATATCTAATCCATAGCAACAGGTGTCGGAGGCACAGACGGCGAGTTGGTCATTGACTTGCAAAACTTTCAACAGTTCTCCATGGACACCACCACTTGGCAAGCGACCATCGGAGGAGGGATGAGACTCAGCGATGTGACGGATAAACTTCACAACAACGGGAAGAGAGCCATGGCACATGGCACCTGTCCGGGAGTCGGAATAGGAGGCCATGCGACTATTGTGGGTATTTTCAGACTTGCCGGTATGCTGGAAACTAATGGATGCAATCGCAGGGTGGCTTGGGTCCTTCGTCTCGGATGTGGGGATCATGTTTGGATCATGTTCTGGAAGTTGAAGTCGTCACTGCGGATGGGACCATTCAACGCGCCAGCGAGATTGAGAACTCTGACTTGTTCTTCGTAAGTGCACTTCATTCCGGCAACTTGCCAACCAAGAGAGGTTCACGACTAACAAATACCAAGGCATTGAAAGGCGCAGGCGCAGGATTCGGCGTCATCACCGAGTTCGTCATGAAGACGCATCCTGAGCCCGGCGATGTCGTGCAGTATTCTTACTCATCCACCTTCGGGAAGCATGCGGATATGGTCGATGTGTTTGACCAGTGGCAGACACTTGTCTCCGATCCCGAACTCGACCGACGGTTTGGCACCGAGTTTGTCATGCACGAACTCGGCGTCGTCATCACCGCCACCTTCTACGGCACCGAAGAAGAGTTTGACGCGACGGGGATTCCAGACAAGATTCCTACGGGCAAGGTGTCCGTCGTGGTCGACGATTGGCTGGCCGTCATCGCCCAGCAGGCCGAAGATGCTGCACTCTACATTTCGGAAATTCGGAGCGCTTTCACTGCCAGAAGCCTTGCGTTCAAAAGTGATGAGCTTCTCTCCAAGGATTCCATCACTGACCTCATGAACTACGTCGACGATACGGAACGTGGCACGCTCTTATGGTTCCTGATATTCGACGCCACGGGCGGGGCTATCAGTGATATCGCTCAGAATGCAACCGCATACTCACATCGCGACAAGATCATGTTTTGTCAGGGTTACGGCGTCGGTGTTCCCACCCTCACCCAGACCACCAAGGACTTCATAAACGGCATCATCTCAACGATTCAGGGGACTGTACCGCAGACTCTGACGACTTATCCGGGCTATGTCGACCCGGTCTTGACCAATGCGCAGGGATCATACTGGGGCCCCAATCTCGACACGCTCGGCGAGATCAAGTCGAAGTGGGATCCAAGCGATTTGTTTCATAATCCACAAAGTGTTGCACCGTCGACACTCGATGCAGGTCAGACTTCACACGCACACCGTAGGAGAACATTGCCGCTGATGTGGAATCATGGGCACTGAATAATGCCCTAATATGCACATGCAATGAAGAAACGACAGGCCTCGACTCTATGATACCCTTAAGCGAAATTAGCTAGAATAATACATAAATTTGATTCTACAGGGTTGGCGTAGTGACGGTTGCCCATGTTACCACTGTGCCTATGAAATTACCCAGCTTACCAATCGTCGCTGTCGTGAAGTGGCTTCACCTTCAATCTCGGGTACATATATGGTTCCCATCCCTATGCCGATCTTGATGACCATGGACTGACACCTTCCCCAATTTCCCCACACGTCATGGCAATATTCATCAGCAAGAGTTCAGGATTCCCCTCAGCCGGATATTTGCCCTGGGAGCCAAGACCAACTACTACAGTGACGCCCAATACGGATTATTCCTCCAATCACACAAGCCACCCCTCGTAAACCTCAAATGGGTTACCTACTACTCTCGTGAATATATATATATATATATCCCCTCCAAGATGGCAGGGAAATACCGTCGTGTCGTTTGTCTCGTCGAGAATCGAGTCTCGTAACGACTATAATGTTTCTCTTAGCTGGCACCCGCAATACTCTACTTCTCGTAGCATCAACATTTCTTTCATTCGCGCCCCTTGTCAATGGCGCAGAATCGCCCATGGCCAAAACCCTGAATGGGACGTATACTGGCGCCCACCTCCCTGTCTGGTCACAAGATGTTTTCCTCGGCATGCCATATGCGCAGCCTCCCCTGGGCGACCTGCGGTTCCGCCGGCCACAGAGCATAAACACCTCCTTCGCCTCCGAAGGGGTGCGCAATGCCACGTCGTACGGGTACAGCTGCATGCAGTACGGTTACAACTATTCCCCAGGCTTATCAGAGGATTGTCTCACCATCAACGTGGTGCGGCCGGCGGGTGTTGTGTCCGAGAAGAAGCTTCTCCCAGTATTAGTGTGGATCTACGGAGGCGGCCTCTACTGGGGCAGCTCGGCGGATCCGCAGTATAACCTCTCTGGGGTGGTCAAGCTGAGCCAGGAAATAGGAGAGCCCGTGTTGGCGGTTAGCTTCAATTACCGCCTGGGCATGTGGGGGTTTTTGCAGACGCCGCAGGTTCTGGCGGAGGGGTCTAGCAATGCTGGATTATTGGGTACGCGTTCCTTCCCATATCCCGTATCCAGTCCATCATTTCCAAGAGAACTGAAATGTTGCCTTGGGTAACGCGCAGACCAACACCTAGCCCTCCAATGGATTCAAGAAAACATCGCCTCCTTTGGTGGCGACCCCTCCCAAGTAACCATCTGGGGCGAAAGCGCCGGCGCCCAAAGCATAGCTTACCACCTCTTCAGCCACGACGGCCGCGATGACGGGCTGTTCCGCGGTGCTATCATGGAGAGTGGTGGACCCACAGGATGCCAGGTCGAGCCGCTGTCGTGGTACAATTCCGCCGTCGAGAACCTCACGCGGGCAGTGAACTGCTGGGGGGTCGGAGTTCCTGATCAACTCGCTTGCCTCCGGTCCGTTGACGCGGATACGTTGTATGCTGCGCATCCGAGCGTAGTCTGGAATCCGCTCCTCGACGGGGACTTTCTGACGGGATATCCGAGCCAGCTGATGCAAGAGGGGAAGTTCATCAAAGTCCCCATTATCACGGGCGCGAATACGGACGAGATGTTTGCCTTGTCGGGAAAACTAGACACAGAGGAGGATATCCTAAATAATATCCTATACTGGCGCTCCTACGGCCTGACCCCGGACACGGTCAGGCAGCTACTGGAGCTGTACCCCCACAACCCTTGCTACGCACCCCCCTACGCTATCACAAACTGCAGCCTCGGCCCATCTGCCGCATCGAAGGGGGTACAGTGGCGGCGGGGGGCGGCGATGGGGTCGGATCTGGTCATGGTGGCGCAGCGGAGGAGGATGGCGGAGTTGATGACGGATGCGGGTGTCTCGGCATGGAGTTATCGATTTGATCAGAGGATCTGGAATGGGAATGAGTGGGATGGGGTCAAGCATTTTCAAAATGTGGCGTTTAGTTTTCAGAATATTTCGGGGTTGTTGGGGCCCAGTCCAGAGTATGAAGGGCATCTGGATTTGGCGAGGGGGGTCGGGGCGGCATATGCGAGGTTTGTGAGGTATTTGGATCCGAATGGGAGGGGCGCGGGAGGAGCAAATACGACGCATGGAACGAATGAGACGGTTGGGGAGGGATTGTTGCCTGAGTGGCCGGTGTATAGTCTGGAGAGGCCGAGGAATATCGTGCTTAATGCTACGAGGAGCTGGGTCGAGGAGGATACATTTAGGAAAGAGGGGATTGCATATATAAATACGCCTGAGGTGAGTAAAGAGCTACTTGGATAGAGGGATGAATACGGAGCGTAGGGTGGGTAGAAAGAGGTTTTGTGTGGTAGCTGCGCAGTTTAGCAATAATGACTTGGAATGAATATTTCAAGTCTTCCCTTCTCATCTGTCCCCAGTCCTAGGGATATTCCCGAGCTACACCATAATAAATGAAAACAAAAATGAATCCACCAAATGGTGTTCAACAAGACAAATGCGTAAAGCTCAGGGTTAGTTAAAAAAAATGAAGGAATGCTTGCTTCCTCCTGTAATCAGGAGGGCATTGGGAATTGAGCCCAATGCGGGGGTCGAACCCGCAGCCTTGAGATTAAGAGTCTCACGCTCTACCGATTGAGCTAACCGGGCGGTTCGTGACAGTTGCTCTGATGAGCTGAGCTGGCATTGATGAATTTCTAATTATTAGATAGCTATAAAATCGGCAATTGTGGAGATAATGGAAGAAATTTTGCAAAAGGTTTGCATCAAAGCATTAGCTGGGTCGGACACGACTTGGACTCAGGTTGCTCGCTTGAGTAGACCCACATAGGAGAGGTTCTGACTCGATGTTTTTCTTGCTGAAGGATGAGTCAGTTGGCTGTCTGGGTCAATTTTTCTTGAAGCCGAATTTCCACTGCACAGTCAAATTAGTATGGACGCACAAACAAAAATGATTGGTGGGTTGGGAAGAATCGTAGTTGCCAAGTTGCCTCTAATTACATCCACTATCGACAGTGGCTGGCTGTCTTTTTGTTCTTGCGATTAGGTCGACATGTCTTGCCAGCTATTCATTGATAGCCGAGAAATAGCATGGAGTTCAACATTAGGTAAGTCCCTTATTGTACCGTGAGCACCCTATCCACCAATCTCATTGTTGGAAATTGACCTATCGAGTCTAACCCTCGAAGTGCGGAAATATGCATACCAAACAATAGGCAGCTAACGTTGGATTATAAGATACACACTCTCTCTTCCATGTCGTTAATATATCAGTTGGATACACGAATAGTGGACGATGTTCTCCGATATCAAAAAGCTCTGTTGCTTAATAATTATGATCCTCTGCTGGATTGTAGGTATTGAACTGGTGGTAAGAAGGGAACATGAGATAAAAATTGCTCTCATGTAGGTCAAATACATGAGTCTAGTTACTGATTCATTTCGGCTGCAGGGCAAATTCTTGGTCAGTCCTAGACAACTTGTGGAATCTGATGTCAATGAATACAAGGGGAAAATTTCCACCACCCGCCTTCAAGGACCGGCTTCATCACGGGATGCGAGATGATCCGAAATTTGCTTGTGTGCAAGTTTTCAAAAAGAGAGCAGAAGAAGAGAAGCTAGGCAAAGGAAGAGGGAATGGCGGTGGGGTACGGAACCGCTCCTGCGTCTATGTTAAATAAAAAGAAAGTTGTGTTGGATTACGATGTCTATGAGCTCCGCATATAGCCTCATGTAAATTATTTCTTACGTTTTCCAGCAGCCTCATTATCACCATCAAATCTACCCAACGCCACAACAGTGAAAAAGTGAAGGATTCTGCTTGAACACATGTGACTTAAGACTGCGCCATGCATGCTATAAGCTCGCTTAGACCAGGCACGCTGTTCATGCCAACGCTGATTAAGCTACTACTTAAGAGAATGGATATACTTCACTGTTTTGCTACACTACTTACGTGCAATTTCGAAATCATAATCTTCCATAGGCGTATTAATTATTTTCTTTTGCCTAGAGAGCCGGAGTAGATTGTTAATCCGTAGTAATCTATTATGTAACCCCTAATTCCTATATTAACGTAGGGACAGGGTTGGGAGTCTTGCTTTTCGGTTTTAGGATCACCAGAACCTCGACAGTCACGCTCGAAGGGACTGAAGTCATTGATCTGACCAGCATCGACGACGAAAAAGTAGCGTCGCCGCACGATTGGGAATCCGGCGGTCACCCCAAGCTGCTCATCACACGCACCATACGACCCAGTCCCCCTCACAATGCCGACATTGAGCCGAGGACGGGAGCCTACCAGCGAGGGCAATAATAGACCACGAGACGCAGGTCATCAGATCCTGCCGCACTCGGTCGATTGGCACGATGTCCTTAGTGCTAATATGGTCCGGCACGAGCCTTACGTTAGATTAGGGCAACAAGTCATCTAAGCTCAGATTGCCAAGGTCCATCTCGGTGATCTTTCTTATGCTGTCCGAGTTGTCGAAGCCGAACATATGACCGCTCGCGGCCACGACGCGATCAAACTCCTCGCCACGGCTGACCGCTATTGTATCCAACCGCAACGTGTCATCGTCGAAGAGGCTCGATTAGCCGTATTCAGCGCGGGTGGCGGCGGCTACTATGTCCTGGAAGCGTAGTGCGATGTCCATAAGGAACTGGACTTGCTCTAGCTAGCTCTGCCTCTTAAGCCTAAGCATATCGAGCTGCCTATGTCCCTCCTTTATTTTCTGGTTGACTTCCGCTCTAACCTATCTGATACGTGACCCCAAGGGGGGTTGCCCTATAGCTAGAGATAAGATAGATAAGAGCTATAAAAGAGCTCTGCCAGGCCAGAATAGCTGACCTGGCCATCCTTTCCCAATACAACAATTCACACCCCATATGCACTCGCATCACTATCGAAAGAGAACCTTAGTGAGCGAGCTACATATTAGGTGGCGGGTATGAATAATAGCTAATTAATATATGCGATTCGACTGACTTACCTTTGGAAACTAGCGGTGGATATGAGGGGCTAGGATCTCCTGGAGCCGGCATCGTAATAAGTCGATGCCGACCTTAGCCTTGCTCAGCAAATTACAGGGGGCTTTTATAGCGAAAATTTCATCCTCAATAGCGCTACGCGATGATCGAGATCCTCTACTTGCTCAACGATATCCAGTTGACAATATCAACGTTGCACGACACGATAATGAGCATGACGGATCGAGGATTTAATATGTATATATGTCCGGACCATATCATCCACCAACGCGATGTCTTCCTTTGTTACAAGGCCCTCGGTTTTCTCTTGAAGGTCCCAGGCACATCGATCACGCTGAAATACTATTACGAGGGGCCGGCTATTTCGAGGAGCAGCACGTCATTAGAGAAGGCCCGCTAGGGGGCGTAGCTATCAGCTGATCCAACCCCTATAACACGGATTAGCTAGCCTAGTGAGCTATGAAAGTCGTTTATAAGCAGGGGATAGTTCAGCTAAATTCCTCAATGTCTTGTCTTTGACTGTGCAATTACTTATAACTGCTCATCTTCCTGCTTTCTTTCCCTCCTTAGCAGTTCCCGCCTACGGCGACTCTATATCATCTGCTAGTACAACTTCTAGCTCCTCTAGAAAGACTAGAGGCACCTCTACTAGATACTCCTCTAGGATAGCCGGAAGCTTATCTTTCGTGACTAACCCTACTTCTAAATTAGTGGACGGCGCGGAGGCAATATGCTGTGGTAGGCTCTCTGACTGATAGTTGCAAAGATGGCAAATATGTTTTACTCGATAATGATCGTCAGCTAGCTCAAAAGAAATTTCTGCTTCGCATATTTCTCACTTCTTTAAACAAATGCGAATACTCCAGGTGATTGACTTCAGATGTCGTTCTTGTGACCATGGAACATATGGGGCAGGTAATAAAACCAGGTGCGTCGCAGGGTGTCCTGGATTGAATTGGTCTGGGAAAAACGATCGGGGAAAGTCTCGATACGTATTCACGGCATCGTCGCAGTTCTGGTACAAAAGTTGTTGTGAAGCTTTGATGTGGTCCACCGTAGGCCACCTGTCATTAGGTATACCGGTGCCACTCCGCTTATCAGGATGGGAATGTAACAACGCTTTGAAGTATGCAGTCTTAATTTGCTCCCTAGTGTAAGAGATAGCATCAAGACCAAGCGCATCAGGTGGGTAGTTAGCATCCTGTTGGGGTACCCACAGCCACATATCGGTATGGCAATTGCCTGATCACGCAAGGGCAGGGATTTAGTTAGAGACAACACAACCAAGAATAAATAGTTGCGCAATTTCCACAAACGGGATTCGACGCATGAGATTAGATCTGCAGATAGAAGTCGCGTCAACATATCACGTCTTGGAATCACCTACCGCCGTTCATCAGACATAGTCACCTTCCCTGGCGCCAGATGAGACGTGCGGGGCAAATGATCACCTCGATAAGACCCTCAGCCGGGTCGGCACAGCTATGCTTGTTGCAGTTCTAAATGTCGTAAGATTCGCTATAATAAAGAATGAGGCCTGACAAGGACACGCTGAAATAGGAACAGCGAACCATGCACAGTAGCATGGGTGCACTTTAGGTCTCCGGGCGAAATAAACTCCATCTCTCTATCTATATCAAATCGGGAGATCTCATAACGAGACCTTCCCATTCGGAGAAATTAACTAACTGACCGCTTGATCTCCCAACTGTTACTAATTCTCTAAATCCTGGCAGAAGCAATTGAGCGGCAAGGCAACATCCACCGAACCACCTTTCTGAACCTCCTTTGCGAACCCTCCTTCTGAACTATGGGCAGCGAGAAAACAGATACAGTAGGTCGAAGCAAGTCTCTATGGGATGATACCTTGGCCAATACCGCCAACACTATTGCCTCCCTTTACCACTGTCACCCACACACAGCTTTGACGGCGTGTTGGCATCGAGCGCTCAGGCACTGGATTTATTATGGATAAAAAGCAAGGATAAACATGGTGATAGGTCGTGTGTTCAATTATTGACAAAGATAGATGGGATCCTCGTACCAGCTAGCTCAGATAACAGGGTAGCTACTGGAGTAGAAACCCCCAATACTCCAGCTTGTCCTAGGAGTTTCCACCCCTGGTTTTATGTGTCAAACATGCCTTACTCAGTATGTCAGATACTGGGGTTGTAACCGGGGAACGTTCCAGCCCCAAAACATACAAACGATAGGGGACCGGTGTTTTTGCAGGGGGCACGTGCGCTCTGAGCGTCTCGTAAACTAAGAGATCCTCCAACTTGTAGCTGTCGATTTTGAGTCCTTCGACGACGGCTTAGCTCTTGATTGGCCTTCCGAAGTGTAGTAACCTCATCCTCAAGTAAAACTAACCGATGCATAACAGCCGTCGCACCACGTGAAAATTGGTCAATAGCCGTAAGTATTGTCGTCGGGGAGCTATTCTGATGCTATAAGATTCTGTTTTTAACGTATTCAGACTGGGATTGCGCCTCGGTTGGGTTATTTGGAGTTTTGGATTCCCAGATTAAGGGGGCGCCAGACGAGCTCCCAGGAGGTGTAGGCGTATGTAGCTTAATATCCAGCTGTGAAATCACATATTCCGGGTCGTACGGAATAAGTCCTGTCTCCCTGAAACCTGCCCGGATATTGACGTGGGGTTAGGGTTTTTGGGTGCTCGTTTTCGTTTTTTCCGGTTTCAGACGAGTTATGTAAGCGCGTTCTTGAAGGGTATTGAAACGGGGTCAGGCGGTCAGTAGGATATACCTACCACCTAACACACTGAACAGACGGCTCCAGTACCAACAGATCCCATCTGTTGGTCTTATCAGACGAAGGTCGTGGTACTTGTTATAAGAGCTTCGCTCTTATACGTCTGGTGCGCGAGTTGGTCGGATGTGCCTCTGAGACTCTCGTCGGAATGGTTCTCAGAACAAGACGTCTGGCTCTGGAAGTCGAATTGAAGCTCTCGCTGGCACTAGATTGCTCTGATCAGAGCAAGATACAATCCTCTGTCATTATCAAGGCTAGGATGAGGGCAGAATAATAGGATTTCGAAAGTAGTGTCTAAATGCATATAGAAAAGAACCGCATGATTGAAGATCTCGCTAACTAGAATCGAAAACAAAAGTCAAGTTGATTGAATAAGATGATAAAAAAAAGATGATGAGTTGTTGAAAGTCGTCTGTCATCTCCGTGTCCCTTAAGAAGTGTGGAAGACAGGGGAGTCCTCCCTGGCCCCCGTCACCTATTTTCCTGACGTCCGGCCTGACCCCACTACAGTATTTAAGACCTTATGTACATAGTCACTCTCTTGAGAAAAAGATAGGAATTCAAGCGGCCTTTTCCACGGTAATCTGATCCAATTTCTCTTTACTTGGACAGGCATTCAATGTCTGACGTACCTGTTGAGGTACTTTCTGTTCCCCTATAGATCTGATTGTGCCTGCTGAGGCCATTGTTCCCATCTTTCACCTGTTGAGGTGACTGTTCAAGGGCCTGTTGAGGTTCCTTTTCTTCCCTAGCCTCCTGAGGCTCTAGTTGTTCGTACCTGTTGAGGTACTTGTTGTTCTGATCAGAGCTAGAAGAGCTCTTGATCTTGTTATTTCTTTCCACCTCCCGGATAGTAAGGTCTTGTTGAGGATCTTGTTGTCCGTTGTCATCATCTTACACCTTAAACCTGCGGGTGGTTTCTGTAACGAAACCTCTAATAGTCTAGCTGCGTAAACCACTAAAGAGTCTGTAAGGGTTTGTGCTAGTAAGTAAGTCCTGCTGCGGAGTCCTCAAGCAATAATATCGGGGTTTGACGTATGGAGTATAGGGCTCTGGGTAACTGAAGTATTCAAGTAGGGTAACTGGGAATAGAGTCGTCAAGGCAGTTTGCCTCACCAATGGGTTAGATTGATGCTTAGATTGATCACTGAAGTAGAGACTGTCTATCTATGAAATTTCTGGGAGTCCTGTCCCTTATATACCCATCTCTCCTTCACTGATCCCCACTTGGATATGTTGGTTGTCCAACATATCCATTCCCTCTTATTTCTTCTGGATCATTTGGATATATAAGGGACAGGACTCCCAGGCATTTCATAGATAGACAGTCTCTACTTCAGTGATCAATCTAAGCATCAATCTAACCCATTGGTGAGGCAAACTGCCTTGACGACTCTATTCCCAGTTACCCTACTTGAATACTTCAGTTACCCAGAGCCCTATACTCCATACGTCAAACCCCGATATTATTGCTTGAGGACTCCGCAGCAGGACTTACTTACTAGCACAAACCCTTACAGACTCTTTAGTGGTTTACGCAGCTAGACTATTAGAGGTTTCGTTATATAGGTGATGCAAATGAATAACAGCAAAGGATAACCCTGGATATTACAAAGAACATGTCAGTGTTCAGGGTCTACATTGCGTAACTAACAGTCTTCGCACAATCCAATGGAATTACTTTACTTGTGTAGCATGTAGGGAGATATTCACCATAGAGCCTTTGAAAGTAGAAGTCTCGTCTGTGGGTTAAATGCTTACATTTGTAGGTAAGCTGATACGTGACCCCATGGGGGTTACCCTATAGCTATAGATAAGATAGATAAGAGGTATAAAAGAGCTCTGCCAGGCCAGAATAGCTGACCTGGCATCCTTTCCCAATACAACAATTCACACCCCATATGCACTCGCATCATAAGCACTGTTTAGCTAGGAAATTTACTACGAATATACGTATCCTGATTGATGTGCATAGATCACCTCGACTCACCTGAGCCTGATGATCTATCATGTAACTTGGTCCTTTCTGTCCTTGGGCCTGCCAACGAGCCCATGGATCCAACGGTTCGCAACATATCGACGCCAGCAGGCTCAACGCGGTCAGTACTGAGATACAAAGGACAGATCGAGATGGAAAATTTGGCATATGAAGCTACGGGTTTTGCAGTCATACCAGCCAGATTTCCCATTTTCCCTCATAGAACCCATGGGTGACCGCTTAACAGTATGACCTTCTTTTTATGGGTTGTCGCAACGCACGAAGTCAACATCATCATCATAACGGTCGCCACACGTGTATATACACAGCTCTTCAAGAAATTATTCAACCAATCTAGGCTCATCGTCGATGCCAGGCGCCATGCGAGACATGCACGTACAATCACATTACGTATGTAATGCAACATGGCTGGCCAACCAAATAAGTGCTTTTCATGATATTCGTGCTTCCACAAGGAATATATAAAGTCGGCTCTCGCCTGCCGATAGCACGTAGAGTGTGGGATCATTGGGGTAGATAACTCGCGAAACGTGTGGATATATCTCTTGAAGTATCGAGATTGTCGAGGCTAACTGCTGATGTACTATTGGCTAGTATCAGCCAGGGTCTCGGCGCTAATCGTATCGCGCGTTACGCCAGAATTGGGTATCCAGAAGATGCTACTTGATTTATCGGATCCGTGTCAAGCCCCCATAGACCTCCACAAACCTTGTTAGGTAACCCTGTGGGCTGTATCCAGCATATATATGGACTCAAGTGTGTATAGACCCAGGCATCAGGGTTTCAAGACAAGGGCATAAAATTACAGAAACGCACATCTGCTGAAGCATTGTGAATATATGCGAATTTACCTATCAAACTTGAACACTTCAAATTCTGCTGGTCGCTCCTATATTAGACTCTTACCCAGGGTAATCATAGTTATGCTGTGAGCGCAAATATGTAAACATACGTGGTCCTCCCGCCTTACATCCACGATGAATTCTTATGTTAGCACTACCGTGACGTACACGAGGTACTTACTTCAGCTTATAAAGAAAGTGCCTCTTGAATAAGGAGGACTGACATGGTGCTCTAAGATAAGTGTTCCAAGACGGTACTCTTTTCCGTTTTCAATCATTCTCCGTTTTTAGAGATCTGATGGAGGTGTTGCCTCGGGAATATCCACTGCCACTTCTGATGTTGGAAGCATCCACTTCTGGACACCGGTATTCCCGAATACAAGAGTGTAAACCGCTAGATTAGTAGTTAGGTGGGTGGCCACCAGTGAATCCGTAGTTTGTATGTTTTTCTTTGCCTACTTAATCTACTCTACAACCCGTTCTTAACACATACGACCATAGGCTGCAGAGAACTCGGGATCCCGTCCGCTCTCCCATAGATAAGCTGCAAACCGCTAGATTAGTAGTTGGGTGGGTGACCACCAGCGAATCCCTGGTGTTGTATGTTTTTGCTATGCTTTTGCCCTCGGCCGTATGCTAGATATTATGAATATCCGTAGCTATTTTTGGTCTCGCTAGAGTCCTTATCCTCAGTCCTAACGTTATGTTTTGTGGTATAATTGATTTTAGCTGTACTTGGATGTCTTATCGCCCTTGTTCTAGGTGTTGCTATCCGAGCTCAAGGGAGGCTCTAGAGTCCTACATAAGCTTCACTAACACCATATCTTAACACATACGACCATAGGCTGCAGAGAATTCGGGATCCCGTCCGCTCTCCCATAGACAAGCTGCAAACCGCCAGATTAGTAGTTGGGTGGGTGACCACCAGCGAATCCCTGGTGTTGTATGTTTTGGTGCTTTGAGTCTTTTTGACTGTTATTTGCTTCTTTTCTTGCTCGTGATTGGTGATGCCTTGCTCTGAAGCTGTGCCCTGGGTATCCGCAGTGTGAGACTGTCTTCGGGTTTGATGTATCATTAATTATTACATAATATTCTATCACTCATTAGCCCCACTTCTGATAAGGATACGGCCTATACAGAATCTCCTGCGTGGGCCTATCGAATTTCGGCTTCTCCCACGCCTCACCCGGTCTATTCTTATCCGCATCATACGTCGCGTTCTCCGGCACCACTTTCCATTGCATCGTCGCATTGCCCTCGCGATACGTACTCCTCTCCGAACCTTTCGTCAAATAGCCATCTCCCATGACTTCCTCCTTCCCCGTTTCGAGATCCAATCCCCTAATGGCGCGGCCAAACAACTCGAGCGCCGCAAGGGGCTTGTAGAACGGTACCATGTGCCCACTCTCATAAATCCGTGTGAAACTGAACCTGCCCGCTTGCTTGACCTGCCCGTGCACCAGGCCATCGCTCGTGAGCAAGTCCGTGTATCCGGCCGATTCGAACCCAGCAGCCAGGATCTCTTCGGCAACAGCTTCGCCGCCCAGCCAATTGCAGTTGAAATCCGCATCACCAGCATAGATAGCCACCGTGGCATTGTGCGAAAGCAAGTACCGGATGTCTTCTACGGTATCTACGTCCCGCGCATCATCGCCCGTGTTCTGGAAGGCAGCCCACGCGGCGTCGTTGCTAGAGAAATTGGTGTACGCACCAATGGCCGCCTGCACTTCGGCCGTGTTAAGATAGTCGATATAGAACGAATACGGAAACGGGTCCGGGGTCAGTTCGCGCACGTCGTAGGGGTCTCGGCCAAGGAAGTTGGTGTAGAGATCCTCGACCTGGTTGGCGCAGAAGCTGTCAGCTTGGGAGCAGATGGCGTCAAGACCGCTAAGCTTGCAGTCTTTGAGCTGGTCGAGGCAGTGGCCTGGGCCGTAGAGGTTGGTGTAGAGGAGGGCTTCTTGGGCCGGGGTGAAGGGGCGGTAGTCGTAGGTGTTTCCAGGGGAGACGGTGAAGTTGTAGAAGGCTTGGTAGTGAACGATGGGGTCGAACCTGGTGCAGTTTAGTAGGCGGGTCAGAGTTAGGAGATTCGTGGGTTGAAAAGGGGTAATTACCAGCCATTGCCGACAAGTAATGTCTCGAGCTTGATTTGTTTTGTTCCTGGAATATCGAGAGCATTCTGGCGCTCGATGTAGGCGCTGAACACAGGGCCGTAGTGTCCACCATAACTCTCAGTCGCAAGGTTAAATCCGTTTCTCGAGTACTGCGGGAATGCACCCATAAATCCCTGCAATGTCTTCCAGAAGTTGGGCGCGGCGTTCAGCGTCGAGTTGGCCGTGAGCGTCAAGTTGGGATATGAATAAGTCCCACATGACGAGCGTTCGGAGACAAAGTCGGGACAGTGACTGTCCGGAAGCTCTATAATGTCGTCATTCAGCCTATAGCCCGGAACTGGCTTGGTGTAAGAGAACCCTACTTGGCTCGGCTGGTCAATGAAGAGCATGTTGCTGGCGTTGGTCCACGAGTACGGGTTGTTGTAGACACGACCGTAGTAGTCTATGCCGCAAGGTCCCAGTTCTTGGAATAGGCCGATCATGGAACTGGAGCCTGGGCCGCCATTTATCCTGCACCGCATCATTAGGGACGCATTTCGACGACAATCCGGTGAAGAGAACTTACCACACTGTCAACGGCGCCTCTGAAGGCTCCTCGTTCCGCGCCTCAAAAAACCACCAGAATATGTGTTGATCCTCCCCTACATCGGCGTATCCCGAAAAACTCTTCACCTCCGGATCCAGCTCGCAAATGCCGGCTGGGACCTCCTTGTACCGCACCGGAACACCAGCGTAGCCCGTCGTCTCGGTGAAGCCGTCGGGCGGCGAGACGAATTGCGCGGAGACATCGTTGTGTACTATCGCTCGGAGAAGGAGAAGACTGCACAACCAAATCATGATCAAATGTTGATATAGTTAAGAAATTAATACATTACTCAAAAGAACAGCAGACCAGATAAGGCATGTGCGTAAGTGCCGAGGAAACGTGGGGTTTGGAGCCTCAGTTCAAAAGCGCTGGGGACTCGCTATCCTCAATCTAAATCTCGGTGACGGAGATGCCACGCGGCGAGGGTTGTGGTTCCCTGTAGTAGATCGGGTGGCAGGCGGGTTTCAGCCGCCAAGATCTCGTTTAGGATAGACCTAAGCAGAATTTTGGGACCTGTCTTGACTCGTGTACGGCGCTTAGGGTCTCGTAGATTGGCTAATTTGCAGTTGGAATCATAGCAAAGCATGTTATATTGAAGCGGAATACTCCAATACTTTATGTAGAAAATCCCGACACGGGCTGACACAATCGCCTCTTGTTGGTCTGTGTGAACTGTCTGACCTGCGTAGAGCCTCTCCAATCTCGAAAACAGTGTCTTACTATGGCCGGGGGTAACGTACCCACCCACCTTTCTGGCCACCTGATCTGCCAGCTACAACAACCTTCGGCACAACAGATTATCGTCGGTATTGGCTATTATTATACAATGCCTCGATATTCAGAAAATTTCGATTCAAGGCGCTCTCAACGATATCAATCAAGGGATATCCCAGCGCCAGGCTTCCCTCCGATGGGGCGTTCCACGCTCTACCCTATAACTTCGTTACGCCCCAAACCACGTAAGAAGGTACGATTAGGGCCTAATGAACGATTTGGTAACATTGTACAGATTAAGGAAGCGATGGATCGAGCCCTTGAAGTAGAACGGCAACGAGACTAGGTACAACGTCGGAATCAGGTAATGCTGGACCCAGCTAAGGCGTCAGAATCTATCAGATCTATACCTCAGGAAGCCCTAGAGCACAGCTTTCTGTTAGAGCTGGTTGTACCTGAATAGCTATAATAGTACGTTGAATACACTGTTTCGAATACCTTCAATTGGATTGCAATATGTGGCCAGAATGGTGGGTGGCCGGAAAGGTGGGGTTGTACGTTATGGGCCAATCCCGGTCCCCATGTTGCGACCCCTGCCGGATTGTAGATCGTCCGATGTAATGAGTCGACAAGACGGCACTGATTGAGCATCGAGACGCTGGAAGCGTTGAGGCGTCATCCAATCTGGCCCCACTGCCAAAACCTGTAACAATGGCATCAAAATTAGTCAATGATCCACGCAGGCATTCAAAGCTTGATTGACCCAAATCAAGCATACTTGAAACTGGAGTTTTTTAACTCAAACCGGCACAGCCAGATCAAAGTTTTCCTTAGGGACGAGAGAAGTTGCTCTTCAGATCAACAACACCTGTGCTGGTCCACCAAAAGCAAGGCAAGATGGAGTTTCGTCGCTCCGGTGTGAGAATGTGGGCGTGGCGTTTGGACGATTGGCGGTCCCGCTGCATATCAAGCCGCAGTATTATGGATAGCACCTTGCGATTCAGTCGCAATCCCGCGGCAACACGGTGGGTTTCAACAATGCCGTTCCCGTGCTCTCATGCAATTCACAGCTCCATCGTCCATTCTCAGTCAGCCCCAACCTGGCAAGCCACACTGAGCGCGAACTCAGCAAGTAAGTTCTCCGGTATTGCTTACTCCTCTCTTTGCGCCCTCTATGCACTGTTCTGTTCCCTCTTCGTCCCCAAACTCTCAAATAGATAAAAGCGTGTTTGATCAAAACCTTTGGACGGATTATCGTGTTCTGGGGGTGATGGCCCGAAGTATTTTAGATTCGTCACAAAGGTTGCTTATCATTGTGTCTGTGAGAGATGCCCTTCATGCAAGTTAATTATAGTAGTTACACTTGCTCTACATCTGCAAAACAAAAGAGAACAACGGATTGTTTCAGACGAATGCATACTCAATTGAGTATTCTTCACCATCTAACTCGCCATGGCAGAGTCTCTGATCGCCGTCATGTGGTCCTTAACTCGGGTTGATTACGGCTAAGATCTCTCACCGATACCTCCGAGTAACCCGACTCGTGGAATGTGCCCCTAAGCGCCTCTACCATAACTCGACGGATCGTTTCATCGACCTGGCTAAATGCACTATGCGGAAAGACCGATTCATTTGACATTTTGTTGAAAAGAACTTCTTTCATGCTTTTTCGTCGCGTCCAGTTCCCCTGTGACTCGGTTTATCTTTTTCGTGGGCCATTGTTTCAGGTCCTAAACGTGAATCAAAATGATCAGGATCTGAACAGTAAAGATAGGGGCTCAAACTCGAGAGCAAGTTGTTAACTATGTTTAGCTCAAGCCTTAGGGATCTCATGTATTTTTCGAGAAGACAAAGAGAGCCAGACCGTTGAGACCGTTGCGACTTGCGATTAAGGTGCATCGATAACGCCGTGACACTTCTCATCTACAGCCCTATCCCGAAAGACCTGATCGGCCGAAAATCTTCCCCACACCTGTTCATTGCCCTATCATAACATCCTATAGGATTTTAGACTTTGAAATACCAAGCCACGCCGTAGTGTATATGAACTCATGCATACACGCGAATAAGCACAAGTGTCATGCCCGAGCAAATGAGGCAGGCCGCAAGCAATTCTTCTTGCTTATCATCCTCCATCAGACGAAGTTGGAAACGTCACCTAAAAATGTCATTGACACTGTCGCTAAGTGGCATCATATTCGGGCGCTCGATCTAGGAACTGCTAGTATACGGCATTACCCGGTGGTCCATCCCGTAGAATATATGCAATATTGAACGATAAAATGGCAATGCTTCATGAATAACAAACCTGAGTTAATTTATATCATGGTTCTTTGAGGACGCCACCGTCCCTAAGTACCTAATCTGAATTTCTCTCCCAATCACTCCTGAAGTCGAAGTTCTCATCTCTTTTATACTTGAGAGTAAGTATGACCCTTAAATCCTCCATAAGCTTAACTCTTCGCCAAGTGTATCCTCCGGCGTTCTCAACATTACAAAAGGAGATCACTATTGAGGAACATGCAAGCAAGCCACGGGTCAATCCAACCAACCTCACCATCCCCTTCCCTTGGGTTGATCAACCGGCCATGCACATTGGGTTGGGTTGACTGATTGTCAAGGTGGCTGCCATAACTAGCCGGAAATGAGATCATCGTCAACCTCGCCGGCGCCCTAACCTACTAGCATGCCGGCGCCGTCCATCGCAACCGAGCTGTTAGCCAAGCCATTGACCGCTATATGGTCATTTCCCGCGTTGTCGAGCTTGAAGTAGCTAATTTTATTCGGATTCCGTAGAATTCGGTGACTTGAGCGCCAGAGTACCGCCGAGATGATAGCTAAAGTTCCTACAGGGCTAGTAGGGGCCTCTAGCACGTGCAAATTACTAAAAATGGGGAGCCCTTAGGTTGGCAACCACTTGGCAACCAAGTCTCCAAATTGATATGCCTTCTCAACCAGGTTGATGAAATGGCTCATGACCTGTACCACACTTGAGCGCTCGCAAGAGAAGGCGGGCGCCATCAATAGTTCCCACTAGTTGCATTTATCACTTTCATGAACGCAACACCTATTCTGTATACCTACGGGAACTGTATCCCCGCGTTTCGACGTCTAATCCTTTTCCGTCGTCTTACGTGTAACCTAAGCTAGGGTTCTAGAATAAGTGATCTACGGTAGATTTGCCGACGTGGTCATGACAAGGGTTTCGTTCACATAGGACGCCTACGCTCATCTCTCGGCTGAATGCAATCTGGATAATTGGCCACCAAGATTCACCCGCTATATCATAACTTGCAACGATTTGACAATACTTTCATAGGACTGGGTCCTTGGAATATTTGACCCCTGCTATACGCCCTAGATTCCAGAAAGACCGCTATAGGACCGAGGACACATGACTTGGTACTGGTGGTCATGTCGGCACTTGGGATCTCCCAGTCTCGGGAGAACGGCATATGATACTTAGAGCGGTCTGATGATTATTTATTCTCTACACATGCCGCTCCGCTCATCGTCGACCTTGGCACGCTTTTCTACCTGTGACGAATCTGAATCCTAAGACGCAACTATCATCAGCTGCCAGTCAAGCCCAACATGCTTTGGAGACCACTTGTCCTAGCCGCGGCGGCCATCGCGCCTAGCGTCGATGCGGCTGCGACACTTCGGTTCTCGTGCTCGCAACTCGTTGTTGATCGTCTAGATCCGTAAGTCAACCTAGGACGGCTATTGATGAATAAATAGGGGCTGTGCTCACTATCTTCATCCAGACTGGTCAACCCCGGCATGAACCCCTCGCCCCATCTCCACCAAGTTGTTGGAGGAAATGCATTCAATACGACCATGGACCCTGCTGTACACGACCTCCCGACTACCGCGACGTGTACTTCTTGCACACCGGTTGAGGACTTTTCCAACTACTGGACTGCTACTTTATTCTTCCGGTATGTTGGCATATACTACTCTTCTCCATTATTTCTGCAACGCAGGGTTGAGCACTGGTCTTGAGACCAATTCCCAGGCAGGCTCTGATTATAAACAACGACAGTTTGCTGACTACGTTTCCACTAGTGCGCGCAACGGAACCTTCAAGCGCGTCAACACCTTTGGCAATGAACTTGGCTTCACGTCCGCCAAAGGCGGCCAAACTGTGTACTACCTCTCCTCAGGCAAAGTAACCGCCTTCAAGCCCGGCTTCCGCATGACCGTCGGCGACCCCACGTTCCGCACCGCGGCCCAGCTCAACGCAAAGTACAAGTACATGGACTTCACCTGCCTGGCGTCGTCCATGACGCGCGGTGGGCAAACCCTCAACTTCCCCACTTCGACCTGTGCCGCGGGCATCATGGTCAGCATCCGGTTTCCGACGTGCTGGGATGGGAAGAATACCGATAGTCCCGACCACCAGAGCCACGTCGCCTATCCGAATGGAAATGCCTGCCCGTCAACGCATCCTGTGGTCGTCCCTCAGGTGTTTTACGAGACCTACTGGGATACAAGGCCATTCAACGATAAGAACATCTGGCCCACCGACGGCTCTCAGCCTTTCGTTTGGTCATTTGGTGATAACACGGGTTATGGTATCCATGGCGATTATGTCTTTGGCTGGAAGGGCGATGCGCTGCAGAGGGCGATGGACAACAACTGCAACAGCGATCTTTTCGCTAACCAGATCAACTGCCCAACACTTCAGGTGCAGTCGCTAGATCAAGCGAATCAGTGTACCATCAAGCCAGAGGTCAATGAGAACCTGGACGGTTGGCTCACAGAACTTCCGGGTGGCATGCCAATCATGTAGATTGGAGCGCTGGGTCTGGGTTTGGCCGCGGGTTTGGGCAGAAGTTTAGATGTGTCAGAAGATCCGTTTTAATCACCAATTGAAGTAATTATGACTTAGTAGGCTCACACGAGATTCTCTCGTGGAAATCTCGTTTGTCTAATCAAGCCATGAACAGTGTTCCCGCCGTTAACCCTCTTTAGCCATGGCCGCGACCCGTATAACCGTGCCCTTAGTCTCCAAAGAAATTCAAGTCAATTCCAACTGGTTAACGGCCAAAGTGATGCATACAACATCTCCTAAGGCATCTGGCGGATAGGGCGAATTCAAGGTGCGATAGTTGGAGTCGATGGCGGGGCAGTGTGTGCAGACAATTCAGGAGCTCTTCTTTTGGTGGCTTGATGTTGTTAGGTAATTCTTTGCTTGAATCTCGAAGGGCTCAAGTTTAATTCTAGATATTTCCAGTTTTTGGTGTTTTCTCCTTCTATTCCTAGTTAGACATACAGGCTGCACATGCCAAATAAGATCTGCAACTAAAGTTGGTCTGGCCGGACCCCTGTGCCGACGAACAGCTTCCTTGCTGTGTTGATCGTTCCGTACTTGATTTGAGTACTCTTTGACTGGCACGTCACATTCAATGTCATGTCATCTCCAGGCATATCCATTACCGTCACATCCACCCAGACTACAATGATTAGGCCATAATCATGCTCCAATGGTAAGTTCCGATAGTATGCCAACTCTATGCTTCAATACACTACGTAGATGCGGTATTTGCCTTCAGTCGCGGCGAAGTTGGCGCAAAAGAAAATTAGAAGCTTGCTCTAGCGGTTGCCTAGAGACGTGACAAAAAAACAGAATCACTCATAGTCATTTGCCTGTCATTGTCCAACATGTTGAGCATTGTCTTTGGCTCCAGTGCAGAGTCCTGTGGATCACTCGGTAGATGCAAGATCGCTGAGACACAACCGAGAGTTCATGTCAGACATCCCTGAAAGATCCGTGTTCATGCACAGAAGGCTAACTATTTCAGTGCTGCAGGAACCTGACAGGCCCAATGTCATATTCCATCGGCTCCATTTCTTTACGTCATCCCTGCCCTCGAGCATGCGCTCCTGCGGTCGCCAATTGCAGTGGGATCTGTCTCACGGACACATACGGAAACATGATCAAGAACATCGGAAATTTCTCTACGAGAGTCATAAAGTCCCAGAGTGCTTGTAAGAAGCGATGCTTTCCATTCTAAAAGAGGAAAACGTCGACGACCTCGTACGCGCTCTACTTAACCATGCCTGACCCGCTTGGCCGCCCGACTCCAACGCACCTGGCTCCGGAGTACCTCTGGGCTATAACACCCCTCCCCCCCCCCTACTCACCGGGATCTTGTCTTGCTTATTCTTTGTCGCCACCCCTCCCCCATCACGCTTCGCCCTGGGCCACGACGGAATAATGAGCAGGGTTTACGAAGACCAGAGAGGTCTCTTCTACAGCCTACCTTCGCTGGCCGGCCGCTGTTAGCTCTGGGGCTGGTCATTGGTGATGGAATCTACGCGCTCGCCGGCCCAGAGCCCTGCTGGGGGCCTTTGTAGCCCTGCTTGCGCCACCTTGTCCTCAACTCCCTCCAAAGGGAAGAAGAAACGAGAACTAATTTATTTAAAAGCCGCCGCCGTCGTCGCCCTCTCGTCGCCTCTCGCCGTCCTAGTCCTCATATATCACCATTCGACACTTCCCTTTCCCCGTACTCATATATCACTCTCCAAAACTTCTCTCTCCCTTCCTTTCGTCTCGACTTATTCTACCTTACCATCGCTAACATGACGGTGGTGTCGTCTACCATGACGCGCCGCCACCTGACAGGTGGAGCGACCTTAGAAGCCGCCTCGTCCCGGCCCCGAAGCTGTATGCTCGATAGAATCAAAGCCAATCCCGGGAAACTAAGGGCCTAGGCCGAGAAATACTTCGAGACTATAAAGATAGGTGCGGCTGGGTGCTAGGGAAGGTGACTATGTGTAGGCTATCATGGAAGTTAATTCCAAGAAGTGAGATGTTTTATTAACTTCTATCTGCCGAGCTAAGTGTTACGCGTTTGGCCCCTTTTAAGAAGCTCAATCTCCGACAGTTATCCGATCGCTCGGCGGCTTCAGCCACACAGCTACACAGCTACACTATTCCTTATCCTTATAATTACTTCCCCTCCTAAAACTACTAGTCCCTAATAGTAACGTAGTCCACAAGCGAACGGGTCACCCAACCGCATGGGTCACGCCCATAGCAAAAAATAGAACTAAACTTCCTAACTTTACCATGCAACTAATTCTCGATGGATTCTGCTCAAAAAGAATCTCAATTCCTCCTTGCAACTCAGGCTATCAGAAATGACTTAACACTTAGTATCCGACGTGCTGCAACAATCTACAAAGTCTCGAATACTACTCTCCAGGCGCGTCTTCAAAAACGTCAATCACGTCGCAATATCGAAGCTAACGCTCGGAATTTAACAAAACTAGAATAAAATACTATTATTCAAAGGATAATTGAGCTAGATTCGCAAGCATTTCCTCCCCGGCTAAGTGCTGTTGAAGATATGGCAAACCGACTGCTACGCAACCGCGACGCGTTACGCGTCGGCAAGAACTGGGCCTCCAACTTCGTTAAGCGACAACCACAGCTCAAGACGGTATTTAGCCGTAAACACAACTATTCTCGGGCCTTATGCGAAGATCCAGAGCTTATTCAAGGCTGGTTTGACCTTGTGCGCAGTACAATTGCGAAATATGGGATCGCCGATACCGACATCTACAATTTCGACGAGACCGGCTTTATGATAGGTCAGATTACCGCATCGATGGTTATTACGAGCTCTGAAAGGAAAGGTAAGACTAAGCTAGCCCAGACTAGCAATCGGGAATAGGCTACGGTGATCCAGGGCGTCAATTCCCAAGGCTGGACGGTCCCGCCATACATCATTGTCAAGGGCCAATACCACCTCTCTTCCTGGTACGAAAACTACGCGTTGCCGAAGGACTGGAGGATCGCCGTGAGCCCAAATGGTTGGAATACGAACGAATTGACCGCAGATTAGCTAAAACACTTTGACAAATACACCAAAGGCCGGAAATCGGGTGTATATCGCCTTCTTATCCTGGACGGCCACGAAAGCCACCATTCCGACGCCTTTGAGCAATATTGCAAAGAGAACAAGATTATTACACTTTGTATGCCTGCCCACTCTTCTCATATCCTCCAGCCACTAGATGTGGCATGTTTTGCGCCGTTAAAAAAGGCCTACGGCTCGCAAATTGAGAAGCTTGTCCGAGCCCGGATTTCGCATATCACAAAGGAGGACTTTCTTCCGGCATTTTGCGACGCGTTCAAGAAGAGCCTGACCGAAAGCAATATTCGTGCAGGCTTTCAAGGGGCTGGGCTTGTGCCTTTAAGCCCAGATATTATTATTGAGAAGCTGGATGTGAAATTACAGACTCCAACGTCCTCCCGGCCCCCTACGCGGGAAACCCTTCCTTGGGCTTCTCGGACGCCAAACAACCCAACCGAGGCTACTTCGCAATCCGAATTTATTAAATATCGAATTTCCAGGCATCAAAATAGCTCCCCGACGTCAATTTACGATGCTATCGATCAGTTTTCGAAAGGAGCGCGGAGTATTATGCATAAGATGGCTTTACTCCAAGCTGAGGTCGCCGAACTTCGAGAGGCAAATGCTCTAATTAGCAAGCGGCGCAGGGCCAAAAAAACACGAGTACGGCTTGGAGGATCACTTAATTCACAAGGCGTACAAGATCTTCAAGATCAAAAGGACGTTGCGCAGCAAGTACAGCAGGAAATGCGTGGAAATAGCGCTGGATCAAATCGCGGCCAGCCACGGCAACGGCGCTGTGGCGTATGCGGGAAGACCGGGCATAATGCGCGAACCTGTCAGGTAGAGATAGAATTATCTGGTCAAGAGTATTCTGAGTAGTTTTAATTGATTTACGGCGTTGTGGTTGCGAAATCGTGTTGAATTCCATGTTTTGCTAGTTGGCGTGACCCGTTCGCTTGTGGACTACGTTAAGGGTTTTTGGGTGTTATTTTTCGTTTTTTTATATTCAGACGAATTATCTAAGCGTATTCTTAAGGGTATTCAAGACCCTGTGTATATAGTCACTCTCTTGAGAAAAGGATAGGAAATCAAGCGGCCTTTCCCACGGTAATCTGAATCAATTCTCTTTACTTGGAGAGGAATTTATTGTCTGACGTACCTGTTGAGGTGCTTTTGTTGCCCCTATAAATCTGATTGTGCCTGCTGAGGCCATTGTTCCCATCTATCACCTGTTGAGGTGATTGTTCAAGGACCTGTTGAGGTACTTGTTATTCTGATCGGAGCAAGAGAGCTTCGATCTTGTTATTCGTTGCTATCATCACAAAACCTTGAACCTGCGGGTGGCTTAACTGCCCGTCGTCAATATATATATATTGAACTTACTTATATGGGGTATCTAACCACTACGTATATTAACGTGTGATAGGAACAACCTTAAACGGCCTACAGACTAAACTTGTTCAAGATCTAGGAATATCGTCTGCTCATTTGCCACAGGCTTACTCTAGAGCGTAACTGGCACCAGTATCAGAGACTGAACCTATTTCATTTTGGATGTCAGTCGCTCGAAGCTAGATTTTTCAAGCAGCGGGCCCTCTCCCGATCCGAGTCCTGTAGCTCCTGAACGGCCCCTTTCTAGCATCCACATTATTATACTGTCTCGCAGGTGACAGTGCAAGTTGGTTCGTGCAAAAGTACAGCCATCCATCCATTATAGCAGCTGAATCGGCATGCTGAATCAACCCGCTCCGAACCAAGGTCTTGACCATGTAATTCTCCGTAGCCACTAAGCCCGATCCTCCGGGCGCAACGCCATTGACTTCTTCTCTCATTTCTGACTGCACGGTGTCCACATAGTAGATGGCGTTATGCTCAGAGGCCATGATGTAAACTCGCCCTCTATCATCAGCTGTGAAACCAGCTTGCTCCGAGCCCAACTGCCCCGGATCTTGCACTGCGTCCAGCATGTCCTTGTCCGAAATTGTATCATCGACCAAGGTGGACTGGAGAATGAAGTAGTATCGCCGAGAGGCAAGAACACCCCAGTACACGTTTCCAGAAGCCAGCGCAATGCCGTCTGATCCTGTTTTGGGAAATAACTTCGTCGTCCCATTCCAACCATAGAGAGGGCGGCCATTATACGAGCCTACGAAGTTACGATCTGCCCGTGTGACCGTAGTATTGAAAAGTCGTCTGCTTGCGCTGCCATCGTCGAGGTTAATGGTAATCAACGAACCCGCGGCCGATGCGTCCGTGATGAAGGCATATCCGTTGGTTCCAAGGGTGTTATTGATGCGCAGGTCGTTCGCGTTCATATTCTCGTATAAGAGGGACTCGGGGATGAAATATGTCCGGATCAACTCCCGAGTCGTGACATTGAAGGACATGACCTTGGTGCCAAACAGGACCGCACTACTCTGGCCTGGAGCTATGCCCGAGTCGATCACCCACATCTGGCCGAGAGAGTCGAGCACTACGTTCTGGACGTTGATGAAGCATTCCGAGATGTTCTGGCTTGGTGTGCAGTTCTGGATATCAGCAGATGGCCAGGGTTCTTCTTCTGTGAAGCTGGTCGCTAGAACGACGTTTTTGGGCGTTGGACCGGAGTTGCGGGGGTAGGTCAGGTAGACGTTCAGGGTTGAGTCCACTGCGAGTCCTGTTGGTGCTTGGATGCTCTCGTGGACGGCTTCCAGACCCGATCCGATGATGTCAAAATCTTGAGTGCATACACCGATGGTTGAATTTGGACCTCTGGTAGGCGTAGATGGGCAAGTGTCTGGGAAGCCGTGAAATGGGACTGGTGGGCAGAAGGTGTCGATTTGCGCAGCCACGGCTACGGCCAGTGAAAGAAGAAGGCCCAATGCCATGTTGTTTTTGCAGATTTTCTTTCAAGTTGATGAGCGATTCCTTTGGTTTTCAAGCAAGTCCAGCTTGTGCTTTTGCCCAGGTGAATAAAGGGTAGCAACAGTTTCTTACTAATTACCCTCGTATATCATGATGCAGGTCGGCACTCTAATGCATGTCGTGTAACCTGGGGTGATGCAGCTAATTCCATTAGTGCCTAAGGTAATTTCTAAAGATCTTCGATCTCAGACATCGAAATGTGCTGTTATTTACATGTTCTTGCGTACCGCTATCTGTTGATCCTAGCAGAATTAAGTGTGGCTGTGACTTAGTTATATAGAAAATGCATGTGTTAGCCCCCCTGGTGCAACCTTTCACATCCCATTCCTAATTATCCTTATCCGCGTACCAATCTGCATTCCTCTGTTTTATAGCCGCCTTCACCGTAGTCGCTAGGTTTGGAATTATGGGCCGCTTTTCACGATCGATCGCTAACAAGAAACATTAAGGATATATTAGTAACGTCCCACACCCACATATAGGACACCTAAAAATGCCTTATTAACACCGCTAGCCTCTAACTTTAACCTCTTTTATCTTTACTAATATCGATTTAATTATTACGAAATTTTACGTACGTCTTCTTTACACTAATATGTTACGAACCACGTTCCTAACCAACACAGAATAGGCCCGTTGGCAGGCCTTAGGTGGATACCTGCAGGAAAGGACCGGAAACAAGGATAGAAGATAGGAACGGAAGAAGGACGGACCGACTAGAGAAGGTCACGTGACGGATCACTGGATCACCTGTGACGGTTGTCACGTGATTGACCCACACTGGTCTGAACAGATTGATAAGTGGTTGCAGATACCAAAGTCAGGGACTTTGGTATTTGTGAAGGTCAACCCTCGCAGACTCACTACAGCCAGGTGGCTTACAGCTGGAACACCTGCCTTGGCAGTGCCAGATGGGAAGCCAATCATAACCCTTGTAGGAGCCCCGCCAAGCGTGGACGACTTAGTCGCGCTCCCTCAAACCTAAGTTGTCATCTTCTTTCCTTCGCTCCTTAGAGTAGAATCTTCGTCGATAGCACCTAATCGAGGTCTCTACCAATGCGATGCAACCCAGGTCGTGACAGTATTGGTCTCTTTTGGTGAAGACACCTGGTACAGTGGCGTAGTGGCAAGGATTGCAACCCCTGGCACGGCGTGACATCACCCAGTGAGCCAGTGAGCCACCCCGGTAGGGTCACGAAGAATAGGAGTGATCCAACGAGATCAGTGAAGGAGAGATGGATATATAAGGGACAGGACTCCCAGGCATTTCATAGATAGACAGTCTCTACTTCAGTGATCAATCTAAGCATCAATCTAACCCATCGGTGAGGCAAACTGCCTTAACGACTCTATTCCCGATTACCCTACTTGAATACTTCAGTTACCCAAAGCACTCTACTCCATACGTCAAACCCCGATATTATTGCTTGAGGACTCCGCAGCAGGACTTACTTACTAGCACAAACCCTTACAGACTCTTTAGTGGTTTACGCAGCTAGACTATTGGAGGTTTCGTTACAATGACACTTTCAATACAAGACCATTTGCCCACAATCCAATAAGTCTTCACGTAGTGAAACGGGGTCAGGCGGTCAGTAGGATATACCTACTACCTAACACACTGAACAGACGGCTCCAGTACCAACAGATCCCATCTGTTGGTCTGATCAGACGAAGATCGTGGTACTGGGTGTAAGAGCTTCGCTCTTACACGTCTGGTGCGGGAGTTGGTCGGATGTGCCTCTGAGACTCTCGTCAGAATGATTCTCAGAACAAGACGTCTGGCTCTGGAAGTCGAATTGAAGCTCTCACTAGCACTAGATTGCTCTGATCAGAGCAATATACAATCCTCTGTCATTGTCAAGGCTAGGATGAGGGCAGAATAATAGGATTTCGAAAGTAGTGTCTAAGTGCACGTAGGAATGAACCGCATAATTGAAGGGCTAGCTAACTAGAATAGAAAACAAAAGTCAAGTTGATTGAATAAGATAATGAAAAGAGATGACGAGTTGTTGAAAGTTGTCTGTCATCTCCGTGTCCCTTAAGAAGTGTGGAAGACAGGGGAGTCCTCCCTGGCCCCCGTCACCTACTTTCCTGACGTCCGGCCTGGCCCCACTACAGTAGCCGCGGGCTTTGAGAGTTAGTCCTATTACCACTAACATCACCAATATAACTTTCGCAGAACCTGTGCTTGAGAGTCAAAATGAGATCAAAATTGGTTGGATCAACTCGAATGAAAGGAGGATCCGGGCGTGGCAGTGAATCCATCCAGTTTCTAAGGCCTTGGCGGTATCAATTCCCCGTTGTAACGCGATAGTTCTATTCAGCAGTGAGTACTAAGGTCAGAATAAAAGCCAGACAGGCAATAGATGCTAGTAACGTTGCAATGTGTGGATTTTTAATAATCTAGAGTCGCAATTCTGGGTCTAAAATGGTATCAAGACAAGTGCCCCTGCATATATAGTTGCTAATTGTGGGTTATAGCAGCTTTAGCCGGGGAGACACGAGCCTCCTTGGCTGCGCCAAACTTCCACACTACGCTCTCCCGCTACTCCCGCTACTCCCGCTAAGGCAGCAACAACACCGGCCCACTCACGAAGATGGAGATTGTCAAAGAAGAGATTCGCATTTTGAATTAGACTGTTTTGTATGGGATTGAGCGCCACGGTTATGCCCTAGGCCGAAGGTGGTGTAGCGGCAATTGCACTAGTGGGGTCAAAACCCTTCCTCGTAGATAAAATAGCTACACACAACAGAACAGAGAGCAGATAGATAGATCAATCAACACTGGATCTACGCAGAGTCATCAATAGAGGACTGAATCCCTCCTTTTGCTCACTTTAGCATCTGCCAAAATATTAGTAGTGATATCCTATTTGAAATTGTACCAAGTTTGGGGAAATATCTATTTATCCGGCCTAAGCAGTAGTGTGTTTACTGCTTCGTTCGGTCTTGGTTATAATGTTAATTGCCAGGCGCTGAGGTTACATCCACAGCCTGCTTCGCCTTCGAACGTAGATCTTTGGGGTTGGTCATGATCAAAAGAGTGCTTGAGTAGGTTGTGGGCCCTCGGGACATCTGCCTCACTGATTTCAGATATGCTGGCGTTTGTGGATCACCGGATCTTCCGCGGTCCCGTATTGATCCATGACTGGAAAGGCGGAGTAGTGAAAATAAGTAACATTTCCCCACTTGTCTATGGTTATCAGTCTAAATTTGGTCATGATTTCTGGAGAGACTTCTGGAGAGACTTGGGGGGCTGAGCTTTGATTCGCACTTTGTTCCGATGCCAACATGCTACAGTTGGCCAAGGACAATGTTTAGAAATATCCACGTGATGATATCCTGTGTCCTCAGAATCGCCCTGGCATTGGATGGCCAATGAAGTTTCGAATGCCCAATAAAATCTGTCAGACAACGCACGCATCAACCTGGCTGAATTAAGAGCATACAGGTATACAGAGTGACCTATTTGGGATCTGAAAGGTTCTTGCGATGAAACACAAAGCAAAACAGTTACATAACTATGCTATAATCACACGACCTTTCTAGTAGTATGGAAAGCTCCTCTCACGAAGATGAGACTAACGTTGGCCAGGACCATTTTGGCCGACACCGAAGAAGTTGGGTATTGCTAACTACTACCAATGTTGGTCTAATAGCAAATCGGACCTGCACTGTTTATGGTGTTTACTTTGTGTATTCAATTATCGATTTTACTCTGAAGTATGTAAGTAGAAGTACTTATTACACTTGAGCTTTGTGGCTTAGGGTGGCTCAAGAGAGCGTGGGACCACAATACAAGCATCATGATTCCGGTCGCGATTGGCAAAGATGCATACTGCATCCGCGCGAAAACGCGTCAACAAGTGTATCGTTCGCACAATATATCAATTCTTTGCACAATGTAGTGAGTTGTTAATTTTTTGCTAACTTACCAGTCCGCAAAAATGTCAATTTGGACAGACAGCTCTACTGCGCTGTCTCCCTCGACGTCGACATCTTCCCTCTCTCCTTTCCCCCACGTCATCGAGCCGCACAACTCGCTACACACCCAACAACAACAGCAGGACCGTGCAAGACTCTATGGCGACCCGGTGGAACCCGTGGGACCGCACAACAAACGCCAACGAACGCATGGCCCAGATGCAGTCAAACAGGAGCCGATCGCATTCGAAAGTCGCGACCAGCGCACCCACCATCAGCAAATCACCCAATTGACAAGAGAGGGCAAATCGGCCGAGCAGATCAAGACCATCATGCTGTCCCGCGGCATGAAACTCAGAAAAGGGGTCAGAACCATAAGGCAATTGCAACGGCGGTGGAACCTGCTCGAGGGCGAAGACCACGCTGCCAACAATGTCCGTTACGTTGCAAGGAAAAAGGCCAGAATGCAACAGAAGGCAATGCTGGCCGAGGAGGCGCAGGCGATGGACATAGCAGATGTGGACGAATCGGTGCGGAGGAAAATGCGGGAGTCAGACGTCATGGCATTGAGAAGAGCGACGGCTCGAGAGTTTATGCGCGACAGCCTAGAGTCACCACAACGCACGGCGGCGACAGATCTGGAGATACAAGTCAGCCGCGGCGAGCCATCGAATACGAAGGAATATAAGGAATACCAACTGAATTGGGTGCTGGAAACACGAAATCCCGTGTCGGGAGCTGAGAACGCAGTACCGGTGCCAGGCAACCAACGGCCAACAATGGGCAACGCGGGACAGCAGCCAGAAATGCAGATACCGAGGGGCCAGGACCCACAACTGGTAAACAACAACCCACGCAACGAGATAGAATGGCTGCGACATGATAACCAGGTACTGTGGCAGGAAGTAGAGAGGCTAAGAAGCGAGAATAATCAACTCCGAGCCGAAAATCAACTTGGCCGCGAGGTCCTCGAGCGCATGCAGGACAAGCCATGCGATAATTCTGCGTTTTTGCGAGCCGCTGCTACTAGAGTAAATGTTGGGCAACCGATACACTACGACATCACTCCATTTACACCAGCTACCGCTGCGAGCAGGGGTGCCAATCAGCCGACGCAGAGCCCAATACACGGTAACTCCCGCTTTCCAAGACGCCTTGCTGGGAGTATGCCTGTTGACGAGCCGCCAGAGAGCAGACATGTTGGTGCTTCCAACGAAAATGCGAACTCCGCCACACTGACCAAAGATGGTCATAAGTACAGCATGTCGACGGTTGGGCCTGGGAACGCAAATGCGGAAACGTTGGCAGCTGCGGTCCCGCCAACTGAACCAAACACAACCGCTGTGCCGGACTACGATCAGGAGGAAATCTATGCCGTTCAATTCACAAATAAAGAGGTCGAGACCCTCTATGATGCCGTGAAGGAACGCCAGGAGAACAAGTGGAAGATTATAGGGAGGGCCATTGGCAGGCCTGCGGATCACTGCGAACGGTATGCTAGGGAGCACTTCTCTCAACTCTGCAGAGTCTAGAGGCATTTTAGCGGAACCGCGCCTTGAGATATGAGCCGGGCTAGTCCGAAGGTCACAAGCAAGGAGCGCGCCTTCGCGTTTGTTGTTTGTTTGGATGTTGAACGATTGGGGACTTCGTCACAGCGGGTTTTGGCTGGTAGCTCTCACACACCTTATCGAGCTTCTTGGCTGGTTTCTAGGACAAGGTACTCTAGCATAAGGCCTTGAACGGGAACGACTATCTTGTCCTCGAGACTGAACGCGAGGGCTTGGGTGTAATATTCATGTAAGTATTGAATTACGATGTAAAGATGATATTGCTAAGGTTGCTTGCTAGCTTCGATCGAGGCATTGCTGGGCAGGTGCCTTTGCATATGGAAAGTTGTGCCGCAGGGTTGCGAGGCTGATCACAGGGCGCTGTTGCCTGCTAAATTTGCATAACCAGTCGCGCCTTGGCGGCCGAGTTCTACGGGTCCTCACGACGTCAGTTAAGCAATACCTAACTTATTGATCCTTTTTCTGCATCACATTCCAGGAAGGCCAATGGCTTTGAGCGCGTGATAATGGTTGTAATTGCAGCAGTAATTACCTATGACCCAGTGGACAAGCCCTGGTCACCAACACGTCAATACAAGGTACTTGGTTTACCAGCCCTGCCATGTCCTGTATAAAACCGTGCACCTCCCGTATGTCTCTGGATTCCATCTTGGTTGTTTTACACTTTATGACAGCAACCATGGTGAGAAGTTTTGTCCTGGCCACCCTGGCCGCAAGCGTACGCGCCGATTCCTTCCCTTGCTCCTCGGAGTTGAGTCGATCCTCAGTTCCCCAAATGGGGAGCGCGAGCAATGCCACCATTTACACAATTCGCCAAGCGAGCGAGAACCCCAATGCAACGCGCTCCATCACTTTCAGACCATTCGATTGGTATTCCAATGATCCTGATTTCTAATATGCGAAATGGACGTGGCGTAAGTTCCTTGCGTCAAGCATGTCGCTGGACTAGCTGAAGTAATGACTAATCCATGCGGCCAGGCGTCAACGTAACCGATTTCTTCGTCCCCAGCGCAAACATCCCATGGAGTGATTTGACCCCCTACGTTAACCCCCACGTCGTGAACACAGTCTACGACTTCACCTGGCCTGACGGCGACAACCTGTCAGACGCCCTGGGAGGCTCCATAGAGCCTTTCTGCATCACTACTCTCTCCAGAATGGACTATCTCGCCAACGTGGCCACGCCTACACCGAGGAGGACACGAACAGCGTTAACTGCACCTCAGTCCTCGGCCAGGCGCGTGTCAAGGCCCTGCAGTCGATTGGAAACGGATCCAATGAGACCAGTGACAAAGACTGTACAATGCCCACGATTCCATGGTCAGAGCTGTCCGGGTGGGCGAGCATGTTTGACTCCACGACAGGACCCATCCGCCCTGAATACGGAGGGTTCATTGAAACGACGTACGACGTCAATGGAGGGAATAGCACGTCCAGTGTTATCGTCAACGGCACCGACGTCCCGAGCCCGAACTTGATGAGTCGTGGGGGCTTCAAGGCCAGTTTCGACGGCGTCGCTAATGGAACGAATACTACCCATTACTACACAGCTATGAACCAGCTGCAGGTCCTCATGCTCACTACGTTGAGCTGGCTTATATCTGAACCTTATGTGAATTCTTTTGCTACCATAACTGAGTGGCTCAGCAGGAATGATTTGTATTCAAACTTCCCGGCTGCCCTCCTCGGCCACTGGAGGAAGAGATGGCTCACCGGAGCAGAGCATCACGATCGCCAGCGACGCGCTATCGCTGAGGAACCGGAGGGCCCTTCGATGCAGATACCGAAAGGGGACAAGTATTTCGGCCTGAACCGACTGGAAGCGTCTACGCTGTGCCAGATCAGGACGGAAAAAATAGGACTAGCAGCCTTCTTATTCAAGACAGGGGCTTTTGGCGTGTACTCGCCGCTATGCCGCTGTGGCGACGCCCCTGAGACGGCAGAGCACGTGATCCTCTTTTGCGGGCTGTTGGAAGGACCGAGGGAACGATTACGGGCCGCTATCGCACCACGGCCACTATACTCTCGCAGAGACCTCGCAACGGCAACAGGAGAACCAGTAGTTAGTGGGACTATTGTAAGGTGGCTGCTAGGGACGGGTCGGACAGCTTCAAGGCCCAGATAGCATCGATCTTCTCAGGGGGGACTTTGTTGGTAGGTTGAGAACCAACGTAGTATGGTAGTGAACGCAACGCAGTCGCCAATAGGGCGAACCGACGACGCAGCGTATGTATTTAGTCCAGCCATTAGGGCACGGTTTGACATACGGGAGTACTAGTAGAGGTACCGGGGGCTTCGAGCCTACGGCGTATTTAATAATAATAATAATAATAATGTATTCAAACTCCGAGGCCATAAGACTGATTGCATCATCAATAGGGCATGCTGAATATCGGCAAAGCCATTGTACAGTATCGACTAGCGTGCTTTGTTAAACAGGCATGTGGTTGTCTCACAAAAATTTGAAGTTGATAGTGTATTTCACCAAGTAGTTCAGTCTTCAAATGCGTCCCATTTCGGTTATACTCGAGAAGAGGTCCCAACTACATGATACAAGCCAGGCCCATAGCCACTCCAATAGCCACAAAATTATCGATAAATCAATGGGGTGTACCCCTGCGCTTATCCATTGAGTTGCACTTAACATCTGCGAATATTTTAATGTTCTCCGAAACAGCCCAATTCGAAGTGCGAATGTCTTCTCGAAGATCCTTCTTCGCGAGTGGGCCGAAACTGTCGCTGCTTTACCGGGAGTGAGGGCATGGTATGTAAGTCAAGCTGTCACAGTCTATATGTTGTATTACACATGCATCTGACCAATGGTATTGAGGTAGTTGATAGTTATGGTTATCTGTCTTTCCTCGTGGTGTGTATGAGTAGAGTTGTCTTGATATGAAATCAAACGCATTCCCAGGATAGAGTGAACAGCAGCGAATAGCAGCGAATAGCAGCAAATTTGTTATCATTATCTACCTACTTAAGAAACCGAGGGTTTTAAGTACACATCAGGAAAATGTATGTCAACGCCATCGTTGCTATTGAATCTTGTTCTAAGTTCCGATGTCGGGTTTAGATGTTGATATTCATAGCATAAACACACCTAGTAAAAAGTACCTAAGTACCTAGGGCTATGTAATCGAGCAACGCGCAAAAAGAATGGTACCTATTCAGTTCAAATCAGCGGACTGCATCCATGATCCATCCCTACAGATATTTCAGAACCCCTTAAGCCCGACGGCTGTAGCTTTCTGGCCATTACCAAACGCAGTTTGGCATGCCACCGCTTCACAAATTGTCAAAGATGTGGTCAATTCTCAAGTTTCCTTCCGTCGAATAGTTTGCCACGTATCGCTCTCCCCACGACTGCAGTTGAGTGTCTAGACATATTATTAGCAGTAGTAAATATCTTGTGTAGTGTACAGGGGAACTTACCATACGTGACAGCTGGCTTGGTTGCGCAGATCCAAGTAAAAGTATCATTGGTAACCTTCTTCAACTCATCATTAGGGAACTCCTTAATAATGGTGGCGAACGTCTCATTCGTCACGCCAGGCTTCAGCCCATCATAGTCAACCGAGATGCCCATACTAGTCGTCGACACCTCGTACTCCTTGTAATACCCAATGGTCCTTGTAGTGTGCAGAGCAATAGCATCCCAAACCAACTGGGTGCGCCTCGCATCCCAACCATCGTCCCCGTAGTCGGCGAGGAATTTCCTCGCTGCAATGGCTCCGTCGACTTCGAAACGCTTGTCGCTACTGACGATGGTAGAATTCGGCGCCATGCTCCAGCCGAGATCATGCAGCAGGGCCGACACGGCTTGGACTTCGATGTCGACGCTGTTTCGGAGCGTCTCGTTGCCGGCGATGATGAGGGAGCCGAAGAGCCAAGCCCGCATTTGGTGCAAGAAGACGGCCTCGGAGCTGTGATTGCGCGAAAACTCGATGGCCGCGCGGACTGTGGGCGTGTCGATTACGGTGATTCCGGCGATGGTGGTGTTGGGATAGGGTGAAGTGGATAGGACTGGGTCGCCGCGCTTTCGGACTGGGCTCAGGGGAGGGTTGTAAGCGGGTTTTGACGAGGTTCCAAGACCGGCCAAGCAGGTAAGCAACAGAATAGTCTTGGAGATAAACATCTTAACGGTTAAGGGAGAACGGCTGATGTGAATATTTTGATTGTTAAAGATGCAAGCCGCCCGATGCGAAGGCAAGTGATACTGGTCTCATAATTTGAAAATGTATTCGAGCTTGGCATGCTATATATACACTTCGAAAACACTGAAGACTTCCAAAGATAAGCAATCTTTCCACAATTTCAAATATTGGTTATCCTCTATCAATACTTCCCAGGAACCAGCGGCCAGCAACCGGAAATTTCAAATGGCCAACGAGACTAGTGAGGTAAATATTACGTTCGTTCCGGAAGGTGTCTACGCAGAGAGCTTGAGACACATACAAGACAGTAAAACGCAGGAACAGGGTTGCAACTTGTGTAACGCGGATAACGCCCTACGAGGATTTTGGAGATAGGCAATAATGTTCAATGCCGTTGCATATCTCTAAACAGCAGTCTCTAACGGCAGTGGAGAAGGCACGTCAATACCAAGCATCCTATAGAACAATAATTGACTAATAATACATAGGACAACCTAGGAAGGAGCTTGGCTAACTGCCAAGGATAGGGTCCGAGGCAAGCGGGGTAGAGGGGAGGCCGGGGACACCCAAACCTCCACACTCCCACGACAGTGACAAATATGGAGGTTCGATTTAGAAGGTAACATTACCCACATTATGCGCGCCTGTAACTGAGCAACTCACTTCCCAAGCTACATCTATACCGGCAACGAATAGGCGTCGTTAAGCCGATTACCAACATTGAGCATCCGCAAAGATAATATACACAAGCGCTGTATTTGACATTGAGTGTTTGGAATGCGCTTGCAATTATTCTCGTCGCGCAGCGGTTCTATATCCATGTCTTCCTTCACAAGAAGCTTCCTGTTGAAGATGGAATGCTGATCATCACATAGGTGTGTCCCAGAGAACTATGCCGATTAGCCCCTCTCCCAGCTTCCTATCAATCATGTACCTTTATAGTTGTTGATAATCACAGAGAACGACTTGTTTCTGAGTAAGTGCAGGAGCACTTAAACGCCTTTTGGGTTTTCTTAATTGTTAAGTCTCGCCAGGATCGGTTGTGAACGGGCCCAAGGGAGGTGATTCCTACGAGCTGGACTTACACAAAGCTCTCCAGTACATGCGGGACTTTCGCCCCATGCCCATCATCTACCCTCTTTCTTGCGTGTTCGTAAAACTTAGTCTGCTCATATTTCACCTCCGCGTTCATCCCAGGCTACTGGACAAAGACGCAGCTTATTGCAGCATATGCTTTGCTTTGGGCTCAAACTTGGAGTTGGCCCTTGCTACGGCTTCCCCATGCCAGCCCCTCAAGCTTTTATGGAATCCTCTCGTCTCTGGCAGCCGCATTGAAAGACCAGCGACGTAAAAAGCAACTACAACAGTTCCAAGTCGCTGCTTGCTTCGCTTTCACTGTCGCTGCCAGTAGACTCGTCTCATACTTTGCCATGGCTTAAGCCTTGTTGCCAGCGGATGATTTTTTTCATGGCAAACGACGTCAAAGACTGGGTGCCGGGAGGTCTTGTCAAGTATTTCTGATCAACCGCTCGGTGTTAGCGTCACTTACATCGGACCCTGCAATAGAGATGGCCGGCAACGGCTGCAACCTGCGTATTCTAGGCATACTGTTCGGTTGGGACGCACGATTGGTGCTGAGTTGTACTCGCCATCCCCATCATTTTCAAAAATAGAGATAGATGTCGAGGACGATATTCCCTGTGTCGCATTCGCACTGGGATACCAGTACACCTCATCTGCCTTGGCCTTTTTCGTGGGACGTGCTGACGCATCTGGGTTCTTCCATGGGAGCTCTCTCGGCAGGGGTTGGCAACTTGTTTGACGAATGTTCTGGGAGGTTGGCGGCGATTTTGCTCAGGGTCGTCTGAGGGGCGGTATCACCTATCAAGTCAATGGCGTGGTCTCCCCTCGTCTCTTTTGCCACGGGATCCTTCATTTTAGCCCTCAGACATCAGGATTGGCTAGCCCCACTCTTGTATAGTTCTCGAAGTCTTCCTTCTACTATCCTCTCGAGCTTTTCCGAGCAAGGTGACGCAGGTTCTCCAAGGCATGGGCTTCGTTGACCATCGGTTTCCAAACACGCTGGAGGTGGCGGGTGCTGACGTCTAACTTGAGCTGCATGCGTCGCTATCAGATGAGACGGGCCGATTTCATATTTCTCGGCTCCTCCCAAGGACAGAAGATGTTCACTTTATGGTTTATTGTTGCGAGCTCCTCCATTCGTCACCTGCTGGCCACGGTATAGTAATTTATTTTCTTCCGTTTCCTTCAGCTATTAAGGTTTCTATAGAACTCAGACATCATCATATTTTATCTTTTTCTGTCCTCGTGCCTCCAGTTCCGACTTATGTTACAAATGAAGGAATGAATGATGGCTTGTCCGCTTTGACCCCGTAATTACACACACCAAAACAACATACCAATTTCTTCAAGTATTGACTAGTTAGGAACAAATTATGTTGCATTGGAGTGTTGTGGTCTTTGTAGATCCCCCTCCCGGCACCCTTTTTCTCTTTTCCAAAGGCGTCTTTCGCCTCCTGCAGAGTCGGATAACCAATATGGACGAATTTGGAGTCGATTAAGGAACTTCTAGCGTTATCGCGTTGGATAAGGCCTTCTCTCGTCACAATATCGATTTTGGGATTATTGCAGTCATGCCAGGCACTATGACCCCGGGAGTTATGCCAACGGTTGGCGTTGCTCGGGGTAAGTGTGAGATATCTTTTGGATATCCACTAACGACACTTTTGTAGGGGGTTCCCCTGCCCCACGAGGTCGAGCTCGACGATAGATAGTATTTTCTCAGTGACGAATTACATACTTTTACGCTATCCCTACTGCCTTCATCCCAGTAACGACGTGTGACCATCCCCCCTTCCTCAGATGGGCACGGCCCCCACCACCGGTGCTGCACCGTCACACCTCCCCTCGAACTCACTTACTAGCACGCGCCGACTGGCGATGCCATCATCGGGAGCAAACTCGATGACACTGCTGTTAGGTGCCGAAGCCGGCCACCCCAGCGCAATAGGTCCAGCATACGGGTCCTCCGCGAATGCTAAGTAGAGATCCTGCATGCGATGAGATACAGCTATCTCAAAGTCTGTAGAAGGCCCGTGTACGATGTCGTGGGTGCCCATGATTAGCGGCAATTCGGACGAGTGGTAAGCACCCCCCCAAGATCGGGGAGAAATGTTGGACCAGTTGCCGTGGTAATAGTAATGGAAGGTCGTAGCTTCAGCCGCGTGGCGAGCGCTAGGAAGGTTAATGCAGATTAGCAATCGTGTCTCGTGTACTTGCGGTGCGAAAGGCGAAGAATTGATTAAAGAAATGGATTGAATTGAGGACTACGGTTGTGGGCATACCGGGAGGTTTCAGTAACGCGACACAGTTCTTGCATGGTAATAATATCTGCAGCCGTCTGGTTGACGGCAGTGCCATTCGCCACCCAGGATGACAGCGACGTGCCCTCGTCGGCATTTGAACCTGCGATTGCTGGCTATTGTGTATCTGTTAGTCCAGGCCGTACCATAATCCAACATCTTCATATAATCAAAACGTGAATTGTAAACTCACCACCCTGGAGAAATTTCCGGCTGCATAACGAGCAGGATAATCTTCAAACTTAGTCACACCGTCTACGGCCGGAACGAAGCTAATGGATGGGTTGAAACCCCCATCCTGGTACGCCTTCAGGAAAGCCTCAATGTCAGTTTGCTCAACCTTGCGCATGCACTCCAGCTCAGCTTGTGCACTACTGCTGTTGCCGCAGCCAAAATGAGAGGCGACAAAGGTGAAGTTCGCATAATCAGTCGCGGTTAAGGTTGAGGGCCTGCCGAGCACATTGCCCGAGTCCAGTATAATACCGGCGACAATATGGTCCTGCTGATAGGCAAAGTTATAGGCATCTGTGGCGCCGGCACCCGCTGACTGCCCCCACATGCTGATACGTGAAGGGTCGCCACCGAAGTTGGCAATGTTGTCTCGCACCCACTCGACGCCGAGGCGGATGTCAAGAAAGCCTAGATTCTGCTGGTCTGACTTCAAGCCAGCCGCACGGGGAAACCCGAAGATATTTAGTCGATAGCTGTATATAGCTAGGGGTTAATTTTGATTCTTGTAGAATTGCGTTTAAGCGAGCTAGTCTGGCTCTTGGCAGAAATACGCACTTGACTCCAACCACAATATGTTTCTGACTTCTCTCTATCCAGTGGGCGGGAATCTGGTACCCGATGCGTCCACCACCCGTTAAGCTACCTCCACCGTAGATCCAGATGATGACCGGCAACTTCTTGTGCTCCTCATATCCAATCTTGGGCGCCCAAATGTTCAAGGACAGGCAATCCTCGGATGTTGGACCCGTGATGAGAAAATTGCGCGAGTCCACGTTATATACGGATGGGATCGCACTCTCATATTGCGGGCACGACGGACCAAATGCCATGGCATCAATATAGTCCACAGACTTCTTGGGAACGGCGGGCAGCCAGCGCAAGGCATCGACTGGTGGCTCGGCAAAGGGTACGCCTAGAAACTGCCGCACATTGGGAGTTGTACCATTGATCATGCCATACACTGGTCCGGATGTTGTGTTGACCTTGAGAACCAGGGCGGTGGTGCCCCTCGCCGCGAGGGCTACCAAATTGGAAATGATTGCAATGCGCATGGTGATCTAGTTACGAGTAACTTGGTCTTGATAGGGGTTGCGGAGATAATAAGCAAGCGTACTGCAGTGTGGTTCAAAATTTGAGGGTTTATCTCAGCAAGCAGAAGCTATTCCTTTTCACGGGCGAGGTTGCCGGTTCTCGGAATCAAGTTACCCGGAATGGTCTCAGAACCTGATTTGATGATGAACCATGCGCTTCCTCCGTCGCCCCATCGACGATCGCCAGATACATCATCCATAAATCTAGGCCGTAAGGAGTAAAAGCCATCGGGGAAGTCCTGCTAGCCGAGGAATGAGAGAAGTCGGCAGAGCCGACCCCACGCGTATGAGACCGGTAAGAGGTGAATGCGGAGGTGAGAGTTGGGCTCTGTAAGCAGGGATCAGAGAGTGTCACTAAAGTGCGGAGAAGCGGGGAGAAACAGGCCGGGTCGTCAGGCACTGACATATCGCTGAAGATCTGAGTATTCGGGCCGCAGTGAGATTGGAGGCAAAAGACCCTGCCTTCATACTGGTAGTGAGATCACCCCACTTCTTCTATATTATGAGGAAGTCTAACCTATACTATCAATGCAGCATTACATCGAAATTTGATCTATACTTGCATTAAACAGCTAGGATTGTACTTGCGCATGTACGGAAGGTGATGCTTATGGCTCATGCCTAAATTACGAAACATTGTCGGCGTTAGCTGTTCGACTACGACATCGCTAACTCCAGAGATCTAACCTAAACGGTTGCTGGAAATACTTGGCAGACATACCAACAGTTGTCACAAAAACGAATATCTGTCTGATGGGGAAGTATAATCAGTTATGGCAAGAAAATGATGGCTGCCCATCTTTGAGCTGCTTCTAAACGGTATGGGTAAGTTGTAATCGACAGTTATATAATTATGTCAAGATAAACATATTACGACTGGCTCAAACTGATAAGCCAAACTTGACACCAGTGAAATTGCAGCCTAGATGTACCTCTCCATACCTAACCCTTGTTGTCTTCTAATCATGTGACACAAGCTGTCGCCATTGTCGAATTATACCGGTGCTTCACTGAGGATCGCCGTAGGAAGTTGCCGACCATATTTTACCTGCGATGAGGATGCCACACAAGCCCCTCTCTTTGAATCAACCGTCCCGTCTATAACTTCAAAGGTCTTATACATATATTAGACCCTGCAAGCAAACCCTTTTATACAATGGGAGCTCCTATTCCAACCTTAATGGGTCTGCCCCTGAGCTTTCACTACAAACTGCCAACAAACTAGAGTTCCCGGACAACAAGCGTCTCACAGCACCTGTAAGTACTCAAGGGTCGGACTAGTCTCACCAACCTCACGAACCCCACTGGGTTGGTGCGTGGGCGAATCAGTAAGCAAAACGCTGTTGAAGTTAGCACGCCAGTGAGCTTGGTAAGGTGAGGTGAGATGAGGTGAGATTGGTAGCTATAAATTTATAATAAATGCTAAGAAATGAAGCTATCGCTAACGTCGCCGTGACCTGCCCCTGGGAAAATGCTGGCGAAGTTGGATATAGCCTCTTCTATATCCTCGTCCGGTTCATCCAGCAAGTTATTTCCCATAGCTGTATCAGCTGTCAGAGCCCCAAGCAGAGCCTCCAGCTAGCCTGTTGACCCGGCTCTATACTAACTTCATAGTATCTAGCACATGCCTATAATGCGGGCGCTAAGGTTTGGCCGCTATAAAGTAACCATTCTCCCAGCAAATGAAAATAATCAGTCACATTCAGCTTACATAGTCTGTAGTATAAGGAAATTTAGTAATATTAACGAAAGCCGTAGGTACTTCGATCGACGGTCATACCAGTAGCTAATGATGGTAGAAATATCACACAATTGCTTCAGCTCAGGTCAGTCGTCTTGGGGTGGGCAATCCAGTGGGATTTCTTCTATGCTCTCAGGGACGGTAGCTAGCGGTGCTTTCCTTATACAGGTCCAACCCTGCGGGGCAGATGAGCCCGGTTTCTATGAGTGCCTTCACGTCTGCCGCAGCGGCAGTTTTGATCAATGTGGTGGTTCGAGTGTCAGTCCGAGTATTGAGGATAAAGAAATGAATTTCTTACGTTTGCGTCAGATTTCTGACAACTTCCGCAAATCCCTGGAGATGTGTTGTAACATATCTCAAGGGGCATTAACAATGATTACAGAAACGGCAGTCGCCGGTCTAACTATTGATCAATTTTGGCCTTGGTATGCAAGGTTGGGAAGGAGTAAACATGGATATTTATCCTCTCGAGGCAAACTGCGGAACCCCACACAGTTATCCGGCGGAAACTTTCGACACCGGATTCGAGGTACCAGAGGTTTGGAAGAGGTTACGTGCAAGGGAAGTAAACATGGCGATGTACCTACCCTGGCGGGATTAGCACACCTATATGCATAGCAAGAATACACTTGAGAAACTCCGTGGTAGCACTCTCTTTACTCCTCCTACGCAATCATCAAAAAAATGCAAAAGGCGGGAGTGGTCAGGACGCCGTTCGTCTTGAAGCTAGCGTGAGATTTATATAAAGGCCAAAAAAAGATGTTTTTTTTCTTCTTCTATGATGGTTACTTCTGGTTTGAGGCGGGGTTTTGTAGCCCTGTACTTGGCCGTACCTTCCATCTGCGTGCAGCGATACGGAGACGCAATTTTCGTTCAAATTCATGCTACAACAACTCAAATAGTTACTTTCAGACCATAAGAAGCTTCTCATAACAGGTGGCTTGGAAATCGACGAGCCGTGAATGTGCACAGGAGCATACCATCTAGCGCACTCAAGTCCAAGCTGATTGCTCAATGGCTGCAATACTAAAACGTCTTCAGAATATCTTTAGCGACTAGTCTCATCTTGTGACGTGCGACCTGGATATCTGCTTCTGACGGTGGCAAACCAGTTAGACCCCCAATCCTAGGCTTCCCGTCTTTTCGTGAGATGAGCAAGTCCTTCATCGTCTCGGCAGCCAGCAAGCAATTGCTGGCGCAAGAAATCATTGCTATAGCCGTTTCCACCTGCTCGGGTGTCCGTGCAACGGGCATAATGAAGTTACTATGGATGTCCTGGTGAGGTGGACCAGCAGGCGCTGCAGTGATGGGCGCGCGATTCTGATGCTCATGCCCATCCATTGGTTGGTAATCATCAGAATCGTACTTGCCGGTCTCCATCAAAGGTGGGTACGGGGAACCGTCATTGACCGTCGTGCTGGCCTGGTCCTCGTCGTCCAAGTTGCTGCTTCCGCTGCGTTCACTCTCACTGCCAGCAGACTCATCTCCTGCATCACCATGACCCAAACATTGTTGCCGGCGCAGGATTTCTTTCAGGGCAGATGACGTCAACGACTGGGTCCCGAGAGGTCTTGGCACATCATCCTCATCAACCGCATTGCTGTCGCCATCACTTACATCAGGCTCTGCAATAGGGGCAGTGCACGAAGGTCGCGACCTGAGTGCTCTAGGCGCACTATCGGATTGGTGCGTGCAATTGGTTGCTGAGTTGTAATCAACATGGCCGCCATCATCAACGACAAGTACAGCTGTCGAGGACGATGTTCCCTCTGTCGCATGCGCATTGGGATACCGGCGCACCTCATCTCCCTTGGCTCTCTTTGCGGCACGTGCTGGCGCGTCTGGATTTTTCCTGGAGCGCCCTCCTTTTGCAGAGGTTGGCAATTCGGCAGACGGATTGGCTGGGGGATTGGCTGGGGGATTGGCTGGGCTTTTGCTTGTGGTCTTCTGGGGAGCAGCATTACCCATCAAGTCAATAGCGTGGTCTTGTCTCGTCTTCCTAGCCACTGGATCGTTCATTTTGGCCCTGACCCAGGCATCAGGATCTGCGAGCTCCAACTCTTTTGCATAGTTCTGGAACTCTTTCCTCTGCTGTTCTCTCGATTTCTTTCTTGCAAGGTGGCGCAGGTTCTTCAAGGTATGGGCTTCGTCAACCACCAGTTTCCAAACGCGCTGGAGGCGCCGGATGGTGCTGACGCCCGATTTGAGCTGCATGCCGCGGGACGTCATTATGTTAGCGATCTCCTCGGACGACAGACCCTGCTGGGTCATCTGGGTGATTTCGGCGCGGTTTTGCAGTTGTTTGGCACCTTTGCTGCCTCTGTAGGGTGAAGGGGCACACGCAGCGCCATTTGGGGTGGCGGCTGATGACAGTGGGTCGAAGTTGGGCTTGTTCTTGTGGGCGTTCTTCCAGTTGTACGTCTTCTTGGGAGCCTGCGCATGCGAATTCATGTTAGCATGCTGTCTCCAAGGGGATTAGTGATACACTTGCCCTCTTTCGGAAGCCCCATCTCAGTCGCATGCGGGCGACGGCCTTGCTGCTCGTCTGGACGCCCTTGGCTACGAGGGCATCGGCAATCTGATCGCAGCTCTCGCCCGTCCTGGTTCTCTGTTCAATCTCGGACCTGAACTGCTCGAGGTTGGACTTCCCATGGATGCCAGTACAGTGGCCGTGAGGGTACAGCCATGTTTGCTGCTGCTTGCTTCCGCTTTGGCCGTTGTCGGATTCGTCGCCGATGGAGTTGATGGCGGGCGTCTTCACGGGCGCTGCTTGTGCTGGAGCATCGCCATTGTTGGGGGAATCCGCTGGCAGGGCGCTGCCAATGTCCGGGTGCTGAACCTGGCCGTTACTGCTGTGGGCGACATCATTAGTGAGTCTGGGATCGAAGGGGAAGGCAGGCGAATAGAAGGATTGCCCAGAGGCCTGGTTATTGTTGATGAGGCTAGTCGACATGGCGACTGCGACTCACTTGGCGACCTTTGTATCTCACCTTCGTTCAGACTCCTTGATTGCAGCAATCGATTGCGGTGTCGAGTGGGTGTGAGATTGGAAGCCCCTCTGCTCCACTTTAAGCTTGGAGCTTGGGCCCTCCAATACCCGCAACCACCCAAATCATTCTACAGCTCTTTGCCCGACGGTAAATGACTTGTGCTTTGGGGATCGATTTCTGCATATGCTCTTCCAACATCCAAGTTCAAGATTGATCCATGTCGTCTGCTACAACATCGATATACTGGACTGGTGGCGTCATGATGTTTGACGTCTTGGCATGGCAGATGTCTCCACATCGGCATGACGAAAGAGGTTCCTACTTGGTGGCTCAAGCGTTTCTAGCGAGCCACCTCTTAACAGAGGTGGGGGAAATAATCTGGGACAGAGGGGTCCGTGCGGCTTGATTTCTCTACAGTAAATCAACGACTAGATGAGCCGTCAACCTCAGGGCGTTTGCTACAACTATACTGTATACCCGCAATCAAGTATGGACTTTGGACAAAAATGGTCGAAATCGCTAAGGTTTACAAATTGCTGTATTTGATGAGACCGCTATAGCTAAAAATACAACATATTCACCTCCTTGCTAACTACCTCCTTGGCTCGCTGTCGCACCACCATACCCCCTCGGCAGTGGGTTCCAAGGCGTCAAGGCCGCCTGGCCGCCATATTGGCTAATAAATCTTACAGCACTCGGCAACGGAGGGCTGCTTGGTACCTCCTCAGTGTCGTCACTGCCGTTTGATACCTCGTTATCCTCCTCTTTAGGGTCAGAGTCGAACTCATCCCCTATATCGCTAACCGGCCGCTTCCGCTTGCCCCTCTTCTGTAGTGGACTGACCGGTGTACGACCGCATACAATGTCCAACGATTCTGTACTGGAATTGTCATCAACCTCGCTGTCGCTGCCGCCTAGGGGCCTGTAATCTCGAAGCGGCCGCTTTAGCCAAGGGCCTATGTTCTGCCGTGATGTGTCAACTGTGAAGGTAGCCGTAGGGGGCTGTTTGGGCTCGGTCCATAGTGGGTGACTGCTGCTGAAGGGGATGAAGTCATCCGCGCGGCCGATGTACTGTAGCCAGTCCTTCCATTTCATGGTGCCCTTTACTTCTGCGCGCCATTTGGCCTTCAACTGCGCTTCCTCTTCACGTATGATCTTCCGCATTTGTGCCTTCTCTTTGTGTACAACCTTGTTGGCTTCCGTACGTGTGAGTTCGTCAGCATATTCTTGTAGTTCGGCGTGGGTTACACTGGTATAGACGAGACCGGCCGGCTTGGCGAATACGCGCTTGCCACGGTTATTGTATCGCTCTCTCTGATCGAGTTGACGCTTCTGTTGTTGATCGTTAGCCCTTTTCAATACCATGGCTTCATCAGTCATATCGGCAACCAGTCTTATGGCTTCACGTGAGGGCGAGCTTAGTAGTAGGTTAGGGACCTTGATGTGGCGGTTCATCAAGTACTGAGAAGCTTCCTTGGCCCTGCTGTAGCGGTTGGCTGGCGGAAGTAGCGACGGATGAAGCAATTGGCCGTGTTTGGTGGCGCGTCTCTTGAGTTCATCTAGTACAATATGTGGATTGTGAGGGTAGCACCCGCTCTTTTCGAAGCCCTTCATCATGTTGTGGCGCGTAAAGGCGCCATAGTAGATCTTATGAACGTTGTAGACGAAGTCTGTACGGTTGAACCGTAGACCGCCTTGCCGGATGTGTTGTAGAATTTCTTGGTGCTTCCACTTCATAACGCTGAATACGGCCACATCGCAGGGCTGTAGGAAGTGAGTCGAGTGAGATGGCATGAAGAGTAGAATGATGTCGAATTGTAGGCAATATGCACCGGCCTCGAGTGAGATATGGCCCGTAAAGCCGTCGAGTGAGAGTAGCCGATACTTCCGTAAGTTGTTTCCCATAGTCCTCATGCCCCCTTCGCGTTCGGGATCACTAAATCTGCCATCGGGGGTCTCGCCGCACTCGTTACAGCCAAACCACTTCTGTAGAGTGAATCCGGTGGCTTGGAAGGTCGGGGAGCTGCGAAACGAGTGCTGATTGAAGTGCCGTAGGTAGTCAAGCTGTATTTCTTTGCTAGAAAAGCCGTTTTCTGACCTTGTGAACCGAGTGTGACCATCGCCAGGTGCTGCGGCCCAGTCCATAAGTGGCCAAGTCTTGAAGATGCAGTAGGGTGGAATAATCTCGCCCATGGCCGATCCGCCGCCAATAACAGTACCAGATTCGCGGTTGGCGAAGTCAGCGATAACCGGCCTCTCTTGAACAACGTACTTGACTTCAACTACTTCCGTATTGCCGGCAACGCAGCCGATTCGGATACCGGTCTCGTCAGCATTCCAGTCATCTGATGGAGATATCTTATGCTCTAACATAGTACGCTGCCGGAGACGGAAGAACTCTTCAATGTATTCATACTGCTCTTCGGCCTTTAGCCGCTTGAGGTCCTTCGCCTCGGTTTTGTTAATGGTGAGCTCTGGGTGATCCCTCTACCACGCGACCATCGTTTTCGGTGATAGCGGCGGCATCGGCGGCGTTCGATGCGATCGGAGTTCATCGGCAGCGGCCTTAACCATAGACTTGATAGCAGGGAAGGCGCCACGCTGAAGAATTAAGCAGTAATCGACGAGGGCGCGATCTTCTTCATCCGTAAGGGCGCGGGACCGGCCGCGCGCCCGTTGTAAGCCATAGTAAGGAAGGCCATGGCGAAGGGCCTGAAGTTGGCGATGGATAGATGACTTGCTGGCGCCATCCTTTGCCCTGGCGGCGAGGGCGCGTACGGAATAGCTAATTGGTGTAGGAGTAGTATTACTGGAAGTTGTAGTGGCAGTAGTAGTGGTGGTAGTAGTGGTAGTAGTGGTAGTAGTGGTAGTAGTGGTAGTAGTGGTAGTAGTGGTAGTAGTGGTAGTAGTGGTAGTAGTGGTAGTAGTGGTAGTAGTGGTAGTACTACTATTACGTAGTGCACCGACTCGCTGCTCGCGAATCAAGTGCATTCTGGCGCTATTAAGCCCCTTAGGGGGCGTTAATTTCCCATCTGCAAAAATTTCAGGTTATCGGTTTACTAGTAGGAAAAATACAGGTGTGGAAGGCACTTGGAAATATGGTATTTTGGTGGTAAAACGCGTATTTTCGCATATTATCCAAGCGCGTCTGTCCCAGATTATTTCCCCCACCTCTGTTAAGAGGTGGCTCGCTAGAAACGCTTGAGCCACCAAGTACTTCGACCGGCTTGTAGAAGAACATGAGCCAGGCCCATTCTGATGCAGCAATGGTTTGGTTGATTCCGTGAACAAACACCATCCTGCCACGGCGACTAGCCATCCGGAGGAGGGGAGGAGGTTTTAAGCTTGTGCTATTTCTAACGCTCGCTCGAAGCGTTCGATGCTATTGCCGCTATCCTGAAGCGGATGGACGGTTTGGAAAGACTGAGGCTCAAAACCAGCACAGAAAGGACTGCACTTGGCATCTCGCACTATTAAATTTCCCAATCTCTAGGAGTCGGAGCCTGGTCAGAGAACTGCATCTCAGCTCGCACAATGAACCACCGCCACCGCTCCTCGTACCTGAGACGAGAAACCGCCTCCACGCCCCTGACGCCATTTATCGAGGATCTATAGATATAGCTAGATCGGAATCCGACGTCTTAATTCGGGGCGGCGGCGGAAGTTCACAGCATAATCATTGTGTAGGGGAGGTAAAATGCAATAATCAGTAGCCAGCGAAATTTCTTACGCAAGGCTCATGGTTGACCAAGAACGCTGCTGGACAGTCCACCTTGAGGTGGAGTACTCGAGGAGTTTCTATACCACTTCCATAGTGGTCTCAACCCCTGTCCGGTCTCTTGTTAGTTCCCACATCGTCACGCGAGCTACCTGTGTACCAACAGTTCTCTTTGTTAGGTAGCCAAGAAGAGTGTATTGTCTCTGTCGTTTCTAAGCTACAATAAAATTTGCATGATACACAAGTGCTTGGAGTTGTTGTCAGACCACCGTACCAGTCCTCAACCTCCAACACGTGTCTTTTCCGGTTTTCAGCTGCTGCAGCTAGTTGACTGATGATAGATGAACTCTGAGTACCAAACCTTTAGCAACAGCTAACTATTAAAACTCCAGGAGCAAAATTTCTAGTATATCAGCAACTGACTCAAGTGTGCGGCTAAAAGGCACGACTTTCCGTACTTAAGGCTCTTAAGACTACCTTTAGTCCTTTGGACATGGGCGAATCAGAGACACATTAAATATTATGCTTTGTTATAAGTTGCAATAAGTCCGATAGTTAGGAGCCCGGTTTAACGCAAATCAATGCGAGAGACTTGTTAGGCAACCTTGGTGGGCTTTGCCAAGACCACCAAGGTTACCACGTGACTTAGCCCTTCGGGACTAAGTCCAACCTTCGTGCTCCATAGGACTAGATAGAATGTCATGCTTTTACAACCTCACAAATCTTTGACCACCTTTGCGTGTAACAAGACTCCTCGGGGGGAATCTCGGTTCTCCAACCCAACATATAACGAAAAGCGACGGTTCGCGATGTAGTCAAACCACGTCAAAAAAACATGAGTCTTAAGCGCTACCATAACTTCAATAAATAGAGTTGTACGAGGGACATTGTAGAGTTGAGCAGCGCATCGGATGTTTAATTCGGGTTGCGATTGAAGCGCCTGACACGCTAGAATCATTCGGTTCCTTCCCAATTCAATACCATCATGGTGTGTGTAAAGATGTTGATTAAAAGGGTGTTCGTACGGTGCCAAGACAAAGTGGCCAACTTGCTTATGGGTACGTTATCCGTACACCTCCCCAGGGATTATAACTGTTAGTTCGGAACATGCTAAGAGAAAAGATTCCAAATTAGATGAAGTTCATAGACACCTATTTACACCTACTTTTCTAGCACTTTCTAGTACCCAGTACCTTCACCAGGCCGAAAAGGGTTAAGTACATCTACTACAGTGGGTCTATTCGCCTTTTGGCGGATTTGTCCGATAGTAGGGGGGGGCTGGATGCGCCCATCTAGTAATGAACGGCGTTTTAATGCAGACACTACGGAAAGGGGGTGCAATGTACTAGTACCTTAAAGTGGGTTATAAAATAGCACTCCTGGTCAGCTATACGCAGTGGTGGATACGCACGAACCACCTCTGACATAGCATACATGAGACCTAGAAGACTAGGAGGGATGGAATCTGATCTGACTGTTTCTACATAAATTGAGAAAAAAGGCGCAAGGGCGTGGAGGCTGTTTCTCGTCTCTAGTAGCAGGAGTGGTGGCGTGGTTTATTGCCCGACTGAAATGCAGGTCTCCGATCAAGCTCCAACTCCTAGATATGTGGAAATTGGATAGTGCGAGATCAATAGCAATTCTTTGTTGATTTGTTATCAAGTTGGGTGGTCTGGAAACTGTGTGTGTGTCGGCTAGCGCATCACACGACTTTGACACGCGGCAGGCCGGTGTAGGCCGCAGCGCCTTGGGTGTATTGCCTAACATTATGCAAGCTTATGATCCTCCATGTTTTTGGCTTGTAAGATTAAAGCCCTTTCTAACCACACAACGGGTGCGGGGACTTTGGGGGTGTTCAGATATTGATTGCGAGATGGAAAATCCTTCAGGCATCTCTTCGACATGTTCTTCCTGATACTAAACTCTACGTACACTGTCAACATCTAAATCCTTTCTCTGTTACACCTTTAGAAATCCCCAAGTCATCGGTGGCTTACTAGCAAGACTACCATGCTTATTCCACAATTTGACTCCACGTCATCATATCGGGGGGATGTCTCAGCCAACTTGCAGCAGGCACTGCCGGGGGGTGCAGCAGCTGGTTTCTCCGGCGATACGAATGATGACTTGAAGCTCGAATGGATCAATCCCAGCGTCGTAGTAGGCACAGTTCTGATGGTTGTTGGTGATAAGGCTGTCCAGGCCGCGTTGGCGCAGACGTCCGGCTTGTTGTTCACCCCGGTCTGCTTTTCCTTTGGATGGGTCACGTACGCGCTCTCCGCTCTGATGAGCGTCTACGGAGACGGAAGATTGCTGCCGCCGCCAGACTATGCGGTGAAAGTCTTCAATCTCGATTCTGGCTATTATCGAAACAACAGCAACTGGGTCATTGCACGAATCGTTAGGGACCACGAATCATGGATGTCCTCCCAGGAAGACAAAAGTAATAAAAGCATCAGGATCGCCATTTTTGAGGCCAAGCCTAATCCGCAAGGGGCCAACAAGTTTACCTATAACATCCTACACGTTAGGGGAGTCGTCGTGATACTCATTCAACTTGCAATCGCGGCTATTCCGGCGTTCATCACCAATGGTCGCGAATGGGGGCCACTTGCTGTCACTTCCTTCGGAACTATTTTGGCCTTGGCGATGGGTGCATTACCTCAATGGTCTGCTGAGAAACTCCCGAATCGATCTGGCTCCAAGGCAACATTCGCCCTGACTGCAGGCAATGGGTCCAGGGACATCATGATCATCAAAGGTCAAGGAAATTGCATAGATCTGGAGGAGATGGCCGTCTCGGAATCGCCAAAGAAAGGCCAACCTTGGACCAAATTCCCCAGGTTCTCCTTTATACGGAGGCACTCCTTCCAGCCCCGGGCCAAAGAGACGTTTGGTTTTCCACGAGGCTTTTTCATCACATATGTTACGACTACAGTGATTGCCGTCTTGTGGCTTTTCGTCATGATTAGTTTCGCCGGCATGAACGAACACACCTGGGCTTTGATCTTGGTCGGAGCCGTCGGGCTCTTCCACAACACCATGCTCGGAAGCATGGAAAGAGATTCCAAGTATAGAAACCTTCCCTTAACCCCTATCGACACCATCACGGCCCATAAGGTCATGGACGGGTTAATGGATCTGGAAATTAAAAAATAATATTAAATACGCCGTAGGTGTTAACCCTCGGTACCTCTACAAGTACTCCCTTAAGGGGCTATAGATGATATAGCGGGCCCTTAAGCCGCGTCGGGCGGTTATACAGGTAAACTTGTAGCCAAATGACTACTAAACCTCCTGTCCCTCCCTAAGTCTGTGCTACAACCCCTGCCTGAACTACCGATAAGTGTGGTAATGTGGCACTTAAATTCGTCCTCAGGGGTGGGATGCTGCTGATGTGCAGAAGATGCTCGACTATTTTTTGTCGCGACAAGTCGTAGTATCTGCTAATTGGGGTTCTCGTCGAGCGTATACATCTCAACCATACGCTCAAGTGGATAGACCGTAACGTGGTCTAGACGCTCGCAAGAATCGCGGCGAGAGGGGGTCCGATAAGGGGTCGGATTAACGATTCGAATTCTGGACCGGCTGTCGAGTTATATTCCGCCGACGTAGTGCTTGACGGTCGACTGGCTAGGATGCTCGTAATCCTAAACTGCACCAATCTCCCTATTATCGCTAGGTAGGCGAAGTCAACAAGGTGGGCAGCGCGCCGTAAGGGTTGACTAAACCCCCTTGTGTGTCAGCTGCGGGATTCGAACCCGCGACTCGTCACCGACCCAAGTGGGCGAGGCTCAAATCGGGACTTATCTACCAGCGAAGTGACCAACTACACCAGCCGACTGAACTTATATGACCATCGCTCATCCGTGAGGGCTCGACGGGGCTCTGACTCACTCTGGGCCCCTCACGATCCATACTCTCTTCCAAGAGACTATCTAATCTATGTATCACAAGACCTGGCGAATACATGTTACTACGCGGAGGTTGTGACTTCTTCCCAGGTTGAGATCCTAGGTGCCGCTGGTGTTTCTGGGTAGACGCCGCCGTATCATTAAGGGGGCTGTGCAAATCGTCTTCAAGAATGTCCCTGAAGTTCATGTCTTGCTGTGTTGGCCCGGGAGCCGATGATATTGGCTCAGAATCAGCTGGCAGATGCTGCGATACGCCACCGTCGATGGCGGTATGCAACGTATATTTTGGCATTATTGATCTGGGTGGGGTTCTTTTTTTGTTGTTTGCTTCTTTGGCTCGTTCTCGGTCGTAATCAGTCTGCGATCTGTCGCCCTGGGCCGACCACCACTGACTCTCGCTTTCCCGAAGCTTCCCAGGAAAGAACTCGGTTACGAGGGTTTTGGCATACCCGGGGTGCGTAATTTCCAGATCATGGCCACAGGTCACCACACACAGATTACCTTTCAAGTCGGCTGGTGTAGTTGGTCACTTCGCTGGTAGATAAGTCCCGATTTGAGCCTCGCCCACTTGGGTCGGTGACGAGTCGCGGGTTCGAATCCCGCAGCTGACACACAAGGGGGTTTAGTCAACCCTTACGGCGCGCTGCCCACCTTGTTGACTTCGCCTACCTAGCGATAATAGGGAGATTGGTGCAGTTTAGGATTACGAGCATCCTAGCCAGTCGACCGTCAAGCACTACGTCGGCGGAATATAACTCGACAGCCGGTCCAGAATTCGAATCGTTAATCCGACCCCTTATCGGACCTCGCCTATCCGATAACGCTCGTCGGCGAACCCGTCCCCTCACGATAGAAGGCGCGCAGCACGCCCCCTCGCCGCGATTCTTGCGAGCGTCTAGACCACGTTACGGTCTATCCACTTGAGCGTATGGTTGAGATGTATACGCTCGACGAGAACCCCAATTAGCAGATACTACGACTTGTCGCGACAAAAAAATAGTCGAGCATCTTCTGCACATCAGCAGCATCCCACCCCTGAGGACGAATTTAAGTGCCACATTACCACGCTTATCGGTAGTTCAGGCAGGGGTTGTAGCACAGACTTAGGGAGGGACAGGAGGTTTAGTAGTCGTTTGGCTACAAGTTTACCTGTATAACCGCCCGACGCGGCTTAAGGGCCCGCTATATCATCTATAGCCCCTTAAGGGAGTACTTGTAGAGGTACCGAGGGTTAACACCTACGGCGTATTTAATATTATTTTATAAGTTCAGGGCAATCGGCGAACCGGCTAAGTGGTTCGCAATGGCGAGAGATATCTAAGGAATTCTTAAAAAGACCGGATTGGGATTAACGTAACATTAACATCGACGCATAATGATTTGGTGACGTATAGGCGCCTAGAGTCTCGGGGGTATGTGAAAGGCGGATTTTGGTTGTCGAATGTGTTATTATTTCAATCCCATGACAAGCACAGACATACACTCTGCCATCTCATCCTAAATGTGTTTATAACTAGCTCCGAGCTACGTCATCAAGGTATGATGAATCCAAAATGAGGATGAGTATGGGAATTTGGAAGTTTACCAGCAAAAGATTTACCAACTTGTCAACTCGTGCATCTGTCTACATGGTGAGCGTATGATACAGTCTCCTCCCTATAGCGGTTCCTGACATTATAACAGACGGCGTCGTCCATTCGTGTTGGGGCACTTCCTCCAACTCGCGATTCGGCATCGACTGTGGAGTTGCATCTTGCCTTGGCCAGGTTACCCACCCCAGTAGACTCATTACGATGTTTGATCGCTGGTTGTAAACCATCTGGTGCTTTCTAGACATATCACTAAGGTCTTCTTGGTCATTCATATCCGTCATGTCCTCTTCCATTGGGAGATTCGGCTTGGTAACATATCCGTCGACCCACCATGACTGCGTAGGTCCAAGCATCTCCCCAAGACACACATTCCGCTCACCAGAGTCCTGGAAGACCCCTGACTTACATCTCAATCTTTCCCTGTCAGTGTTCAGGTAGCTTGCCTCCCTCCAGATCAGGACTCGACGAATGATGTGCGTGTGGTACACCAAGGTTTCCCGGCCGCCTTGGGCTTCGGAATTTTCACCTACAACCTCAACAAGCAGGGCAATCTCCCTTGGCCACTCTCTCGGCTGTGGTCCCGACAGGATTATGGCAAGTGTTGATTCTGCCGCTTGTAATCTGTCAAGCTGGTCGCTGTTTCTCTCGTCCGCCGGCTTGAAGCTATACCATTCGTTGAGACTGCGGTCGACTGGGAAGGAGAACTTGGCCTCCCGCCCTTTGAAATCTGTTTTTACTGTAGTTCCAAGTATATGTCCACGAGTCTTGGTTGAGTCAGGATATAGAAGGAAGCCAGGATACTGGACCTTGAGCCCATTGGCCCTGTCCAAAACAGTAGCCTGCTTCCAAACTTTCAGAGGGTCCGGATAGTTGATTTCGTGTGCAGACAGCCAGGTTTTCGGAGCCCAGCCGAATCCCTTGCAGTTTAGCTTCTCGCCTGGTAGGAATATCATTCCTGATGGAATGGATCCATTATACTGCTGTTGGACCAAGTTCCAAAATTCCACCGCCAGTTTCTCTAGTCCGTCCGGGACTCTTCGCCCCTTGCCTTGGCTAGGATCGATCAGTCCAGCGTTTTCGATCTCTGTGTTTTTGTAGTTGAGATTCAAAAGTGTAGCTAGCGCCAGCACTTCGTGTTCTGCCTTGCTGGTAGACTTTCCAAGGTCAGCATGTGTCATAGTTCACGTCATGTCCAGACTTACTCTCCATCGGGCTGCACGCCATGCATTGGCCACAACAGTAGCAGCATTGGCAGGGTTCTTCTTCAGAAAGTCGCCTAGTCCGTTCTTTCTGTACTGACGCTCTTCTCCCATCATGATATGGGACAAGTGGTCCTTAATCAGTCTGATGACGCCTGACGTGGGGCCCTCAGTGACCCTGCGCAGCTCCCCCTCGAGAGCGTCGAGCGCTACCAGATTGTTCGTGTTCTTCTCGCCTTCCTCAAATGGAATTAGTATTTGGCGACTCAAATATGCTTCTTGAAGTGTCCACAGTCGCCGCATCCACACGCTGGACAGAATTCTCATGGCAGCTTCAGCAGGATTGTCTGGCTTTCCCCTATTCATGGCTTTCAATCCGTTGTCCAGAACGATAGTGTATTTCGATTTCTCAAACACTTCAAATATTTGCCGGATGGCCTTTCTTTTGAGGTGTTGTTTGACAGAGGGGCCGACTGGCACGATGAGTGTGTCCATCCAAAATGGAACGTCTGACGTTTCGGGGCCAATTGCTCTCTGAATTTGCCTTTGTATGAATTGTAACTGACAAGTGTACAGCTCATTCTTGTCTTCGTTGCCCCATCCGTCTGACCATACATGCGATATTGCGACAAAGTCGATTTTGTCATCGTCCTCTTTGGGCCGGAACCGTACGACTTCAAGGCGGAAAGGGTCTTTGCGGAAATGAAGCAGCGGAATGTCGTCACCGTCCTCTTCCAGGATCTGCATGATCGCTTCCTGGGATGGTCCTAACGGGTCGCAGTTTGTGCATGTCAGAATGTGTTTTGTATAGTCCTTGGGGTTGAACCTGCACTCCTCTGCAGTGCACTTTTCGTGATTCTCATCCATGCGTGAGGAGCCATGATATGCGTAGTATGCTGCGATCAGCATGGTTGCATTTGAGCTTAACTGGCCTTTGAGAAGTTGCATGGCCCGCCGGCACCATCCATCCTTCGTCATCGCCTGGAAAACGAATCTTGGAGGCCCCCATCCAGCATGATCATCAGCATGCCATCCGTCTAACTTGACTCTGGCTCCCTGTGATGCCATGATATTGGCTTTGGCCTCGGATAAAGTTTCGCCGAGACACATGAGCACCAATGCGTGCTTGTCGTCGATGTGTAGCGGGTCCTCAATGTCATCATCGTATTCAACTCTATCATTAATGTAGGCACAGTTCTTGCGTAGCACCTGGCGTGCAAGGTCAAGGGCCCATCCAACTTGAATCATGCGGAATTTCAGTCCATCGAGGTTCTTCTTTTCCCAGGTCGACCAAGCATCGAGCTTCTTGTTGAGACACCTGGTAGACAAATATGTCGAAGTGGTCAAGTCTTTGAGGCCCATATTTGGTTTCCCTCCTTCTTGAACAACAGTGAATGCCAGTCCAAAGAACAGCCAGCCTTGCAGGAACACAGCGAGGTTTGTCTGCTTTCCCTTGCCCAATGGCTGAATCTTGAAGTCGTTGCCAACTTTCCAGCCACAGTTCTCTGGGAAGGAGTAGAACTCCTCGAAATTCTCAGGTGGACTGAGCTGTCCCTTCAGGAGATCTGTTTGGCACTGTACTCGCACCCAGGCTTCGATAGATGCCCCATGATTAACTGCGATGTGCTCCATGGGCGCAAGGGAGGTCTCGGATATATGGATCAAACACTAAAGTAGCAAGGTCTGATGTCGAGATCATCTGTTTTTCTTCTTGGATGATACGTCCAGCTGATCATCAGTTCCCGAAGACCCAGGGCTTATTATAAAGTTCCAGAACGACTTCAGAGCCTCATTTTCTTGGTTGCATCCAGACTCTGTAGCGGCTGAACAGCAGGATTATGGAGGTAGACCGTTAGGGGCTCGAACATCCCCCACCCCCTATCGGCGATCCTGGGAAAATATTCATTTTCAGACGTGGAAGGTGTTATTGCGATGATGACTGCAGAATTATGGCCTGTCTTTATTTATATGGCAGTTGTACCTGTACGTAGCAAAATTGATGTGGGAGTGGCTAGGCTCCTGTGCTGAATTTAACCCGAGCAGCTGCATGCAAACCCAATCAATGGTCGCTACTGCAAAGCCACTCGGAGCCACTCGGAGGCACCATACCCTCCCGTCTCAGAACTCGGATTCGGTTAGCTATGTATTTCTATAGCAATCGTTTTGGACTGTCGACTTTTTGTCGGGTAAGGAATAGAAATTGCCCTTGCACTGGTAATGATACATAGACATGGATACTTGGGGACTTGCAAATTCTTGAACCCTTGCAAGGCATAGATCACGAGGAGAGCACTACCAAACAAGATACTGGCAGCCTGCTGCCGTCACATGCTGGGTTGGAATTGTGCGGCTGATTTGGCCATCTTCATAACCCCTGAAAGCTGCGGCCAAGTACTATGGGCACCCCCCTCCAATCCAGCAAATTGTCTGGCGCAAATACCGGGTGTTGGATTCCATAAGTTTTGGCTATGTAAAGTCGATGTTAACAGGGCGTTCGCAAGGCAGACTGAAGGCGATGAAGCCTACATTGTTGCTTCTTCAAAGCTCCTCCACTGCCGCGCGAGTTACGACCCGAAGCGAAGTTCTTGACGTATTCAAATGCACCGCGTCCAAGTCCACCTTAACAATGTACAAATTTGAGTCCCAGGTAAAAATCAGCAAACCTCTAACAATACGCTCCCCATTACGCTAACGTAATTTAGGAGAACAATTTAGTGACGATATTCGAGACGCCCAAGGTTAGTGGTCGACTACAAAAGTCAGTGCAGAATCTCAATTCTCATGATTCGTTCATGCTCATGCATCGCTTATGCAGTATCTTCCTTATCCATGGGTTTGCGAGTAGTAGATTCATCCATTGTCGAGAGATACTCGAGAGCTGGGTCGCAACGTCATGCCAAGTCTCATGCAAAGCCCTGCTCGTTCGCGTCTTCAGGTTCGATATATCTCGCGTCATTGAAGAGGGTATCGAAGCTCTGTTGAAAGAGTCATAACAGCTTCGACAATGTTTCACTCGATTAGTAGAGGACGTTCAAGACGAAGGCTCGGCCACGAGCGCTCTTCTAGGTTCAAGCAACTTTGGTCCGGAGCATGCATTATTCATTGCTCATGGTCTAGGATCATGGGTGCTTAAAGACGTTCTTGCCTCACCAAGTAGCGGCAGCATCACGTTGGCTCCTATCAATGTGGGTTTCATTGACGCAGTCCTCGATCGCAACGCACCAAACGGGCCGTATCTGGATTATTTGCACCGCATGACCAGCAGGTTCAACCTCGGAAACTCTATGCAACACCCATGCCGTAGGCTTGTGACACGACTACGCACGATCGATGAAAATTTTAAGATATTCGTCGAGTACCAAACCGTTATACATCCTCAATTGCACAGTCAACGCCATCCGATCATAGAAATATCCATTTGGCTACGAGAGCCAGCTTTGTTGGAATTCGAAGAAGTAGGTGGCCATTCTATCGCGTGAAGATCCATATATTAGATACTGACAGTCGCAGCAAACGTTGATGGGCCACTTCATACGCCTTTTATGGCACAGCCCGCATCGGAAGGAGCTTGCCACATTGGACCAACTAGAACTCGTTCGCATCATTGAAGATGTATTTACGCCTGTATCTCACGTTCAAAGTACAAGGCAAGCCCGTGCATGCATGGCTCCTCCAGATAGAAAATCTACCGACGATACTCACAGGAATCTGTCGCACGATGGTATAACCAGTTCGGAGGCTGCTCGAAGCAACAGGGGAACTCCCAGAGTCGACTCTCCACGGCCCAGGCTTTTATTTAGGATGATACCTGTTGAACCTAACTATATCCAATCTAGAGACCATTTGGATGAGTATCGGGTTGCGAGCAAGGCAGTTTCGGTTGTATCAGCACCCCCACCACCAACTTTTACTTCAAGCCCCGAAGACATTATGAACGTGTCCCATCTGGCATCCTCTTTGTTTCAAAGGGGAGAGCTCAGAAACGCTGAGGTTCTGTACATCCAGGTTTACAAGGCAATGAGTGAAGCAGAGCCGCCACCTTCGTCGTTAGATATGATCGTTACTCGGATGCAGATCATTGTCACTGAGATGTACGGCGCCCTCCAAAGTGAGGATCATTCCCAGGGCTTATACCTGGATGCTTTGGACAAATTCACACAAGTACTGGGAGATGTGAGGAATATCGAAGTGCCGGAAGTGGACCAAATGCGAAAGGCTGAAATCGAAGTCGACTGTAAAGGGTGGGTAACACGTTGCATGCTCCGTGAAGGTCAGTGGAAGAAGGCCAAAAACGCCATATTGGCACTGATTAATACGAGATCTGGCTCATTGGACGCAAGACTATATCGAGATCTTGCATTGGCCTATGGCTATATGGGGGATTATGACCTTGCCAAGTCTAGCATCCAGACAGCCGAGACCAGTTTGTTGCAGAACGGTGACCAGCATCACTCCGAAGAGCTATCAGAGGCAGATGGCCCGAAGAAAATAGACGACCCAAATAAGACGTCCACAGAAGCATCAACGAAGAAACCAAATCCAGTGGAGCTGAAGCAAATTCAGATCCGCCTAGCCAATGCGACAATCTCTATGTTCGCCGGCAACTATGCGAATGCACTTGAGCTATCTCTCAGCTGCGTGACAGCACTCAGGGAGGCGATTGGCGCCACGCATTTCAGGACCCTCACAGCCATGAACCTTCGAGCGCGATGTCTCGCGTACAATGGCGACCACAAGGACGCCGCGTCTTTGGCATCGGGTACGTACGAGACAATAGCCAGAACCCTTGGACGCCGACATCCGTTGGCTCTGGAATCTATGGATTGCTTGGTGCACATATACCGGGCTCAGCATTGTTTTGCCCAAGCAATAGCCACTGCAAAGTCACTTGTGGAGAACTCTAGAAAAACCCTTGGACCTGAACATCCTCAGACAACCCGCGCTAGTTACCAGGTGGCGGCTTCTCACCTTGCCAACGGGGACTATTATACCTCAGAGTCAGGCTTCCAAGCCGTTGTTAAGTGTGCCGAGATTTCAATGGGCAAAAACAACCCTGAAACATTGAAATACACGTCAAAGCTGGCTTGCGCTCTTCTTAAAACCGGTCAAATCGATGAGGCCTGGGAAATTGCCGTCAACGTAGCTAAACGTCAGGTGGTCCTCTATTGGAAACCGCAAGTGAGTCCACACTAAACTATGTATTATTAGAACGAGACTCACGAGAAAATCTTTAGGAAGAAGATTTCGAGCCACTGTCATACATATGTGAGCAAATAGAGACGCGGATACAAAAACAAGAATCGTTATTTGTTCACCCATTGCTCGCCACGACCATCCAGCTGCTAGCGGCTGTGCAAATCAGGAGGTTCAGTTCTGATCCTAAGACCGACTTAGCTATTGCTCAGCGCCTGCTTAGGTGCCTCAAGTCTTACTTCTTGGTCGTCGAAGAAAGCCATGCCGTTGAAGGATCGGTTGAAGTCAAACCAAGATCGCCCACGTCAGTGTCTGTCGACTTCGACCTTGCGATGTTGCTAAAGGAATTTCATTCCACGATCAGAGACCCAGAAAAGGCCTTTCAGATTATTGATGAGGTCTCAGAGCTCCTCAAGGGAGTTGTAGTCGAGAGGAGAAGAGCCCTTGGAGAGGACAGCTTGGACACGTTGTTTGCCTATCGCGAATTGATCACAGCAAGGACTATGCGCAACATGTTCCAAATCAGCCAAGGATCCACTAAGCAGATCGACTGGGCCAAGCTCGAGCAGAGATCTAAAGAGATCTCCCTATCCTTTGAGTCGCGACTGGGCTCACACCACCCGCAGACGCTCACTTGCCGCCTGTGGTGGTTTGCCTTCGCAGTTCTCAGCGAGCCGGAGGGTTCTGAGAACGTCATCAAAGAGTCAAAGAAGATCATGCAGGAATTATTGGCTACGCAGATAACTAAAGAGCGTTTGGACGAATCCTCGCGGATGCGAAATATCCTAACTAGTCTGCTAGAACAGGCAGGACATGGGCCCTTGCCGATGGAAATGCCTGAGGATCTCTCTAGAAAAGTCAAAGGGAAAGGGAAAATGATTGGGATCAGTCCTTAGCGATCGCCTTAGGAAGGTCGGACAAGAGCATAAAGCTGTCGCAGTCAGAGGTCATATTCAGCTCTGCAGATTAATCGGTAAAGGTGATGTGAACCTCACGCGAGTCGCGCACTGAAAACATACGCAAAACACGCCGGTGCATAACCGTGAACTATTTTTCAATATTATATAAGTTATGTGGAATTAATACCCTGAAGTCGTGGTGAGATACACTTGAAGTTCACAGTCCTATGAGGCTTCGCCCTTCCCCCTCTGCCCTTCTCACCCTCCCCCCCGGCCATCTGTAAGTCCTTCTACATCTTCTTTTTGTAGCCAAAATTCCAGTACCGGTGCGAGTTCTTAGCTGTAGCTCTTCTGCGAGAAGCCGCGGCGGGTCTCATGCAGGTGTGCAACTGGGCGTTACAGACTGTCCTCACGCAATCCGGTCCTACCAGGCTCCCAGACGTGGCTCTTAGCGGTGTCGACCATAAAAACCTGGAAGCTGACACCAAATTGACGTAGCTCCTGGCGCAATGTATGCGAGTACGATATCAGGGCCGCCTTCCTAGCGGCGTAGACGGCCGAGAAGACGTAGGAACTATGGCAGAAAGCGAGGCGGTGTTAATGAGCCCCGACTCGGGATGAGCAGGCAACGAAAATTTTCACCACGGCCACGACACCAAACAAGTTGATTTCGAAGTGGCGTGTGTCTGGGGGCGAGACGTCGGTTGCTGCGAGGCCAAAACCTCGTCCGCTTTGATAAGCATGGTTAGCTCTGCCGTCACAACATTATAATCCATGTAATCACGAATTTTTAACCAGTGTATCTAGCTTCCTATGCGTGTTTTTTCTACTCGTTTGACGCATGTCTCAATACTGGACAGACGGATGGCACCCATGCCCTCGGCCGCGAGCTCCATTAGAACATTGGAATCGCGCGAGTTTGCGATGACGTGGAGACCTAAATTCTCGATTTCGATTGTTTCCACGATAAGCACTGGCCAGCATCTACTTGCCTTGTTCCTGGAACTATTTCGCTACTATATAGCCTGTGGCCGCAGGTGTCTCACTACATTTACTGTTGTCAATAGTCATGCGCTAATTTAAGCACGTCAAGGCAACGCATACCCGTTAATGAGGACTGTCTTCATTCAACTGTCTGTAGTCATGCCTTATATTTAACATTTTCCCGTGAAGCAATTCCGTCATGTCTCCAAATGAAACGAATACTCAATTACTGTGATATACGACGGTCTTTAGCTCGGCGCCAACCATGGATGAAATGCGACTTATTGCGTCACAGTGGAGCTATAAAAGTTTTCTGTCATATAGCCTAATATGCCGACATTTTTCAACAAGCACCAATTCAGGGAGGTTCTGATTGGTTATCAACCTCAAATTGACTTGTTGAGTAGTATAGTTGGTGATTCTCTTCATTGAGTTATCAACAACACAATCTACTCCCAAATAGTACACGGTTTCATAGTGTAGTTGGTTATCACATCGGATTCTGATTACATGTGCAGTTCTGCATTAAAAACTGTTCAACGGAATTTCCGGGGACTGGGGTTCGAATCCCCGTGAGACCTATCTTTTGCAACTTTATATTCGGGGGAAGTAAATGATTTTATTTCTCGTGTATTGTTCCATTTTTGATGTCAGAACTTATATGTAATTACTGCTACTGTTACCTTAGACAATGAAGTTCCAATTCGACATGTAGTCCCTATGACAGCAGCTACACAGTTGATTACACGAGTATGGCAGGTGTGGTGTGTGCACTATTGCTAATGACACATTAATCCATTTTGCAGTATATTAGTAACACAGTTCGTCAAATACATATCCTAGCCCAGACGATAAGTCGCCTCCTTGCGGAAGTACTTGCTGATATCGTTGTCCTTGCCACAATGATCGCAGCTGTGATAGACCTTAGCACCGGGGTGCGCAGGGCCATAATGATCCTCACCCAGTCCACCACTCGCCACGTTGGAGCCACCGTAGTCGGATCCACTACCCATGCTGCCAGCTAGGTGTCTACCCGGAACTACTGAGTCAAAACCAGAGTCACGCCCGTCTGTATGACCGGCACCTGTTGTGCCCCTCCCGAATTCAGAATCACGCCCAAATTCGTGCCCAGAAGGGTGCAGGGCTTGTCCAGCTCCTGCAGCGCCGAGACCTACAGCTACGGGGCCCAGTCCGTAATCATGGCCGGAGTGCATGCTTTGGCCAACCCCGCCGGTCCCACCCGCACTGGAACCGTGTTGGGAGTGAATGCCCTGGCCCGGACCGAGCCCTGACTGTGGTCCAGGCTGCATACCGTGACTGCCGAGAGGTGAGTCGTGCTGAGAGTAAACACCTTGATTCGTACCTAGTCCTGAGTTGTGACTAGAATGCGCACCATGACTCGTGCCGAATGACGAACCATGTCCAGTCAACTCAGACTGTTGCTTGCTGTACGGATCCGGTATGGAACCGCCGGTACTGCCCCTTTGATGCTGCTGCCCGGTTGTTGGTGTACCACGTACATTTTCACTGAAGGGACCATGACGATCCGAGCTGCCACCCGCCGTCTCGTAGTCGCGCATGTCCTGCTTGTGGTGTCGATTGCTGAGCTCATGGGCACCGTACCCAGCTGCTGCTCCAGTGGCGACCTTGCCCACGCCCGAGTGGCCGGGGTCTTGGCTGTTGGTAGGCGCGCCATACTCGTTGATCTTTTCATGGCGACTTGACATATTGCTAGGGTCTGATGGGTCCAGGGGGCGATGCGGGAGGTTGTGAGTACCGCCGACACCTGCTGTGTTACCAGTAACTCCTGTGGGGGAATAGGACTGGCGGTCATAGGCGTCGTTCATCTCCCGGGGGCCGGCGCCGCCAGTGATGCCTCCATCATGAGTGCCGTATTGATCTTGTCCTGACAGATCATTGACGCCGTATTCCCTCTCTGGTGCGGTTCTGGTATCATGGTCATGTCCAGCCGTTCCCATTCCCGTACCTGTGCCTCTGCCAGAACCAGTACTGCCCCAATAGGGACTCTTGTTTTCTTTGGTCAGCTTCCCGGTCTGGTGTGTGCCTGAACTTCCATAGTCATTTCCCATAGTGCGGGATGCATCTCTGTCCGAGTCTACTCTTGGGTCTGCTGCGTTCATCATCTTGGAGTTGTGCGGACCCGAAGCCCCTTCGCGGCCACTGCTGTAGTAGTCACCCTCGGTGTTGCCCATGCGCGGGTCGGCTTGATTCAGGGCATTGGAGGTATTGGTGGCCGAGTATGGGTCACCTCCCGCTCGGTGGGAGGAGCTGGTCCCCGTCAGACCGTGATCTCTTGAAGCTGACGTATTACCCGTCGTGATACCAGTTGTGGTTGTGGTGTGGGTGCCGAGACCATGGCTGGTTGCTGGCTTGTCGGTTCGACCATATGTGTTATGTGACGATTTGCCGAGACCAGGCTCGTTGGTGGATATGTAGCCCCCCGTTCGATTGGAGTGTCCCGGCACGTCTTCGGAGGGAAATGCGCCCGGAGCTTTGGGGAGCGACTTGAATGAGTTGGCTGAGGTGGTATCGTGGGGGCTGGACTGAGTGTCCTTGTCGCCGTGCAACGCCTCCTTGATCTTAGTACCGATGCCCATGTTGATGATACTATGCTCGTGTTGGTGCTGGCTGCCGCGTGGCTTGTGACTGTTTCTTGCAAATGAATTGATTTTTATGGTTCGAATCAAATTGCAAAATGAAGCATTTATTGAGAACATATAGACGAAAAATACGACTGTGAACGCGTCTTATTATCATTTCCCCCATGCCTAGCCACCTGACCAGGTTCAGATTGCGATCCAGGAAAAGATCCTGTTCTTCCATGGCAATTTAATCCTGTCGGTGCTGTGACATCAGTCTCGGCCAGGATTAGGCCTCCAAGACGTATCCAGAACCACTGACCAAGTTACACTACCGACCTCTGCAGTCATCGTCGCGTCACATTATGGAGATCTGCGGTTGTCTTTGATTTCAATGTTTTCCGGTCAGTCCAGGTGGTCGTCGTCATGACGAGTCGAGAAAGGCTTGTTTCCGCGTTTCCGCTTCCCGCCTTGATGTCACCATGTCTCCTCATGACGGAGCGGGCGGCGAAAAACAGTACCCCAGAATTTCAAAAATCTGGGCCTATGCAAGGGCCAACGTCAAGGGTTCGGCTTTCCTGTTTTCGGGAACGGGTAACGTCCTACACCTACATCCGGGACACCCCCACATGTGGGACGCCCTAAAAATGATGCTGTATATTATAACCATTAACTCCAACCTTTTTTTACACTTATTCTAATGCGACTACAATATAGCTTTCACCGTTACTAGGGTTTTCAGACTCGCTAGACTCATCTGTACTATCCTCAATTTCACCAGCCTCGATTTGAGCCTTCCGAATAGCCTTGATATTAGTAAACTTCGAATTTGGGTTCATCTTGACCTTCCTCCGCTTCCTAGCCCTACTAGCCTCAAGCTCTGCCTCTATAGCCTCAATCTTTCGCTGTGCGACAGCTAATTGGTCGTCCTTCTCATCAAAGCCCTTTTGAACTTTCCGAAAGAGTAGTCGCTGGGTATTTGGATCACTATCAAGCTTGCTGAATAAGCTGAGTTGATCTTGGAGCTTATCTCTCCTCTTAGGCGTTGACCAGGCTACTGCTGATGTCTCTAACGCCCAGTCCTGACTACCCTTACTATTAGAGTACCCTTTGCAAGTCTGACTAGGCTGTCTGATTGGTGATGACGTATTCTCAAGGAGCAGGGGGCTCATAAGGGGTCTAGCTATGCTCGAAGACCAGAGACCAGTATATTTCCATCCACTGGTACTGTTCTTAGCGGTCAATGCTGCTAGACGTGCCTTTCTATAGCAGAGGAGAAAGTTTCTCTTCCCTACGACAGTAGTAGTATCCCATCGGTCAAGGTAACCAAGCTCCTTTTTATAGGCTGCCTTGAGGGGTCCAAAGACTGACTGATCGAGAGGCTGGAGAACGTGGGATGTGTGTGGCGGCAAGAAAAGCAAGTGTATCTTGTTTATGAAGCAGAGGTATATAAACTCTGTCGTTTCGTGGCTACTATGCCCATCTAGGATAAGTAACCTAGGTTAGTCTCTTCAGGGTCCTCTGGTTGAGTCAAAGGAATAAAGATCTTTTGTAGCTACTCAATAGCCGTAGAGTCTGACGTCCACCCATTCTCTGTTGCTGTAAACCTCCAGGCTTCGTATGGAGTCAAGTCCAGAGCAAACCACTGCTGCTGGACAGACTTCCCCTTGTATATCACAAGTGGGGGTAGTGCAGTACCAGTCGCAGAGATACACTCTATAAGAGATATCCAAGCTCGAGATCCAGGCTGTTTCTTTCGTATAGAACGAGTCTCAGATGATCCTAGAACAAGACCATTTGATAGAATACCTGTCTCATCCATATTGTATCGATTCGAGGCCTTAATAGCTTTGATCTCAGGGATAGCGAGGTATTTGAACCATTGCCTGATCACATTAGCTGAGGCTCCATTAATACGCTGAGAATCGATAGCTCTGCTTCTCTGGACCTTGACTGAAGGGTTCCTCTTGATAAAAGCCTGGACCCAGTTCTTTCCAAGTGGTTCGGTGTCTCCGTGGATCTGTAGGATACGCTCGGCGAAGTCTTTGAGCTGTTGATGGGTTGGTGGGAGGCCTAGGGCAGCCTGGATTCGAACCCATTCAGCCAGATGAGATTCCTGGGCTGGAGAGAGCCTCTGATAGTCAGCGAAGGCTATATCTCTTGACTGGGCTCCCTGAATCCGTCGTGAAAGAGTAGACCTTGGGACACCATGCTCATATGCTGCTTTTCGGAGGCTTTGACCGGTAGCTATTGCTTGAAGAGCTCGATAAATATCATCTTCGGTATATTGACTCATATTAGTGTAAAGAAGACGTACGTAAAACCTTTTAACGATTGAATCGATATTGGTAAAGAAAAAAGTGGTTGAAGTTAGAGGCTAGCGGTGTTGAGGCATTTTTGGGTGTCCCACATGTGGGGGTGTCCCGGATGTGGGTGTGGGACGTTAATGTCACCTATCTTGCGTCAATCAGAGTGGTAACGACTCTAAAGTAATATTACCAATATGGCATGGGGCTCATTTTCCTCTGCGCATTTTGTTACCCCAGACAGAACGCATTTGACGGTATATGGAGTTGTTCGTAATTGGCAGCTGAATTGTGTTGCTCCCTCCTAGGTTAGTTACTTCTGTTAAGCCGGGCTTGAGCTACTAAACGCTGGTGGACTTTCTCCCCTTCTTTAATGGCGATGCATGTCAAGGGATTGGTCGCAGATTGCTCCAATGCATAGAAGATTTCAATACGGGTGAGGGGGACCCGTTTTGTTTTTCGAAACGAAGTCCTTTGTCGATTTTGTTGCGTATATGACCTTTGGTACGAGTCCGGCCAGTTTCTCTGTGCTCTTCTAATTATTTTGCTTTTCGGTGGGTGCAAATTGTTCGAGGAACTCCCACTCATGCGAACACTCTCCATCTCCAGTTGAAAATGCTGGCTCCCATCTACCAAGTCGTTTGCCCATATAATCGTCGAGTCTAGTGTTGGACCTTCAAGGCTACTCCGTCAAGACTGCCAAGTCAAAAGGAGAAAAGTAAAGCCGCAAACCGTACGAAGTATGGGTCAATATGACCTCTACCCATTGAACCACACAAGTCCTGGCATCAGTCATTTCTACCTATATAAGGCCCCTATGGCCGCCCTTCACTTCTCTCAGGACTCTCCAGAGATCATGGCACTTTCAATACAAGACCATTTGCCCACAATCCAATATCTAATCCGCGGCTATAGTTGAAAGTCACAGAGGTTACCCCACCGTCGCCGGACTGGCCAAACACGACGATCACGTCTATCTCTGCTCCCGCTCCGCCACCAAAGCCTCTCAAGCCATCACAAGCGTTCGGTCACGTTACCCGAAACCCAATCTCTGCATACCCCCCTCCTCATCGACTACCTCTGTCTCCCCAGCGTTGTGTAGATAGCTAGCCTGTTTTGTCTCCAGAAAGCGCCCTCCATGGGCTCAGCAACAAGGCCGGCATCATGGCGATACCCTTTGAGATAACCCCGGACGGATACGAGGCCCAGAGTGTTTGGCGTGGCGAGTTCAGAGGTGAAGAGGGGGTGGAGTGACATGTATTCTTAAAGAATTACCGAGGCCCGTCGGCAGAATAGGCTAGGGATACGGGACTTGCTGCCAAGTTGGAGGTTGGACGAAGGGGGAAATGAAGGGAGAGTGGGTTCGGTAAATAAAGGGGACGTGATGCGGCTGTGCGACGCAGTTGTTCTCCTATCCATGCCGTGCGAGTTCCAACATATTTACAAAGTCTCATTTGAGTGACCTACCTAACGATCAAGTGGGTGCGCAGGATGACGGGGTTTAGTGATGGCTTCCGTAACAATGTTGTCATGATCCCAGTCTCCCAAACTTGATGCTTTGCCTGGCCAATATTTTTCTGTCAAACCCGAAGCCCTGACTTCTTTGCTTGAGTCTCTAGATGTCGTAGTTGATCATCTGTTGGTTGAGTTCGAATAGAGGCCAATATGGCATCGATTTGTTGTGCACCATCCGGCATGGGGTGACAATTACTGTGCCTGGATCCCCCATCCCCAACCTCCCTGAAACTCTCGCACTTTAGCGACTTGAGCTTAGAAGCCAGATCCAGCAAACTCTCTTGGAAGCAGGATGCTGCCGGCAGTGGCCAGAGACCGCTCCAGGACAGGGATTCGATCAATGAACCGAGCATGATGAGGTCGCATTGCCTCTGCTCATATTGACGCCAGGGATCAATCTTGGCCACACAAGCTTTCGCCGGCACTATCGGATGATAGCCGTATGGCTCCCTGGTTGCGGGAGTTTTGGCTAAAAGCTTGGTAAGGGCAGTTTGGTAGAGGTCAAGCAATGTTGTAATTGCATTTAAACGATTGCTTTTGATGTGGTCTGCGGGCTTCGGTGAATACTTGCCAGTTGTAACGGCTGGCCCAAAATGTTGGACCTGTGGGGAAGGAATATCGCACCTTGAACGCCTAAAGGTTCCAAACTGTTAGAAAAGAGCTCATTGCGGCCGATGGAGGAAAGATGTTGATCGCGAGCGTGTGCGGAGCTGTTCAAAACCAAGTCCTCGAGCGCAGCTTGAAACAATTGGCGGTCACCCAGTTCCCACGCTATCCAAATTCGCCGTTCAGAGGGAGTCGCGCCCAGAGTGGCAGTCTTATTTTTCTGGGAGTTCTGTAACCAAGACCGTGCCCAAGGTCGAAGAAGCCTAGTTAGATCGTATTTGTCGGTCAGGACTGTGAGTTGGTAGAGGTCTTCCAACCCAATGGAACCGTCGACTGGAGGCAACAGCTCGAATCGACCATGGATGATGGCGAGAACCATGGTCATAGCTTTGATGTTGTCGTCGGGGAGCTGGACCTCCCAATTTCCGGACCCCGCCCCCCGAGATTCAGCAAAGCCGCCGTAAAGAAGACGCTTCCACACCGCCGACGCCCTCGACAGACTCTTTGAACACGAGACGAAGACAACGGGGGTTACAAGGTCATGTTCTCCGGTAGCACTGGCGCATCCGGACTCTCCGACTTGCAGCAAAAGGTCACCATCGGGGTCCAGCACGATTTTCCTGCTGGCGGGCTGGGGGGTGTGCGGCCCAGTGAACGGACATGGTGTCGGGTCAGTTGCGCACAGGGCGAAAAGGTCTGTCAGTTCGGTAGTTGTAGTCCAGCCAGCCATGTTTGAAGTACTAGGTGTCGAGAATGGAACACGTAGACCCAAGCGCAGCGGCGTCGGTGAATGAGGCGCTTGAGTAAATGATGTTAAGCGGACATGTTGGCGGCAACTTTACTGGGTAGTACTGGAGAACCACACAAAAATGCTCTGCTCCGTACCCCACCAACACTCCCCAACAAACCCGTTTCGAACGCCAGCTTGGTCTTGCTCGCTTATGTAGTCTCGGATATAGTATAACGTGGTTTAACACCGAGTCGCGCATATCACCGAGTCGCGCACTTTTTACCACACTATAATTTCAAGTTCAATTAAAAAGCCACAACAGACTAAAGTTTATTGAAATTTATTCAGAGCTATATACATCTGACAATTATAGTTCGACCTGACAAGTCTTTACATTATGTCCGGTCTTCTTACACTTACTACATCGTCGTACAGTCGACGGACCAGCCTTTTCTTTACCCCCCCTAGAGTGCTTGTCCTCCTTTACCTGGGCCTCCGCGTCCTTCCGGGCCAAAATGTCCAGGGCATCCTCGACAGTAAGTGCACCTCCTTGCCGGACACGCGATTTTTTTGCCCTCCGACGCTTGCTTAGTGCCTCATTTGCCTTGCGAAGGGTGAAGCACTCAGCCTTCAAGAGGGTATCCTCATGGGCTAATCGAGTTATACCCTTCGAAAGGTGGCCAACAGCATCAAAAATTGGGGTCGGAGAGCTTCCCTGATGTCTGGCGATTCGGCGATCGACAAAATCGGACTGCGAGAGAGCCTCTGTTGGCTTATTTGGCGTTTGCGAAACCCAAGGGTCAGCATCTAGAAGAGAGGGGCTAACGGGTGTAGGCGACCGAATCCTAACATCCAGCTTCGAGATAACGGCTTCAGGGTCGTGGGGGACTAGGCCGGCCCCTCGAAACCCTGCCTTGATGTTTTTGTCGGTTATTGTCTTTAAATAAGCCTCCTTAAAGGCGATAAAGAACTCGACCTTAGTAATGTGGTTAATATAGGACTTGATAAATATATCAATCTCTCGACCGTATATACGTTTCAAGACCCCAAAGCACCCGACATCAAGTGGCTGGGTTAGATGAGACGAGTGCGGGGGCAGACTGATAGTAATAATGCCGTTAGACTTGCAATAAGACTCGAAACCGGCCGATGTATGACTCTCATGCCCGTCCAATACTAACAGCCGATACACGCCTCTTTTGGTCGAGATAGTGTGCTTGTTGAAATGTTTGATCCAGTCTAGACCAGTCTCGTTGTTCGTCCACCCGTTTTCGGTCGGTTTGACTACCCAATCGGCTGGTAGGTCCCCCTCAGTATACCAATTAGCAAGGTGATAGTTCCCTTGAATTACCAGAAATGGCGGGATGTCGCGACCCTCCGAATTGACACAGTTAATCGCCGTGGCCCATTCCCGGTTACCTGGCTGGACCTTCTTGCCTCTACCATTACGTTCAGACGAGGTAACGACCATCGAGCGTTGAATAACGCCCATCATAAAGCCCGTCTCGTCGAAGTTCCACATATCGCAGTCCTGGATCCCGTATTTGGCCCTCATATTCGATACAAGCCGGAACCAGTCCTCAATAATCTTTGGATCATCGCAGAGGGCCCTCTGGAAGTCATACGAGCGAGAAAAACGCGTCTGTAACTCTGGGGTTCGCTTTACAAAGCGATGCGCCCAGAGCTTGCCGACGCGTCGGGTACCCCGCGTCGCAAGAATGGAATTGGCCATATCTTCCACACCCTCTAGCCGGGGAGGAAACCCTCACAAATCTAGGTCAAGTACATGCTGAACAATAGCTCTTTCCTCTATCTTGGCGAGTAGTGCGCTATTCGGCCAGATTTCGGTACGTGGGGTGCGACCGTGGATTCTGTCACGGAGTGAGGACTCGGGTACACCGTACAGCTTTGCTGCTCGACGTTGGCTCATATTTTTGGTCGATCGGATAACTTCGATGGCAAGGTTGATTTTGGCTTCTTGGGTTTGAACTGACATGGTGTTGTTGTTGAGGAAATAAGTATTGAAGTCAAAAGGTTGGAAAAGTTGAAAAAGTGCGCGACTCGGTGATATGCGCGACTCGGTGTTAAACCACGTTAACGTGAATGTACACCGAGCTGGCCATGACACCGAGCTGGCCACCCGTACATAACCTCGCATAGAAATTTTACGATAGTAAAAACACAACGCGGTAAATCAATTGAAACTACTCTGAATCTTCCTCTCCAGAAGATGGCAATGCGATCTTACAAGTTCGCGCATTATGCCCAGTCCCGTTGCAAATACCACAGCGCCTCGGGCGCGTTTTTACGCGTTTGGAGGGTGCTTCGGGGGACTTGGTACGTTTTTGCCGCTTGTCGGAGACCAAGTTTTTGGTCATTTTTGAGAGCTTGAAGGGCTAGCATTAAGTCTGCTTCGTTGTATGACTTTGCCATAATTGGTTGTTGAGAAAATCAAACATTAAGTTGGCCGGTCGCGTTGGCGCATGAAAGTGGCCAGCTCGGTGTACATTCACGTTATATTCTTCCTAAATTGAACTGGTTGGTATAGCATTCGGTCCAAACCCCGAATAACCACGCAAAGAGTAACCGCAACATCCTGCAGATCACCATCAAAGGCGTGACGACGTACGAGCCCACGTAGCGGAACCATCATGCAATCACTCATGATGCACACATTTAGATCAACGACGTTCTGACCGCCGCGGCTGTAGTATTCTATCTGATGGATAATGTCGCGATACGAAACCTCCTATTTTCAAGGTTACGGTTATGGGGCCAACCCTTCGCAATCGCTCTGAAGCCCGCAACAAGTTGTCAGGTTCGTTGGATGGCCTATATGAGCACGCCATTATAGCTTGGTCCTCAAGGTCATATTTGCAGTCTGTTTCACCGGACATAATCAGTCACCTTCATATTTCCTTCTCCTCCTTTTACTTCCGTAATTCTTGAGAGGCCTGGGGACTCTGGCTGCTTTCGGTTGTATTGGTAACGTGCTCATCCAGTGTAAGTGACTGCGCGGCGACCATATCCGATGCCACCACAGCTGCGGCGGATATCGCTAACGCAGGCACGAGATCAGGGGCCAAACGCTCCAGGGTGTGGTCGACCAGCTCGTTAATAGTAGCTCACCCGACGCTATGGCAGACGCCGAGTAGGCGGCAGGAACTTCGTCACCTTGAAATGACAAGAGGGTACGGTGGAGGGGGAATTCCAGTGCCGGAGTCGGCTCGTTCACATGGATAGCATCAGACGTGCCCGAGGACATGTCCGAGAGTATGGTAGTTGCTACAAGTTGAGCAATTTTGCCTCGCTTTCATCGTCATCGTCATTGCCCATGTCTACCTTGATGATCCACGACCGAGGTACCCATACAAGGGATTGGTTCGTCTTAGAAAGACAACGACCTTCTTGCCAGCACGCAAAGAGCCCGCTACGAGGCGGAGATAACCGGCACCGTCAACTCGCGCTCTACGAGGTACAGTGGCCGCCAAGATATTGGCCATGGGATGGTCGCAGCCGTCATAAGTGAGGAATTGCAAGCGCAGGCTGAGCATTGCGCGCATGAGACAACGACCGACTGTCACCACAATGTTGATACATGGATTCTCTCTGCGGGCTCCCACAGTGAACCAGAACATATTTTGCTAACTGTAGCACATGCGGACAATCGTTTTGAACTTTTTCTCCGTGAATGACTTGAACAGGGGCTCGTCCATTTCTGTCAGGGTACTCGTTGTATGCTAGATCACTACGACCTCGCCCGTCTCCTCGGTCAGACTCACAGCCTGGATAACTTCATTGAAGAAACGCGCAAGTACTTGGGTTGAGCTGCGGATCGGGTGACGGGTATGAGCAGTCCACCCGCCGATAATTAGCAGTTTGGCTGCGCCCCCTTGGCGGTTTGTAGCCTTTCATCACTCTGAGTGCTCTGATTCCTCCATTTTCAGCTCGTTCCCGTCAATCCGTGTGACGTATTGCCATTGTGACCGCTTTTGTACTCGAATAATCCGTTTACCGTTAAACGTTCACGCCCCTTGCCGGAGACCCCTTCTAGCAAGTCCTCCGCAATGTGCTTGATCCCCTGCCAGCCCCTCCGCGATGCTCTCGACCCTTGACTTCCCGCATGGGTGTCTGTGGCTGCCGGCGACTCGGTGTCCTTGCCATGCTTGGCTTCCGGTGTCTCTGTTTACCAAAACAATGCCGTCGGCACCGACGGCTCTGTATTAAACAGCCTATATCTATGTCGTATTGCATATGCATTCCCAAAAACAAAAAAGAAAAATAAACCCCAGTACGTCTTGAAGCTGCGTTTAGAAGTGTCAAATAGCCTATATATAGTTTGTATTGCACGCACGTCGTGCATGTAGCTCTTCCTGATTAGGCTTGCTTTTTTTTAACGAGGCGGCAACGACTAACTATTGCGGAAACCTGGCGATACAACATTACACATAGGATCAATCACAGTAACACCTGAACGGTGCCAAGTATTTTCCACCAACATGATTTAATCAACTTTGTTAGGCAGGCCCGTTCGATGCTCACGCCACTGCACCTATATTATACGGACAGCATCCCCTTACTTCCAACACGAAGATATCATTACCCCGACACTATTCGTAAAATATTTACTTATATGACATCCAGAGTGCACCCCATTAGCATCTTAGCTACCATTGGGCTTGCACGCCTAGCCGCTACCGCCGCCGTTTTTCCAATCAACCAGCGGGACGATATCACGTACGACAAGGCCTACCGCATCCTTATTACCAAGAACAGCGACTACACCGACCTAGACTATGATAGCGTTGTGCCCGGCTTCGAACTCGAGTCGCAGTCGCGCTACTGGTTCAGCTACCAGATTGGCGGAACTTATGGTCAGAACATAGCCATAGCATCACAACGCATAGGGCCGGTTTTCTACGAGCAGTTGATACATATCGGACAAAGCACTACGTGGCAAAGCTACACAGACAATGAGAAACATTACCGACTGTCGCCAAAAGTGCAGTATCTCAAAGAGTTTGATCCGGACTATCCGGAAGAACACAACGTCTTCGTGAACAGAAACGGTGACATGGACATCGGCGCCGCCCCAACACACCCTCCTTCGGTCTGGGGTCCTGCCCCCGGAACCTGGCTCGTATGCCAGCGAAATTTCCTACACCACAATGTGCTTGCCATTCGGTATGCCTACCAGGTGCTGAACGAGACTCAGAATATTCCTGGTGGTTGCGTGCCTGTTACGCTGGAGACGATATGTGCGCCGCTGGAGCCGGCGTCTCACAACCGCACGTGGAACCACGAGGAAATTCTGGAAGCGCCCTGCGTTAAGCCTTACTGAGCAAAAGAGCATCGAGAGGATTGGGAATCTGCATTGACCTCAACGACGGATCGGCTACTATTACAGGCGCTAGCATAATTTTGTGTTATTTATCACAATCAAGGCTACCATATAGAGCATGTGTTGGAATTTCAAGGCCATTACACGGAATTGCCCGTTTGGGAGGACATATGGCCACCTACCATACGTTAAGGGCCAATGTGACCATCACCCAACGCACCACACAATTTCTGCCCGTGGGTAGGCATCGTTCATTCATTTTAACCTATATCAGGCCCTTATGACCGCAGTTCCCTCCTTTGAGGAATCTACAAGGATCAACACATATTCAATGCAATACAATCTACACAATTATTCCAATAGCATGATATATAACATGTTAAGTTAACTCTGGAATGGTTCCTTGAGAATTGTCGGACCTTGACAGCCAGCTTACCACTATTTCCTTCATTTCCAACTTTTCCAAAGCCGTTAAGCCGGTTGAGCCTTTTTTTAAGCCCTAATGATGATATATGACGGAATGTACGTTTACTGTTTATATTAATGCTGAATCCAGAGGAACTGGTCCTTCCTTGATGTATTTAAGGCCCTTACAGCCAAGTCCGCTCACTTGATATTTCAGACTGTGCAGAGATCACCTTGATCCAATGATTTTATTTGCAACCAATAAGTCCAACAAAACTCCCTTTACTCCGAGGATAATTGTTGGTCCTGTTATTATCTGTATCTTAGGGCGTACCATCGCTTTACCATTAGGTATATCAGCTCGATACGCGGAATATGGTAAATAAGTCACGAAAGTAACTTTGTAGTTAGTTATAACTCATTCCTATTACCTGCTAGGATATCTTTCAGCACGAGCGATTGCTGCACTTCATTTTTGATAAGATATTCGACAGAAGAAAGGCCTTAGATCATGCTGAGACCTACTGTATTGAGGATTGCCTCCTAATCTTTCATTATGTTACTCTCCCAGACAGCTGATCTTGTTTTGAATCTCCAGCTCTTCAGATTTAACCAGCGGGCATTCATTGCCCGTCGGCAAAATACGGAGATATAAATATATATGTATTCGCGTCTATATACTCCCTATCTAAAATCAGTGTTTATCCGTCAAGGTATAGATACCTCGAAATTATCTAAAGCTTATTATATCGCCTATACCTATGCTGCTAGTGCCATTTGCCTTATGATTCGCTCTCTTCCCCACGATTCTCGCTCACCATGCTTTAACCACGAACTGCCTATAGACCAGCTCCACCCTTTTGAGTTTGAACATGCACATATGTTCCAAAATTCTGCAACGGGTACACCAGTCTGCTCGTCCAGCTTGGTTATAGTTTTCCAGTAATTGCAGGATCTCCAAATACCATCGTACAGCATAGTACTGCTGTCGGCACTGGACATTGCTATTCAGGTCAATCAACTGCGATGAGAGGAACACCTCCAGTCATCATCATCATCATCTGATAACCATGGCCGAAAACAGCATTGCTACGTATCCGAAGGATCAAGATATGATTTAGTGGCCGCCGAAATGAACAGCAAGATATGCGGCCAGGCAATCCCAGAGTCGCCCGTCAATATCTTTCGTAGGTGTACTACATAGCTGGCCAGAGAGACAGCAATTCTGTTGAAAACTATAACCTCGTCTTGTCAGGATTAATTTTGGTAGCATTTATTAGGTTAGGCCGAACGTTCTTAGTTCGTGGTCCTATACGATGTCCATACAAGTTGCACTATGTCAGACCCATAAGTAATTCCCCGCAGCGAACCGTCGGGAGCTAGGGTATTGGATCCGTCCTCGGAGGCATGTAAAAATGATACCAGTCTTCGCGCACTTCCTAATGCCAGGGTACGGCTAGGCCGAAGGCAATAGTACAGATTGAAGGGGAGTGATGGGCGTCCCTCCTACGTAGCATCGGGTGGTCACTGGTGGTCACTCGTGGTCACGGTAGTCTCAGGTAGGGGTGCCCTCGATGGTTTATTGATCTCCACCCTCTCTATCTTCTTCCCGGACACCTGCCCCTTACATAGATAGCTAGAACCCGGAGTCGGAGCCGTAGATCCCGCATATAGGAGCCGTAGAGCACTAGTTCCTCCGATTATTCCGCATACCAAGACCTCCATATTAGGTCATGACTCGCACGTCCCTACGCCGGTGCCTGTAGCATTCAGTTCTCTGACACCTAATTACGCCTCTAACCTTTGTCTTCAACGTTGAATGGCCAGGTCAATGTAATTTCAATACTTTGTCAGCTCTCGGTATGCATACTATTACGAATTCGCTCATCCTCATTTTGTTTGCTAGTTTTACACTGGCGGCTGTCAATGAGACGCAACATGCTCGCAGCTACTTCTTCGTTGGAGGCGAATATGTTGAGACCACCGCTGGAACATTGATCCAAAACCAGATGTACGTGGAGAGGTTGAGTCCTGCCCACATCTCACGTCCCTACCCCATCATCCTCATGCACTGTGCTGGCCAGGATGGAACGGTGAGTTGACCTGTTCTTTTCTTACGTTTTCTCTTCTCAATCAGGGCGATCCAAATTGACACCTACATTCGCTCAGAATTTTCTGAACAAGCCAGACGGCGGAAGAGGTTGGGCATCCTGGTTTTTGGAAGCGGGATACGAAGTTTACGTGGTAGATGCGACCGCACGAGGCCGATCGCCCTGAAATCCCTATGGCGGCTCCGAAATGACCGTATATTCGGCAGAGACCATCTCTTCACGGTTCACGGCGGTCCAGACATTTAATCTGTGGCCCCAAGCAAAACTGCACACTCAGTGGCCTGGTGTAAGTGTGCCGTTCCTCCCAATTCTTCCTCCTTCATTTGAACTCTGATCGAATCAGTCTGGCATGCCGGGTGACCTCATCTTCGACGCCTACTACCAGTCAGTCGTCCAAGGTATCGCCAACGCCACCGAGCATGAACGGATTATGCAGAAAGCTGGAAGCGCACTTCTAGACAAGATAGGTCCTTCCATCCTCGTTACTCACTCTCAAGGAGGCGTGCACGGCTGGTCCATTGCCGATGCACAACCAGACAAAATCAAAGCGCTGATTCAGATTGACCCCAGAGGCCCGCCGTTTCAAGAGGCCGTCTTCCCGACGGATTTCTCTAGACCCTGGGCTTTGACTTCCATTCCCCTTACTTTCTCACCGGCGCCTACAAACGCGTCTGCGCCGCTGGCAACTCAAGTTGTTGCGTCGACGACAGCGAACTTGACGGCTTGTGTGATGCAGGCCGAGCCAGCACGAAAGCTGCTACATATTGCCAAGGTGCCGGTTTTGGTGGAGACGGGTGAGGCGTCCTATCATGCCGTGTATGATCACTGCACCGTGCGGTTTCTCAAGCAGGCTGGCGTTGAGGTGGAACACCTGGAGCTGGGCAAGGTCGGTATTCATGGGAATGGACATATGCAGTTTTTGGAGAGGAATAGCGATGAAATTGCGGCCAAATTGCATGATTGGATCGTCAAGACCTTGGGCGACTAAGTTGTTTGCAGCAATCTTATCGTCACAAGGGTGGTTTATACCCATCAAGACTGGCCTCTGGAAGCGTATTAGTGAAGGCGGTCTGAGGGGTCGTGCACAGGAAATAGGGTCTGCTGCGGATAGGAAGAAAGAAACATGCAGCTCGCGATGTATTGATAAGCCCGAGTTGAATTGTGTAATCGCATTGGGGTCAAAACCAATCACCTCTATCCTTAGAACCTGGGCAGGGACAGGTCTCATCTAAACCGATTTAGCTGTTGTTGTGGCATTTTTTGGAAGTGAACCCGACAGAGATCGGTGCTCGGGTGCTGGCCTATGAATACTTGCTATCAACCCGGTTCAGAGGATTTCCTTGTCTTTTCAGTTGCCAAACAGAGCGTTTGCACTGAGTGTCAGGCCTTCAAGAGCAGATGATGAGTTTATCGGCAGGGTTTCTACATGGGTGGAGTATTCTCTCTGCATCAACCCGGGGACTTGCAAACGCTTGAATTCGAGGGAGTTTGAGCAGCATCGCTGCGTTTGACTATTTCTGAGACTGTTGCTCAACTGACCCTCGCGTTTTCATTTATTTCCTGTACTCAGAATTAACCTTCAGCCCAAGTTCAACCTTTGGACGCGTGAAGTCGTCAGGTGGATTGGTTCTGAGAGACAAAGCTCTCGGCTTGAACATCATTTGCATCAATCCTACAAATTATTTACGGGTAATCTGTATCATAACAGCAAGTCGAAACCCGCTCGCATCTGTCTTCGTCACTTCAAGTAGGTTGGCACCATGGAATTCGGCCCATGGAGCCAGATCATGCGTCTTCAACGCTGACTTTTTCCATCCCCAAGGCAGACCACCAAGTCTTTCCCCTCGTCCAACTCTTCATCCAACATGCTTTGCGGAGACTGGATCTTCTCCAACAGCTCTAATGCCCAGTAAGTACTCAAACCCAATAAGCTCATACAGCCCAATCCCACTTACCAATCCTGTCCCATTCAGTGGCTGCAAAGATCGCGAGTGGTTGGCCGAATATACCCCGTTTTCCAGCATTGCAACTGTCGATCTTCTGGGCTCTGGGGCCGAGATGCAAATCCAAGGCATCGGCGCCATCGAACTTCCCGTCCGCCGCAACCCCAATGCCAAGGGTGCTAGGTCCCGTGGCACTCTCCGCCTGACCAACGTACTCCATATTCCTTCCCTTGTGTGCAATATCGTTGGAAGTCCCATCCTGGAAGATCATACCGTGGACTGTGGTGGATCCAAGGAGGGAAAATCCAAGGGCTCTATACTTGACCCGAACGGCAAGATGGTTGCGTTCTTCAAACCCGACAATCCATTCTTTGCTATTCGTCTCATGGGCCCGCCTGTTGGTCCGACGGTCGGTCCTTCGCCCTTGGCTACTGGACAGAGAGACGTACCCGTTTTGCATTGGTCGGGCCTCTCTGCTGACACTTCAAGCCTTCGCGAGACAATCCTGAACCTTTTCCACAATGTATTGAACCAATGGGAGCAACAATTATTCTTCTGTGGTCCAGCCCAAGTCAATAACATAACCTAGTCCAAAAGCCTCCTGGTCCCATATGAGACGAAAACGTGAAAGCTCAGACGACATGGCGTGTGGAGCAACTCGACGCCGTCGGCGCGATATTCAACAAATGTTGCTGCCAGCAGGAAACTCACTAATAAACAAACCATCGCCGTTTTGCATCCACAAAATGATATTCGACGCGATCAAGAAGTTGAACAAAGCTGCCTGGTTATGTTGGGCTGCAAATTCTCCGAAATTCCCCAGAACAAGCCCAAGAGATTATGGACATCAAGTACGAACGCTCCCTGCATTACGTGATGCAGATGTTCAAGGATGCCGAGAAGGAGACCGATAAAGGCGCCGAGGGGCACCGAGCTCAAGTTTACCTTCCTCGACGCCTTGGCGGCCGTGCAAAATCTGGTCTTGGAGCCTGCAGTCACCCCAAACGCATCATTGAGGAGTCTCTCAAGGACTTTATTAGGCTATTCGACATTGGGAAACAGCAGTACCTCTGGAAGAGACTGTCGAACACGCTATTGTCTTTCCGAAAGGAATGGTTGGGAATGGGTGGTTACTTGAGTGACCTCCTGGTTGGACTGTCGCCCGTGAAGGACCCGGAGCCATGTAATAGATGTCCATGGCGTCAATCAATTCTGCCGAGGTTTGGGGATCATTTCACACTGTCCCGTGTAGCTATGACTGGATCATAGCTGCATTAGGGCAGGTATATGGAAATGGCTGGATTACAATTCATCGATAGAAGATTTTCCCATTCCAGAATAGTTTACAATGGTTCATAATCCAGGCAAGTTGCAAAAGATCATGACGCCACCAATTAAAAATCTTAAACCACATGACCACTCACGACTATAATTCACTCCTTTCCGTCTCTCTGTCGACCTTGGCCTTCTCCTTCTTGGCCTTTGAAATCTTCAAACTCAGCTTGACGGGATCCGTGCCTTTAGTCTCAAAAACTCGATCGATTTCCTCCAGACTTAGCTTGCTCGTCTCAGGGAAGATGAAATAACTAGCAATGAGCTGGATAAAGTTGTACGCGATGTACACGGCCCAAATCTTGTATCCTAGCTTGACGATGCCGAGCGAGATGGCGTACGTGTTGACCACACCCGCGGCGCCTTGGAACATAGCGTAGAGACCCATACCCTTAGCACGCAGAGGCAGCGAGATGATCTCGACGGGGTACAGGTTGTGCATAGTGGCTATGAAGGAGGCGGAGCAGATCTGAAACAGGAACATCCAGACAATGGTAAGGTAGGCGGTGGCCTTGCTTTCGGTCTGGGCGTATTGCCAGCTGGTGATCGTAGTGGCAACCTGGAAGATGATGATGCTGACGAGGCCAGTGAAGATGAGGGTACGACGGCGGAAAATGTCAATGAGGTACGAGCCGAAGACAGTGAAAATAAAGTAAACGGCCGTCAGACCCAAGTTGATGCCGAGCTGATCGAGTGCGTCATTGATACCGATGGTGGCGAGGGCGGGCGTCAAGTAGTTACCGATAATGCCACCGCCGTTCCACTGCTGGAAGAGGGAGTAGATGAGAAGCACCATAGTGCGGTAGCCCACCTGCTTTGTAAAGAAGATGCGGTAGTCCCAGGCAGCGCGTACGCCCGTGTTGGATTCTTCGAGGGACTCCTCAATCTGGGCCAGGACTAGAGGCACAATAGGGGCGTTTTCGTCGTTGTGGGTCGTCATGTACTTGGCGACGACGTGGCGGGCTTGCTCCCGCTTGCCCTTCATGACTAAGTACCGCGGCGACTCGGGGCACAAAATGTAGATGAATACGCACACGAGGAAGGGGAAGAGGCCCTCGAGGACTGTAGTGACAAGGTCAGTTTCGTGTGCTCCGTCGTGCCAAATAGACCAATAGGGAAATGGTTCATACGCAAGGGTGCCCGCCATTGCCAGTCGCTATTCCACTGGGTGAAGCCCATCATGGCGGCATTCATGACGATAGAGCCGACCTGGAAGCAAGCACCAAAGATGCCGACGAGTCTACCACGCAAGTGCACAGGAGCAATCTCGGCCATGTACTGGGGCGCGGTACACAAGGCGGTGCCAAAGCCCAACAACAGCCTTCCCACGAAGAAACACGGCAGGTTGGGGGCGAGACCTTGGAGCAATGCGGCGGCTACGACAAGGGCATTTCCGACAAAGTTGACACCCCGTCTGCCAAACGTATCACCCAGGGCCAGGAAGGGCGCTCCGACAAAAGTACCGATGGTCATGAGAGCGTTCATGGTACCGAGGATGACACCGGCTTCGCCAAAGCCGAAGTAGTCGTGCCAGCTGTCGAAGGCGTTGATGCCACCCACGACAGCCCAGTCGATACCGTAGCCAGCCTGGTTGCAGCCCATGACGAACATGATGCCGCAGATGCGCAGGCCGGTCCAGGAGGATATATTGAGGGATTCGGCGCTTATACGCATCATGTCCTCTTCAGACAAGCGCGCGGCCACCACCTCGTCGACCGTGGTGCCCAGCTTCTCGGCTGTTTCGACAGCAGCAACGAGTGACACGCCCGTTTTGACATCACGTCGCGTCGTCATGGTGGGTGGTTACTTCTTCGGTGCACTTGACAAGGCTGCGTTCTGGATTGCTTCTACTTGACGCAGTGAACGTCGTCGGAAACAGCGCTTGGCAAAGCAGGAGAAACAGAAAAAAAAAAGCTAGCAAAGCTCCATCGATGGCAGGTTATATGTCCAGATAGACCAGACCCTGCAACGCTACGACCCGACTGTATGTCTCACGCCAATTCAACATGCATGCAACCCTCCTTGTGTCACAGGTCCTAGGAGGGGAGATGTTGATCACATGGGCCATGGAACAGGTAAACCCGCTCCGGACTCCGGGGGTTGACAGTTGAATCATGACTGTTGAGACTAGAGGCAAGCTGGAAGGTTGCTCCAGGCCGGCCTAGCTTCCATGCAAAGTCGATGTCGCCAACTCCCCCAATGTGCTGATCCAACCTAGCTACAGAGGATTGGCAGGGTTGATTGTCTCGATTGCTCTGGCGTCCTGTGAGAAGAGCAGGGGAAGTTGAAAAGCGAAGGGAGAAGCAAAGTCAGGGCTTGTGGAGGGCAGAAGATTGAGCTGTGGAGCTCGCTTAGCTGATCTTGTGGGCATTGATTGGCTCAGTGGAATTTCCCCATGCTCCACTGTATACCTGCTTTTTGATGATTGGATGATAGCCGCAGATCCGGCGGCACTTTCCCCACATTCCCCAATCTCCCCCAGCCGTTCAATGCTCCCTCTACACTACCTCGAGTTCGTCTGCAGCCTGCAAGAAGCAGAGTCCACAATTCTTCCGTCCACTCATTCCCTTTTCCCCACGGCAAGCACCCGATTAGAGACTCCAACCCCAGCACATGGCACCATCAACGACTGTCCAGAACCTCGTCGGGTCTTGCTGCCGGATATCTCCAGGGCTGGAACAGACGGTGCCGGGATCACGGCACGTCCAGCCAGTACGAAGTACCCTCAGGTAGTCTAGCACGGCCTTGCGCCGTCGCGTGCTCCGCGTGCGATGCATGGCATGTCGGTCCAGATCCACGGTTGACTTGTCAGAATGCAGTCAAACAGTCTGCTTCTCGCAAGCATCATTGAAATCCTCTGTAAGTGCAGGAACCATCGACAACCGTTCCTACTGAGTACTGACTTGCCAAGCCAAACCTCAAATCACCCTGAAGGCAGTTACCTAGCCCTGAAGGCATTTAACTAGCCCTGAATGGCATCTCTAAACGTTTCGTCCCATATGGATTCAGATGCAGCGCATCTTGCCCTCCATTACACCTCTCCCGCTCGGGAATGGTCCCAAGTATGCCTCGCCTCCTCTTGATCCTCGGAAGCTCGCTTACGCCAATGTCTAGGCCCTGCCTCTCGGTAACGGCCGGCTCGGGTGCATGGTCCACGGCCGTATTGGCACCGAGCTCCTACAGTTGAACGAAGACTCGGTCTGGTATGGAGGTCCGCAGGATCGGACCCCGTAAGTTGGCCTGCGTCTTTGGGTTCCGTTCCGTGTCGCCTCAGAGTCTCAGACTCGGAATTTTCATGACATATTTCGACGCAAAAGTGGCCCACTGATCGCAATGCAACAGACACTCGGCGCAATATCTCCCCAAACTGCGAGAACTCATCCGAGCTGGTCAACACAGCGAAGCAGAACAGATAGCGCGTCAGCGATTCTTTTCCACTCCCAATTCTATGCGACACTATGAACCACTCGGGTCTGCGTACTTCAACATCCTCGGACTCGAAGATAATGATGAGGTGACGGCATATAGTCGTCGGCTGGACATAAGCCGTGCAGTCCACACAACCACTTATACCGCCACCATCAATGGCGCGCCGGCGCGATTTCGTCGGGAATGTGTAGCCTCTTACCCTGACAATGTTCTGCTCATGCATCTTACCTCTTCACAGCCAATCCTCTTCAAGGTCCATCTCAGTCGCAGAGGTGAGAACGAGTGGGACACGAATGAGTTTTTTGACAGTCTGCGGTCCTTCTCTCTGGAGGACGAATCCAAAGCTGGAGGGGCGATAAAAATGCAAGCAACTCCTGGAGGCGCTAACAGCAACCGACTCTGCTGTGTCTTGGGCGCCCTCTGTGCTCCTGGATCCGGCACCGTCGAGAAGACAGTTGGGGGTCTGCTCATCAATGCAACGGACTGCTTAATCGCTATCGCAGCACAAACGACATACCGTCACGCAGATCCAGAGAATGCAGCAGTATCCAATGTCTCTAAGGCACTGAACCGGCCCTGGCAACAACTTCTCTCGCGGCATGTCGACGACTACCGCCGGTTATTCGGCCGTACAAGCCTACGCATGTGGCCAGACTCCCAGGATACTTGTACCAATATTAGACTAGCCAAACGCAAGGGTAACGATGCTGGCCTGGTAGGACTGTACCACAACTACGGTCGTTATCTTCTAATATCGAGCAGCCGCGCCAGTGACAAGTCCCTCCCGGCTAACTTGCAGGGCATCTGGAACCCGAGCTTCTCGCCTCCCTGGGGAAGCAAGTTTACCATCAATATCAACCTGCAGATGAACTACTGGCCGGCAGCATCTTCCAACCTTCTAGAGTGTACCACTCCGCTGGTTGACCTCCTCGAGCGCATGGCAGTGCGTGGGCGCAGGACGGCGAGGTTGATGTATGGCTGCGGCGGGTGGTGCGCGCACCATAACACCGACATTTGGGCAGATACTGATCCGGCCGATACGTGGATGCCGTCCTCACTATGGCCGCTTGGCGGGGTCTGGGTGACGATCGATGCCGTTCAGATGCTTCAGTACCGCTATGACAGACTTACGCATGAACGGCTATTTCCTGTGGTCGAGGGCTGTGTTGAGTTCCTCTGTGACTTTCTCATCACTTCAGCTGATGGTAAGTACCTGGTTTCCAGCCCCAGTCTTTCCCCTGAAAATACTTTCGTTTCGCCCACAGGCGAGCTCGGCATCTTCTGCGAAGGCTCCGCCATGGACATGGGGATAATTAAGTCGACATTTGAGCTCTATCTTTGGAGCGTGGATACTCTACAGGTTAATGTCTCATTAAAGAATAAAGTCGAGGACATGTTGCCACTACTGCCTCCTTTGATAATCAACAACGACGGCCTGATCCAAGAATGGGGGTCGGAGAACTACGAGGAGCACGAGCCGGGCCATAGACACGTATCACACCTCTTCGCTTTGTGTCCTGGTAATGCCATTATCCCGAGTGAAACTCCCGACCTTGCCGGAGCAGCAGAACGCGTTCTTGCCCGTAGAGCAGCGCACGGAGGCGGCCATACAGGCTGGAGCCGTGCCTGGCTATTGAACATGCACGCTCGACTCTTGAATGCCGAAGGTGCGCGGGACCACCTGGAGTTGCTCTTGACCAGGTCAACCTTACCGAACCTCCTCGACACGCACCCACCTTTCCAGATCGATGGGAATCTCGGAGGATGTGCCGGTATCATGGAATGCTTGGTACAAGCTTCTGCCATTAAACAAGCGCACTCTCACAAGGTCCTCAGCATCGTCATCCGCCTGCTTCCCGCGTGTCCCAAACAATGGGCCAGGGGCCAGCTTTCAGGGGTCTGCGTCAAGGGCGGTTGGACGGTGGGATTTGAGTGGGAAGAGGGAAGAATCATAGGTGAGGTGGTAGTGACTGCTACGCACGAGGTCTCGGTAATGGCGCAGGTTATGTTTCCCAGCGGGGAAACTGTGGACGTGCAAGGGTTGGGGGAGCATAGAGTTACGTTAGGATCTGGGTTATGATATGTTCGCAGCCGAGTCACCCCTGACAAGTGCCCGAACATATCGCAATTGTGGGTGTTTGTTCGGCCTGCGGGTTCATATATCCTTCCGGCTATTTGTCAAACTTTTTGGGCCCTCTACAGTTTCTAAGTGTGAGGATACTTCTACCCGGTTCGTTTCTTCTCCCTAACAAATTACCTTGGGCATATCACGTTCCCGGCAACTTCGCCATGAATCGCTCACATGCCACGTTCCTCTGTATCTTTTTGCGGATGATTTGTGGACAGAACAAAAGTTATATCAGGATGAGTGTGATGTGTTCTAGCCAAATCAACAGGTTTTACGTTTGGTTAAGCCAGAACTGTATAGCAAGGGCATCTTAGGGGGCCTTGTGTAAAGTTCGTATATTGAGCCACCGGAAGCCTTAAGGGTAGTAGCAAGTGCCTGGATGTGTATTTTGGTTCGAGCGTTACGTAGTAACATGCCATGCGCAATTCGAGGGGTATGGATTATATATATGGATGTTGCGGCTTGCTAATCAGCGCAGATGTTTGCGTAGTAGAGCATGTAAGCAAGGTACTTTCGGCTAGACCTGTTCATGGCAAATGAGGCATATAGAGCCATTGTCAATCCGCGTCTGCGCTCACCTTAAGATGTATCCTGATATCAATGAGATGGTTGCGAGGAAAGGGAATTCCAAGCCTCATTTTCAGGATTACCTAACTGCATCTTCCATCTGCCTACTCTATCCTCCATAATCAAGCTCAAGACCCTACAAGTACTTATATCTGATGTCCATAACCACAGAATGGACAATGACTGCATTGTAGAGCCTCCACGTGGTAATTTCGACCTCTTACCAATCCATCGACAACAATAGGTAGAGCTGACGGCGTCGGGAATGACAACCACTATTATCGCCTTCGCAGCTGTGAGCCAGCACCTTTACACAACGCTTGTCATTATGCCGACACGCGTCGACGTCAGTGACTGTGTGCAATCTCACAGACCCCGACGTCAAAACCTACTCGAAATCTCTAATGGTTCAGTCCAGATCTAGTTGGCCCGACTTGGGTTACATCTGATGTTTGTGAAAAGTTGGTCGCTTGTCTGATTATTTCTTACCGCGTCGATACCGCCGATACTCTGGTCTACACATAGAGGATGGCGACTTCCGTTATATGTCCTCCCCATGACATCCGACAAGAGCCGCGCAGAGGATAAATTTTGGTAATTAGAGAAGCGTCTTCACCGACCATCAGGTACTTATACCGCCTCGAAGAACAGCACATACGACAAGAAGATTCCAGACTTTTTGGCAACCCCCAAAAACCCGTCGGAGTGTTAAGTTACTTTCAGGTCGCCCCGAAAAGGGCCGTAGGCGAGCCGAGAAGCGTAGCAATGCCTGGTACTAATTCTTCTAACAGAATGCTGGATTTGGTTTCATTCAAATCTTTATTGGCCAAGGTCTTTGTTTTTCAGGCATTTTATTATAAGTTTCATATGTCTGAAGTCAATTGGTGAGCAGATAGATTGGATGTTTTAGTTGTAGGACCGACCAAGCCGACTTTACTGAAGTTTACAGATTTTAATTGTTGAGAGGGGCTCTTCATCTCCATAACTTCGTCAAACACAACTTCATTGAGCATGACGCCAGTCTAGGTCGTAAGGATTTCTACTTTTGCGATGCGAGGCCCTTGAACCCGACGTCTCTGGGCTAGCATGTTGAACCACTTGGGAACGAAACCGTTAACACTGAGGGCGCGGCTCGAGAACCCGGGTTTCAATTTGACAACCGCGGGGATCGTGACAGAGACCGGCGAGACTGGCTTGTTTTTCGAGTTCATTGGCAACGGAAATAAGTTGACGTGCTTTTCATTGAGTGTATCTCGAATAATTTTGGACCTTTTCGAACATGTCCGAAGACCGAAGGACAGGCTAGCTAACAGGATCAAACCACGAATATCGCTAATATGACGGCGAAGATCGTTGCGAGGTAACAGAGCATGGAAATCTTGATGTACAGGGCAAGTGCAGTGCCACCTTCTAGCGTATTCGTATATAGACTCCTTAGGACGTAGTATTAAGCTTACCTACGTATGTACTAGTTTCTTATGAATCTCGATTATTACACTGCCTTATAGAAGCCAACGGCTCATGAAGGCGGTACCGTACCCTACGGTCTAATTGAAAACTTCCCCGTGTTTCCGAATAACCTAGATTTCGTCCCTTGTTTTCCACCTTTTACTATAGTACGTAATTAGGAAGAAAGCGACATTCGATTAGAGTTTAAGCGCTATATAATAACCCTAAACTAAGCGTACGATCCGTAGCATAATATCCCCTATATAACCTTACGTTACGATATCGTGGCGGTAATTCACGATAGAATATATTATTATTATTATTAAATACGCCGTAGGCTCGAAGCCCCCGGTACCTCTACTAGTACTCCCGTATGTCAAACCGTGCCCTAATGGCTGGACTAAATACATACGCTGCGTTGTCGGTTCGCCCTATTGGCGACTGCGTTGCGTTCACTACCATACTACGTTGGTTCTCAACCTACCAACAAAGTCCCCCCTGAGAAGATCGATGCTATCTGGGCCTTGAAGCTGTCCAACCCGTCCCTAGCAGCCACCTTACAATAGTCCCACTAACTACTGGTTCTCCTGTTGCCGTTGCGAGGTCTCTGCGAGAGTATAGTGGCCGTGGTGCGATAGCGGCCCGTAATCGTTCCCTCGGTCCTTCCAACAGCCCGCAAAAGAGGATCACGTGCTCTGCCGTCTCAGGGGCGTCGCCACAGCGGCATAGCGGCGAGTACACGCCAAAAGCCCCTGTCTTGAATAAGAAGGCTGCTAGTCCTATTTTTCCGTCCTGATCTGGCACAGCGTAGACGCTTCCAGTCGGTTCAGGCCGAAATACTTGCCCCCTTTCGGTATCTGCATCGAAGGGCCCTCCGGTTCCTCAGCGATAGCGCGTCGCTGGCGATCGTGATGCTCTGCTCCGGTGAGCCATCTCTTCCTCCAGTGGCCGAGGAGGGCAGCCGGGACCTCCTTTTCCTCACTCATCCACTCGGAGCCCCGGGCCTCCTTCTCCATAGTGTACCCTGCCGGTCGGAGTAGCTGCGACGCCTGCTTCCTCTTCACCGGCCTATCCTGCCGGAGTATATGTGACGCTTTAACGCTCGCGCTGCGAAGCAGATTTCTCTTCCCGCTAAGCCGTAGCCGTTCTTCAAACTTAGCAGCCCGGGCACTAAGATAGAGGTCTAGTGGCGGGATTGCTGCTTCTGCTTTCAGGTGGCGAACCGGCGTCGCTTTGTGGGCGCCACAGACTACCCGGAGGCACTCGTTCTGTATCCCCATCAGGCTCTTAGCTGGCCCTGCCGGTTCCTCACTTATAGTATGCCACGCAATCGCCCCGAAGGCGATCGCGCTACGGATAACCACCGTATATAACAGCCTCGCCCGTATAAGATCGCAGCCCCACGACATATTGACTAGCTTTGTCAGGGCTAGCTTTTGAGTTGCCATTTTTGTTTTAACACGCTCAAAATGGGCGTGCCACATCAGTTTGCGGTTGAACCAGACTCCTAGGAACCTCGCTGAGACTACCGGCGACACTGTGGCGTCCCCAAGGCGAATACTTTGCGGCAAGGGCTCTCGGGCCCTAGTAAAGTGCATTAGCTCACTCTTGTCAGGGGCGAACTCCATCCCGTGCCTCACTGCCCACGGCTGACACTTAGCCCATCGATAGAATATAAGGTTACTAACGTAAGAGCTTCCTTATTTGGAAGAGGCAATCGTACAATATATAGTGTAACGGGGTAAGGCCGGACATCAGGGAAATAGGTTACGGGGGCTAGGGAGGACTCCCCTGTCTTCCTTACTTCAAAAAGGGACACGGAGATAACAGGCGACTTTCAACAACCCGTCATCTCTTTCATCATCTTATTCAATCAACTTGACTTTTGTTTTCTATTCTAGTTAGCGAGCCCTTCAATTATGTGGTTAATTCCTACGTGTACTTAAACACTACTTTCGAAATCCTATTATTCCGCCCTCATCCTAGCCTTGACAATGACAGAGGATTATACCTTGCTCTGATCAGAGCAATCTAGTGCTAGTGAGAGCTTCAATTCGACTTCCAGAGCCAGACGTCTTGTTCTAAGAATCATTCCGACGAGAGTCTCAGAGGCACATCCGACCAACTCGCGCACCAGACGTGTACGAGCTTCGCTCTTACAACCAGTACCACGATCTTTGTCTGATCAGACCAACAGATGGGATCTGTTGGTACTGGGGCCGTCTGTTCAGTGTGTTAGGTGGTAGGTATATCCTACTGACCGCCTGACCCCGTTTCACTATGTACCTAAGGTCTTGAATACCTTTCAAGAACGCGCTTATATAACTCGTCTGAATATCCTAAAAAAAGAAAAAAAACACTCAAAAACCCTAACCCTACGTCAATATCCGATAAGCTAACTATCTATCCTAGCTCTATTGAATAATTGAAAGAAGACGTTATCCTGATAAGATCGCAGATCTTGAGAACTAATCAGCCTTCGAGCTGTCGGCTACAGAGCTATCAGCTATAGAGCTATCCGTCCTCGATGTATCGGCGTTTAAGCTCTTTAAATAAGAATACATATTTTCATAACCTGAAGAAAGTGCGGGACTGGGGAACAGTACAGACGACCGCGATTCTACAGCTGCTAAGAGCGTTGGACTCCCTACTAGTAACTAATGGACTTAATTAACCTATGTACACAGAGGCGAGGTTTGAGTTATTACAGACTCTAGAATGTACACTAATACGCTCACTCCTAGCGGTATCTATTTAGAGTGGTTCGTTTGGTTTATGTAGCCGTAGGCGCCCCTCACGAGGTTAATAGCTCTAAGCGCCCTCCTACTACAGTTATGTGGTCTGGTGATATACAAGAGATAGAGGAGTGTGCGGCTGCTAAGGTGTGAAGGACTCCCTGTGTACTGGTTGATATTAGATTTAGTGTTCAACTAGCAGCGAGTAACCGTAGCAGCCCTTAGAAAGTAGTATTTGATGCTAGTAGGCTAACTAGTCCTGTAAGTTCGATAGCTAGCTAACTATGGAGTAAAGCGAGTTTCCGTCGGATAAGCTAATTCCCTTATACGGGGTGCTTCAATTGTAATAAGAAATAGATAAGTGGAAACCTAGGTCTATCTCGAGCAGTCCATAACGATGTCGTCAGATGTCTACGAGCTGGTAAGAGGGTCTACCGGAGAGAGCTTCCGCGTCCTCCTAAGTCACATAACTAAGCAAATATATATCCCCTCAGCGATAAACACCGTTCACGGTTATAAAGAGACAGTCGTAGACTGAGGTTCTCCGCAGGGACGTTCTATCCGGACACTAAGTCCTCGGGTAGATATGGGTATATATAGTGATACGAAAAGGTAGGGGGACCCACTGGTTTTTCGTATCAAATGGTACCATCCCCCACCACCCCACCGGTAACGTTAATTGAGCACAATACTGCAAAAACACTACATTTTTACTTACACATAATTCCGTACATATTGAAGCTATTTATACCGTAGTTGTACCATTATGTAGCTGTTGTTATGGAGTTTAAGAATATTGCCACCTCTTGACTGTACAACCACTTTGTGTGACTACAGCGGCCGGCAAATCATCGGCCGTAGCCTCTGATTCTGATGAATCAACCCCTTCATCCTCAACTTCCACAACTTTCCCATTATTGGCTGGTTCTTGACGGTTATTAGGGGTTATAGGCTCCCCTGCAGCTAGTGCTTTTGATACTGTTATAAAACGGCGATTCGGATTTGGCAGTGACTTGCGCTTTTTACCCCTTTTCAAGCGGTCTAGTTCCTCCTGTAATGCCGTAGCCTTAGTGCGTTCGGCTACCAACTCTGCCTCTAAGGCTTCAACACCCTTGGCAACCTTCTGTAGCCTATAGCGGCTATGTGGGCTTGACTTGTTCGCAAAGTTGCGGATTTGACGGCTCGTACGGGGTGTAGAATCACTGTCAAGTCCAGGGGCTTGTGGCGGCGGTGGAGTGCCCCTTTTATCAACATCTACCTGGTTTTCGGGATGCCGTAGTGCCTTGGCCCTTGAAATTGGCCAATTTCCAGTAGTTCTCCAGCCAGATTTAATGACCTTATCGGTTATAGCCTTGCGTGCAGTACTATAACACCGGATAAAGTTGACTTTATCAACTGGCGCCGCATCCGTCATTCTATCCAATTTACTGACTTCTGCCCTCTAGGCCGACTTCAATACGTTAAAGGGGCCATTGTCATTCGGCTGTAAGCCATGGGAAGTGTGTGCCGGTAAGTAACAACAGTATACATTGTACATAAAGCACATAGTCATCCACTCATCCTATATAGCCCAGTGTCAGAGAACAGAATGCCACAGGCACCGGTGGGTGTCAGGACACTGAACGCAGGACACCGGTGGGCTGCCGGAGGGGTGTTTCGGACAAAAGACTCCCGAGTCATGATTACAATCTATGTGAAGCTTTGGGATGACGAGAGTCAAGATCCTTGGCATCGCCGACCCTGCTGTTATGCCGGGTCCAAGCGGCGGCCTAGCTATCTATATAAGGACCATCTCGAAGTAGGATAGGGAAGGAGCAGAGATCAATGCATCATCGTGGGCACCCCTACCTGAGACCGCCAGTGACCGCAAGTGACCACCCGGTGCTACGTAGGAGGGACGCCCGTTACTCCCCATCACTCTGTACTATTGCCTTCGGCCTAGCCGTACCCTGACACCAAGTTAGTACAGTTATACTGCAATAACTAGAAGACTTACAGAGGCGTGGGATCCATGGCCATCTAGTATAATTAGCCTAGCATCAGAGGGGTCTGCTGGCTGCGTCTGAGGCAAGTATACGTCAATAAGCCACTGATGGCCTATATGGTTGTCTGTCCAGCCATTTGGTGACGTTATATAGCGCCAGTGGGGACAGATCTCTCGGAATTGGTCAATGAACCACTGTTTTTGGAGCTCTTTGCCCTTAAACACTATACCTGGCTCTAGAAGGCGGCCGTCGGCTGTAGTGGCTTCAATAAAGGTAGTCCAACTACGGCCCTGTGAGCTCTTAATTATAGCCTTCTGTTGGGCGTCAGAACTCCCCAATACGAGCCCGTCAAGGCCTATAGTATAGTAATTAGCATAGATAATTGCCTAAGAGACTAATAGATAGTTACCAAAGCTAGCCATTATGCCTCCCTTATCGACATTCACTGTATTTTCTGGCTTAATCCAGCCGTATTCTCTCTCACAGATATCAAAGTACTAATGTACGGCTTTTGGTGTAAACGAGTTGAATCGAGCTGTCTCCTGCTTTCTACCCATCTTGGTACGAATTTCTGGATGTCTAGAGACAAGTCGGTTAAGCCAATTATTCCCTAATTCGTTGGTATCCCCCTGTTGAGCCAGAAGTGTAGAAACGCAAGCGCGTACGTGATTGTGCATAGGGGCATATCCCAAGGACTCTTGTCTGATGATCCAGTCGACTATACGGCTTTCTTGGGCTATAGGAACCCGCTTGCTGGTCGGTATAGGGTTGTCTGGCCACCCTTTGCCTTTGATTCTGTCGGAAAGGGTCTGCTGCGGCACTCCATGCTTCTGGGCGGATTTGTACTGCGACAGGCCATTATCGGTAACATCTAGAATAGCCTCAACTATCTGGTCCTCTGTCCAGCTACGGCGCGGCATTTTGGTGTACTGAAGCGTAGTACTTATAGAATAATAGTCAAAGGGGCATCGTGGCCTCAAAAGTAGTAGAATCAGAATTTTACGGCTGCCGGAACTCCGTAGTACCGGTGTGGAGTATCGTGTAACCTTTCTAAAAATGCTAAATTGAAAATTCTATTCAATTCGCTATTTATTCGTGCAATCGGCTTGTAAATAGCTTCAATTTCTATTAAGATCCGTATAATTGAAGTTGAAGTAATTATAGTGTAGGTGCTGCTAATTTGGTCCCCGGTGGGTTGATGGTGGATGGTAGCATCTCTTCCGTTGTTTGGTCAAACGGTCGCATGGTCAATTTGGTAGGGTTTAGGACTCATGGCCACCAAGTCCGCACCGTATCCAGCGAATGGCTGTCGCGCCCTGACGAACAGACCACTATAGGGATAGTACCGGGTTCAATTCCCGGCGGAAGCACCAAACCACTTGGGGAGGATTACGGACCTACTCTGGCAATAAGACCTGTGAGCGATAAGCCCATTGAGGACAATGGTTTCAATTGACCAGACCCCGGCACTTGATGCGTGCATCTAGGGGGGAGGATGCTATAATGCAGCAGTGCGCAACGTTATAGAATCTAATTGAATGGGATTCACCTAACCAGTGGGTCCCCCTACCTTTTCGTATCATATAGATACATATATAAATTCGATAAGCTTTGATGGTACGGCTAGGTCGAAGGCAATATTGCAGAGTGAAGGGGTGTTATAGGCGTCCCTCCTGCTTAGCACCGGGTGATCACTGGCGGTCTCAGGTAAGGGTGCCCCGAGTAATTTATTGATCTCTAACCGTCTTCCTATCTTCCTCCAAGATACTTCCCTTACATATGTAACCAGTGCCCATATATCGGAGCAGCAGAGCACTAGACTGCAGTTAAGTAGGGCACTCTACGGCTTAAGGGAGTCACCACTACTGTAGCAGAGGATATTTACGCGGACTATAGAGCAGCTAGGCTTTCAACTAGTGCCCTGTGAGCGATATTACTTCTCGTATAATGGAGTGCTAATCACGTCATACACTAGATCCAGGAGACCTTCAAGTTGAACGGAGGATAAGACCTTTAATAGTTCCTAGGTATCGAGGTCATCCGAGATCGCGGCAACCGATTGATCTAGCTATCTCAGATCTTATGTATAAATAAGCTAACTAATCTCCTACACAAGAAACAATAGAGGAAACAGACAACGCCGATAGGATTAGCAGAGCTCCTGCCCTACACCGACAGTGCCGAAGTGGCGTCCGTTAATAAATACCAACGACGGACCGGATCACTACTCTACGCAGCCGTAATCACGAGGCTAGACATAGCCCTCGCAATCTCAAGGTTCTCTAGAATCAACATGAACCCTAGTCCATTACATTATGCTACCGCGATACGACTCATCGAGTGCCTATTATCGACCGAATCCCTCGCACTCCAGTTCGGAGAAGACACCCCCATCATTTACCGACAACACACTAGACCAAAAAAGCTCTCACGCATACGCTACAAGGGTCTTCGGGGTACAATCAGCTAGCGGGCCACTAAGCAGGATACCATAACAACTTCAACCACGGAGTCAGAATTGTTAGCTCTAGCACAGGCGGCCTGTCAGACCTTATAACTACCAAAAAATACCTCATTCTACAGCGAGTGGGTCCCTCGTCTTTTGACGGTCAATTTGGTCCAACAGTTATGAGCCCGGGTTTGCGTCTTAAGACTGCAAGACTTTCTCGGGTATTATCAGTCCTCCAATTCCGCATAAGATCATCGGCAATGGTTCGAGACGTAGCCAAACCGCGTCAAAAAATAAGAGTTTTATTGCAGAATTCATACTCAAGGTAGAGGGGCGGACAATAAAAAAGATGTTCAAGACCCTGCAGACACCGTAGATGAAAAGATGTACGACGGCCAACGAGGCCAACCAACGACACAAGCCAGATGCTACTACAACTTGACGATATCTCTCCAAGCTGAGGGGGTGTGTCAGACCTTATAACTACCAAAATACCTCATTCTACAGCGAGTGGGGTCCCTCGTCTTTTGACGGTCAATTTGGTCCAACACGGCCAAAGAGTCTCTCTTCGTCTCTTGACTGCAGACCCGACTCCACCACTTCGATATACATAATCACTGGTTACTGGCAAGAACACCAGACGCGGAGGATCAAGGTGGAATATACTCCGACAGCCGTCATGGTAGCTAACGGATTAACCAAAGCACTACAAAGGGTACAATTCGATGGATTCGTGGAACAGATTAGCTTGAAAGACATCTCATGTTGAGGGACACACAATAGAAGTGATGTATTGTGGTGAGGAAAGAAAGCTAGGCTAGTGTTGTTGGTCTGGAAATAAGTAGTGGTGGCTGCGCAGGTACCACCTCTGACATCTCAGAATAGCTACAGGCAAGGAAAATGAAGGAATTAATGGATGATGATTTCCAACAGGATGAACAAGTCTATTATCAGAAAACATGCTATCAGAGAATATGCTTCCAGCAAGTCATCTGTTGGGTGGGGTTGGGGTGGGGGGTTCGGTATGTTGGATCACAGCCACTGCACAAGCCACACACACAGCCACATAGGAGGAACGATTACCCCTCCCTACACAAGGTCACACTAGCAGTTAGTCAACTGTAACAGAAGACAACGAGATATATCAATCAATCACTTGAACCCCTACTATTGATCAGATACACGTGTAATACGACAATAGCCCTAAGCATAGCTAGTGCATAAGCCGTTGTAACCCAGACATTAGTCTGGGTTGGTTCGAATTCCGGCGGCCGTTATAAAGACCATGCATCCCTACTGCGAAGGTGATAGGGAAAGAATTTAGCAGAGTTGGGCGTCCTACTAAAAAGAATCCACAGTCCTACATCGCTGTTAAATTTAGCCTCCGTGTTAAGTTCTGAAAGCTGAGAGTGCGAGAGGAAAATAATAGTTACGGAGGATATAAATTGGCAGTACAAGTTTGTACTTAAATGTAGGATTGGATAGTTTAGCCTGCTTTACCTCTGGTAGTCGGACCTACGGTCTTTACAAGCCGTGGGCTTCCATAGGACAGTATAATAAACGACATTCAAAAAAAAGGGATTAATTGATGTCTATGTCTATGTTCTGTCACAGCTGATTAACTGTTAGCGTGACCCTATGTATAAACGGGTAGTTATTCCTCCGATGTGGTTGTGTGTATGGCTTGTACAATGGCTGTAATCCAACATCAGGGCTGTTATTTCCGGATGCATACAAGCCGTTGTAAGTAATACCACGTATAAAAATCTTGGATAGTAAATTAAGATGTACTTAAATTCAGCTCGTGCTGAGTCGCTAGCGTCGTAAGAACCGAATCGAATGAGATGAAATGATATTCGATTAGTTATGTGTTTAAGGTATTATAGACAAAGCTTGGAAAAGCTTCTACAAGAAACAAAGAACAGGTCTTGGTGCATTGACGTCGAAACGAAACTCTCGTCAATCTAGACATTCAACAAATAGACAGGGTTGAGGTATATCGGGAAGGCAGATCAAACTGGAGAAAATGTAACAGTAATGATGGGGTCTTCATATCATGATATTCTGGTGATTTCTAGGAGAAGGCATCTGCGACATAGTACCGACAGCCACAAGTGCCAAAATCACATGTTGGCAATCAGCGCCAGGGTATACAATCAAATGCATGCAGTTGCCTCAACCGCGACGTAGTGACTGGCCTGGTTGGATGCATGCTTATCGCTCATTCTCAAGCAAAAAGCACGAGCAATTTTGGCGTTGTTTGGTTGGGTCGAACCAGCAGACGAGGTTGCCCATGGCACCAGTTTGACTCCTTCGGGACTAGCGTTGTGCCGCCCCTAAGGGGAGAGGCACATCAAACGGCTGCCAACAACAAGAAACACACCAGAGGGCTAGTAGCAGGGCAGGGGAAACAATCGACAACCCACGAATCCCGCCAGCCCCTCCGGCGACGACGACGACGACTACGAAGACGACAAAAAGCGACACGGTAAGTCGACAACACCCTCGATCAGCCTCGACGACCTGCAACGGCAAGCAGCAACCGACACGCCGACGACACACGACGACGACAACACACGACGACGAACACACGACCCAAATCCAGGTACTTCGTAGGAAGCCGCTTCGCATCCCGCGCGATACGGCGAAAACACCAAGACTCCTGCGACTCGTTGTCTTGGCAGGAGCAATCTGCGCAGCTGTTTTCTTTCCTGTATGGCTTCCCCTTCCTTTCCAGGCCGACGCGACAGGCGGCAGCGGTGGCAGGGTACCCAGCAGTACTGACTTCCACCAGGGTGAAGCAACAAATCTTCCGGCCACTACTTCGATTCTTTTCTATCTTTAAACATTCTTCCTCGACATTCGACGCCATCGCCACAATCGCCATTTCGCTTTCGATACTTTTTCCACTTTGTTTTTTAATCTCCGACGTGACCCAGGCGCCCAACCCCAACCCCGCCGACCGATGCGACCGATGTTCTTTTGAATAAGCTTCATCAACCATGGCCGAGCCACCGTCTTCGCCGCCCAATCCCGACGCGACCCCCGAGGAGTCGCTCGCGTGGTACAAGAGTCAGTATGAGCAGCTTGCGCTGGAGCTGGCCGACTTTCGAGAGTCCAGCCACGAGTTAGAGGCCGAGCTCGAGAAAGACCTCGAGGCAGCTGATAAGCGCGAGCGCACGCTGCAACAGAGGGCGGAGGGGCTGCAGTTCGAGGCCGACGAGTGGAAGGTGAGCAGCATCACTACTGTCACTCTCGTGGCTTGGCCATAACAGCCAAGGAAGAACAGGCTCGTACACAACGGACGCTAACAAGGCATCTGTCACCAGGAGAAATGCAAAAAGGCCAAGATCGAGGCAAACGCGGCGCAGAACGCATTGGAGAAGGAGATTACGACCCTCCGCGACAGCAACCGCACCCTGCAACTCAAACTACGCGACATCGAGGTGGCCAACGATGACTTCGAGCGCCAGGCCCGCAACACTACGTCGTCCCTCGAGGACATGGAGTCCAAGTACAATATGGCCCTCGAGCGCAGTGTCATGATGGAGGAGGAGATCAAGATCGGCGAACAGGAGCGTGAGCAGCTGCGCATCGAGTCCCAGCGCCTGCGCGAGGAGCTCAGCGACCTTAAGATCGAGGCCGAGATTCTGCAGGACAAGATCAAGAAGGCCGAGAGCCGCAACCTGCACGTATCCACCATCTCCACTGACTTGAGCGTGTCCAACCCCGAATCGCCCAGCTTTGAGAACTCGCCGCGCTCGACGGCTAGCAGCCCCATGATCAGTACGCCACCCGACGATGTGGCCCTGCCGCCACCGAGAAAGGGCGTTCACGCCTCTGACGAGCCACCATCACCGCCCATGTCCGACGCATCAACCACGCTGCCGAAACCGGCCGGCAGGCTCCGAACACCCGCGCCTTCGGCGTCCAAGAGATCCCGCCTCCCATCCCCCGCCGACAAGAGTGTGACGCCCAGACCGCGTACTTCCACCCAACAATCTTTCTCGTCGTCCACCTCCATGCGTCCCCCACCTCGAGCACGCGCCGCCACCCAGACCCGTACTCCGGCACCGACTCGGACCACAACCACAAATGCACGTGCCATATCACACAAGATCCCGCCTTCTACATCTCTCACCCACATCCGTAGTCTCACGGCACAAATGCAACGCCTCGAAGCTCGCGTCCAATCTGCGCGCTCCAAGCTGCCCGCCCCCGTCAACACACCACCACGTGCCTCCCCGCGCTCGTCCGTCCTCGGTGGCGGAGCTATGCCCGCCAATGTCACGATTCGAAGTCGAAAACGTACCGTGGGGTCTTCGACCTCCTCGGCCGTCGCCGAAGATACGCCCATGCAGAACACAGGGAGGGAGAGCAAGCAAAGCCACGTCCCCCGACTTAGTACTTCGGGTGTGTCAAGGCTATCCTTCGGGCCTCTACCCAATAGGAACGGCACATACGATCCGGATTCGAGCTCAGCAGTCATCTCTCGTCCTAGTAGTCGAGCTAGTGTGTCGTCTACCGCTGGACATGGGACATTTGCGAGACCGGAGGGACCGGCATCACGCAGCGAAATTGCAAGACCAATGAGCAGGGCTTCGCTGACGGGCGCCAGGACTCCGCTGGGTATCCGACCGCGGAGCAGTCTGGGTGGTGGCTTGAACTCTTCTGTGCATGGTCACGGACACTCTCGAAGTATCAGCAGCCGCATCGAATTCGACGAAACCGAAGAGGGCGAGTATGGACGCACGCCAAGCAGAAGGAGTGCCTACAGAAAGTACGACCGCGAAGGCGACGGAGCTAGTGGCATACCGATGCCGGGCCGGCGACAGAGCGGCGAAGTGGGAGGCAGCTCAGGTCGAGCTTCGGCTACCCCTAGCAGGACAAGTGGTACCAGGAAGCTGGCAGACTTGGGAGAAACTTACTAGAAGTCAAGTCCTCTCCGCCTCTTGCAGGGAAAAGGTAGAGCAGGGCGGAGTCGAAGATGAGAAAGGCGCCTCGGCGCTCACGATGCTTATGGTTACGGAGTTGGCATATCGTCCCTTTTTATCGTGCTTTCATGATCACAGCTTCTGCCCCGTGCGGACGGAACGGATCAAGGTCGGAGTTGATGGCACATCATCATCAGCATCATCATAGCCTTCTGGATTGCCTGTTTACGGAGTCATGACTGGTGTTGGAAGGGAACCCTTTTTTGGAATCAGAACTTCTTCAAGTGTGAACGTCACATGCCGGACGTTTGGCCTTCTTTTTTTTTCGAGTATCAAGGAAGAGAAAGGCATGGAGAGGTGGAGATTGGGGAAGAAGACTGTATATGTATATCGGACTCGATGATACGCCCGAGGGTGGGACAAGAACAAGAAGTAGACGGAGACGGAGACGGAGTACTTGTTTAGCTAGTACCGAGTAATACAGACCCACGGCGGTCACATTCCCTTTGTGCAGAACACTACCCACTTCTTGAACTGGAATTCTTTTCGACTTGTACACTGCCCGGATTGCCTGGATATTTGCTACTCTAGGCAGTCCACGGAAATAATCACCTGCTAAGTCCCAAATGCTGGGTAAGCAAGGGTGTATAATGTAAATAATGATGCTAATCGGTAATCCAACGCCTAAACAAATTAAGTTGAATATCATGATCCGCCAGCCTCAATTCATGACCTGGCTGGTCAACTCCTCAAAATCTGCCTTGATCATTCTCCCCGGATGATTGTTCCTGACAGCCTCTGCTCTGTGATACTCGTCGCCACTTGCACCTGCTTGGATGTAGTTTATTTAAGCAATCTGTCATGGCCAAGTCAGGGGCCCCAGCCGAAAAAGTGGTGATCTCTACTACATTGTACTTGCTCACTCGAAACCTGTCTCTGCCGAGAGATTGTGAATCTGCACACCATTTCGGCGCTTCTTGCGTGTGGTTTGTGAGGGACAACACGGGAGCAGCCGAAGCAGCCTGGCCAGCCCTACAGTCCCACAGAAATGCGAAATCGTATGATGTTGCAACCCCGAAACCTCAATTTGGGTTACTGACCTACCTGTGCCAGCCCTGCTCCCGCTTCGCCGCTTCGCGCCATTTCTGATTAGATCAGAGGCCTACATGGACACGTGCGTTACCGATCAGAGCATTAGTAGTCGAAGCTTTGTCTCGGGCTGGCTCGAGCTCGAAGAACGACTTCGAGACTTTCCGAACGCAAGCAGAGCCACAGAGACGCTGCAGTTGAGCGACACGCAATCGCGACTTAAGCGCTTTGCCCCTGTAAAACGGTAGCAGCCAGATGCTCGCATCTAGATATGCCCGTCAAGGAGCAAAGTGTTAGACGATGAGACGGCGGCGGATGAAGAGACGGAGACGCGGAGTTAGGAAACCCAATGTTCGGCACAAGCTCGAGTACCTGCAGCATAAGCCCGACGGAGCCATTGCCAAGACCTTCCGTTGGCTAACCTTTAGTTCCGGGCTATGCTTGGGGTCGGGCAATAAGCAAGAGAACTGGAGATGTCCAGTGCTACTGAGACCATGGATTGGATATATTCATCCTCAGGCGTTGAGGTGTGACATGCCGTGAAGGGGACATGGCCGAGTTGCCTTGCAGACTGGGGTACATATCTAAGTTGTGCGTGGGTAAATTCAATCCTAACGGTCAAAAGCTTCTTGCGTCTTCACAACCGCTGCAGTCTAGAGACGAGACGGAAGTACCCCCAGAAGTTCCCCAACAGGCAACATGCAATCTCCCGGATTTAGTGATTTCGAATATTTTGAGCGACAGGGGCGTCGACCACTATGGCACTACGAGGAACGGGGGGCGTATGAAGGTTGTGACTCGAGCGGAGCGCGGACAAGATGTTGGGGATTTGCGGGTGGAGAGGAGCGCATTGGTGGCCATCAAAGCTAGTGCCCAGCAGGGGGTCTTTGAGCACGACACTTTTTTGTGAACGAGATTGGGCCGAAGTTTGGCAGCCCGAGCCAAACCCCGACTGCCCCAGAAGCCAGCCCCGCGCTAGGCCATGCAATTCTAAAGCTCGGCATGAGGTGCAGACGGGTCGCTAGACCCTACATATGTAATAAACCGGGGCCGTATCGGGTGCGGCCCCAACAGCCAACAATTGAGTTCGCGGGCCAAAGGGGGCCAAGACCTGGGTAAAGTACCTCTAGTTCCCACCTTCGCGATAATATGCTTGTTGCATATATGTTGTAGTAGAACAATTCAACAAGAACGTCACGTTGAAGCTACAGTGCGATGGCCGCAGCGCAGACTCGACCAACAAATATTTTCAGATGTTTTCAGCGCATGCAGGTGGTGCTTTGGGCTTTTGGGGCATAAGCAGAAGGGTACGGTCGAAGAACTCAATTTGGTTCTGTCCCCAAGATGAGCTAGTCCTCTTTGAGTCGACTTGTGTTGAGCTTTTGGAGAGCTTCGTCATCAGCTCTAGCCCTGCCGCGATTTGATGACACCCGGAAGGGGAAGGTATCATGTATCTGACAAATATGTCAGTATTTCAGAACGACGTGCATCTGACAAATATGAGTGAGGATGTGGATGCATTGGGCGGACAGAGACTACGGTGCAGTAAAGCGAATATGGTCTTGATGATGCGACACCTGCGGGCATCGCACCGGGGTTAAAAAAAAATATATTGACTTTTTGGTTTTCTGCATTTTGATGAATGGCTGCGCTCTGACGTTCTTGTTTTTTTGCTGGCTTGGCTCTGAACCACACACACCCGTCTGAGCGGAATGGACCAGGACGCACACACTTCGATGGGATCTCCCCAACACCCCGGCGCAGGCTGCCATTGGATGGACGATGCACCACGGCCCAATGATTTATGACTTTTGAATTCCGAAATCAACCTTCATGGGGGCAGCATGGGGGTAGCCCAGTTGTGGTGTCAGCGATATACCTGTCTGGTGGTCGCTGTAGTGCGTCGATCACGGCCATAATTAAATCATATCAACTTCGCAAGACCCCATTGTGGCATTCGTCTTTTCGTTCTAATTCCTTACTCTTCCCTCGCGGAAAACCACATTCCCACCACAATTGCAGTCTGTCGCTGCCTCGCTTCACTTGCTGTCTTCTAGTTCATCTTTGACATCACGTCCAAGTTTGTGGATATTCTGGAAAGAAACTCGCATTCACTTGCTGTGTGTAAGTAGAGCTCGCTCTTTCCCATCGAAGTGGTTCGTCGTCTCTCAACATAAAGCGGAGACGTGCGGGCGTGCCTGCCAAACCTTATCTACGAATCTTGATCGCAACCTCCCATATATGCTCTGCATTGAACACGGCACACCCGTCCCTGGCAGCGACTGACAAACTCCTTCTACAGATATTTCCACGTTTAAGAGACCTGCGACTTGTTCCTTCCGCAACTAGAGCCCCAGGCGTCAGCGGGCACCTCTTCTTCCGAAAACCCCCCGACTGACGACATCCCTCCCCTCGAACCCACAACTCTTTTCTCCGACCACCATACACACTTCTAATTGCACTCAACTCTTCCGAAATCCACCACTGCTTGCTTGCCAGGACTCTTGGGAATTCGCCTGAGGCAGCAACTATACTTTGATGTGCCGATAGACGTCCTCTTCCGTCCAACTACTCAACCCACATCCCCTCGTCAGACCTGCGCTGAGTCAGCCGCCAGCATGGCTACGACTAACGGTCATGGGCCAGCCAACGGCAGCCGCACGGTGCCCGTCTCCAACGGCAAGGCCTCATATGCCGAGAAGCACAGAATCGCCGACCACTTCATCGGAGGCAACAAGCTCGAGAATGCACCGTCGTCCAAGATTAAAGAGTTCGTGGCAGCTCACGATGGCCACACCGTCATCACAAACGTAAGTCCGAATGTCCCAAGGTGCCGGGAAACTGCCAGGTTCTGACGTCACATACGACAAGATCCTAATTGCCAACAATGGTATTGCCGCCGTCAAAGAGATTCGATCAGTACGGAAGTGGGCGTACGAGACGTTTGGCGACGAGAAGGCCATCCAGTTCACTGCCATGGCCACACCTGAAGATCTGGCAGCCAATGCCGATTACATCAGAATGGCAGACCACTACGTCGAGGTGCCTGGTGGCACAAACAACAATAACTATGCCAACGTTGAGCTGATCGTCGACATTGCGGAGCGTATGAATGTCCACGCCGTATGGGCAGGCTGGTAAGTTTTGCCCCCCAAAAACTGCTCGATTGAGAGGAAACCGCGCTGACATGTGCAGGGGTCACGCTTCCGAAAACCCCAAGCTTCCCGAGTCTCTGGCAGCCTCGCCCAAGAAGATTGTCTTCATCGGACCCCCCGGCTCTGCCATGCGTTCCCTCGGTGACAAGATCTCCTCCACCATTGTCGCCCAGCACGCCCAAGTGCCTTGTATTCCGTGGTCTGGAACCGGCGTAGACCAAGTCGAGGTCGACAACGAGGGCATTGTTACGGTTGCTGAGGATGTCTATCTGAAGGGTTGTGTTAACTCGTGGCAAGAGGGTCTGGAGAAGGCCAAGGACATCGGCTTCCCCGTCATGATCAAGGCATCTGAAGGAGGTGGGGGCAAGGGTATTCGAAAGGCCACGAGCGAGGAGGGTTTCGAGCAGCTGTACAAGGCGGCGGCAAGTGAGATTCCCGGCTCTCCCATCTTCATCATGAAGCTGGCTGGAAATGCCAGACATTTGGAAGTGCAGCTTCTTGCTGATCAGTACGGCAATAACATCTCTCTCTTCGGCAGAGATTGTTCTGTCCAGCGTCGACACCAGAAGATCATTGAGGAGGCCCCCGTAACCATTGCCAAGCAGCCCACTTTCAAGGCCATGGAAGACGCTGCCGTCCGACTTGGTCGGCTCGTCGGTTACGTCTCTGCTGGTACCGTCGAGTATCTATACTCACACGCTGACGATCAGTTCTACTTCCTGGAACTCAACCCTCGTCTGCAGGTGGAGCATCCGACGTCAGAAATGGTCAGTGGTGTAAACTTGCCTGTGGCCCAGCTTCAGGTTGCCATGGGCATCCCGTTGCACCGAATCCGTGACATCCGACTGCTGTACGGCGTCGACCCTAAGACCGCCACTGAGATCGACTTTGAGTTCAAGTCACCTCAAAGCGAGAAGACTCAGCGTCATCCCACGCCAAAGGGTCACTGCACCGCGTGCCGTATCACATCGGAAGACCCGGGTGAGGGCTTCAAGCCTTCCAATGGTGTGCTGAAAGACCTCAACTTCCGAAGTAGCGCCAATGTTTGGGGCTACTTCTCGGTCAGTACCGCTTCGAGCATCCACAGCTTCTCTGATAGTCAATTCGGTCACATCTTCGCGTACGGAGAAAACCGAGCGGCGTCGCGCAAGCACATGGTTGTCGCCCTGAAGGAGCTGAGCATTCGTGGCGACTTCAGAACCACCGTTGAGTACCTGATCAAGTTGCTTGAGACGGAGGCTTTTGAGGACAACACCATCACCACCGGCTGGCTTGATGAGCTCATCGCTACGAAGCTAACTGCCGAACGCCCCGACCCCATGCTGGCAGTCGTCTGCGGTGCTGTCACCAAGGCTCACATCGCGAGCGAAGAGTGTATTGCCGAGTACCGTGCTGGTCTCCTGAGAGGCCAAGTCCCGTCGAAAGATATCTTGAAGACGGTTTTTGGCATCGACTTCATCTACGAGGGTACTCGCTACAAGTTCACCGCCACTCGTGCCAGTCTGGATAGCTATCACGTCTTCATCAACGGTTCCCGATGCTCGGTCGGCGTCCGTGCCTTATCTGACGGAGGTCTGCTCATCCTTCTCGACGGACAAAGCCACAATGTCTATTGGAAGGAGGAGGTTGGCGCAACCCGCTTGTCCGTCAATAGCAAGACTTGCCTGCTGGAGCAGGAGAACGACCCAACCCAGCTTCGAACGCCGTCCCCCGGCAAGCTAGTCAAATATACCGTGGAGAACGGCGAGCACGTCCGCGCTGGTCAGACCTTCGCCGAAGTCGAAGTGATGAAGATGTTCATGCCTTTGATAGCGCAAGAGGACGGCATCGTTCAGCTGATCAAGCAGCCGGGTGTCACTATTGAGGCTGGCGACATTCTGGGCATACTCGCACTGGACGACCCGTCGCGCGTGAAGCAGGCAGTGCCCTTCCTCGGCCAGCTCCCGGCATTTGGTCCTCCCCAGGTTATCGGTAACAAGCCTGCTCAGCGCTTCCACATGTTGTATGCGACATTAAAGAACATTCTCAACGGGTTCGACAATTCGGCCATCATGAAGGAGACCCTCGAGGAGACTATCAAGGTTCTCCGTGATCCCGAGCTCCCCTTCAGCGAGTGGAACTCTCAGCACTCTGCACTCCACTCGCGCATGCCCCAGAAGCTTGATACGCTCTTTACGCAGGTCGTTGACAAGGCCAAAGCCCGTGGCACCGAGTTTCCCGCGAAGTCGCTGGCGAAGACACTGACCAAGTTCGTCGACGAAAACGTGTCTCCGTCGGATGCGGACATTTTGCGAGCCACCCTTGCACCCCTCACCGAGGTCATCGAGGCTTACAGTGAAGGCCAGAAGGCACGTGAACTTAAGGCTATCACGGCCCTGCTCACCATGTACGTCGAAGTCGAGAAGCGTTTCTCAGGCCACCGCTCGCAAGACGAGGAAGTTATTCTGAAACTTCGTGACGAGAACAAGGATGACTACTTCAAGGTCGTTCAAGTCACTCTGTCGCACTCGCGTGTGGGGTCCAAGAACAACTTGGTCATTGCCATCCTCGATCGATACCGACCGAATCAACCGGGCATTGGCAATATCAACAAGCACCTAAGACCTGCGCTGCGCTTTCTAACGGAGCTCGAATCGCGCCAGACTGCTAAGGTTGCTCTGAAAGCGCGCGAGATCCTGATCCAGTGTGCTCTCCCATCATTAGAGGAGCGTATCGATCAGATGGGTCACATCCTCCGCGCTTCCGTTATGGAAGCTAAGTACGGCGAATCAGGCTGGGAGCACCGCGAGCCTAGTCTGGATGTTCTGAAGGAGGTTGTTGACTCCAAGTATACCGTCTTTGATGTCCTGTCCCTATTCTTTGGACATGAGAACCCTTACATTTCGATTGCGGCACTTGAGGTGTACGTCCGTCGCGCGTACCGTGCGTACAACCTTAAGCAGGTTCATTACCACAACGACGAGACCGATTCGCCCTGTTTTGTGTCGTGGGACTTTTCATTCCGAAAGATTGGCCAGTCCGAATTTGGCATCCCGGCCAACTCGACGTATCCTTCGGCGCCAGGCACTCCCACACAAGAGTTTGGCTTCAAGCGCATCAGTTCCTTCAGCGACATGTCGTACTTGACTCTTCAGACCGAGGAGGAGCCTACTCGCAAGGGCGTCATTGTTCCGTGCCGTTATCTTGACGACGTCGAAGAGTTGCTGCACAAGGCTTTGGAAATCCTTCCCCGGAGGAAGGCGGTGGCAAGCTTAATTCCGGACTTGACCGGCAAGCGCAAGTTTGTCGCACGATCTGATACCACGGACGAGCTCCCCAATGTTCTCAACGTTGCTGTCTCTGATGCCGAGTCTGACGATGACAAGGATATTCTTGCCCGCATCAAGACCCTGATTAACTCGAACCGAGAGGAGCTCGTGGCCCGCCGCGTGCGCCGCCTCACCTTCATCTGTGGACGCAAGAATGGTTCATACCCGGGTTATTACACGTTCCGAGGCCCTGAGTACACCGAGGACGACAGCATTCGCCACAGCGAGCCAGCTTTGGCTTTCCAACTTGAGCTGGGCCGTCTGTCTAAGTTCAAGACATCTCCTGTGTTCACCGAGAACAAGAATATCCACGTGTACGAGGCTGTAGGCAAGGGAGTCGAGACGGACAAGAGGTATTTTACGCGTGCTGTAATCCGCCCCGGCCGCCTTCGCGATGAGATCCCTACTGCGGAATATCTCATTTCGGAAGCCGACCGCGTCGTTAGTGACATCTTCGATGCCCTGGAGATTATTGGGAACAACAACTCGGACCTGAACCACCTCTTCCTCAACTTTACCCCGGTATTCCAGCTCCGACCTGAGGAGGTTGAGCATTCCCTGCAGGGCTTCTTGGACCGTTTCGGTCCCCGTGCCTGGCGTTTGCGTGTCGCTCAGGTGGAGATTCGCATCATCTGCACCGACGCCAACACCGGCATGCCCATGCCTCTGCGTGTCCTTATCACCAACACGTCAGGTTATGTCGTCCAGGTGGAGATGTACGCTGAGCGTAAGTCTGAGAAGGGTGAGATGGTATTCCACTCGATCGGTGGCACCACCAAGATCGGCGCCATGCACCTGTTGCCCGTCACGAGCGCCTACCCGGCCAAGAACGCACTCCAGCCGAAGCGATACAAAGCTCACTTGATGGGTACGCAGTACGTCTACGACTTCCCAGAGTTGTTCCGTCAGGCAATCCAGAATAGCTGGGCCAAGGCTGTCAAGGCTCAACCCAACTTGGCCGAGAAGCAGCCGGCGCAGGGCGAGTGTATTGACTACAGCGAACTTATCCTCGACGATGCCGACAAGTTGACAGAGGTTGCCCGCGAACCTGGTACCAACAGCTGTGGCATGGTCGGTTGGATGATCAAGGCCCGCACTCCCGAGTATCCGAATGGCCGTAAATTCATCATTGTTGCCAACGACATCACTTACAAGATTGGCTCCTTTGGTCCCAAGGAGGACCACTTCTTCAATAAGTGTACGGAAAAGGCTCGCGCTCTCGGCATTCCTCGTATCTATCTATCGGCCAACTCGGGTGCCCGCCTGGGTATAGCTGATGAGCTAATCCCTCACTACAAGGTGGCCTGGAACGACCCCTCGAGGCAGGAGGCCGGCTTCAAGTACCTCTACCTCGATGCCGAAGGTAAGAAGAGGTTCGAGGATGGTGCCAGTCGTGACGTCATCACTGAGGAGATCGTCGAGGACGGCGAGACTCGATACAAGCTAACGGCCATCATTGGCGCCGAGGATGGTCTTGGTGTCGAGTGTCTGAGAGGCTCTGGTCTCATCGCTGGTGCCACAAGTCGAGCGTACAATGATATTTTCACCATCACTTTAATAACCTGCCGATCCATTGGTAAGTTCCATGTCATCCATTGCCCACTCTAACGCAAGACAAGCAAATTAACTGTCTCTTGCAGGTATCGGTGCCTACCTTGTCCGCCTGGGACAACGTGCCGTCCAGATTGAAGGTCAACCTATCATTCTCACCGGCGCTGGCGCTCTCAATAACCTGTTAGGTCGTGAGGTGTACACTTCCAACTTGCAGCTTGGTGGCACCCAGATCATGTACCGTAATGGCGTTTCGCACATGACTGCCAATGACGACTTCGCTGGCGTGTCCAAGATTGTCGACTGGCTGTCCTTCGTGCCCGCGTCGCGCAGCATGCCGGTGCCCATCACCCCGAGTGTCGACAGCTGGGATCGTGACAACATCTACACCCCCCCTGGCAAGGCTCCTTATGATGTCAGATGGCTCATCGGCGGCAAGCAAGACGAGGAGGGCTTTCAACCCGGCCTTTTCGACAAGGACTCATTCGTTGAGACGCTCGGCGGTTGGGCTCGTACCGTTGTTGTCGGCCGCGCTCGCCTGGGCGGCATTCCTATGGGTGTCATTGCTGTAGAGACGCGCACCGTAGAGAATGTCACGCCGGCCGACCCTGCCAATCCAGACTCGGTCGAGCAGGTCTCAAACGAAGCTGGAGGCGTTTGGTACCCCAACTCGGCCTTTAAAACTGCTCAAGCTATCAATGACTTCAATTATGGTGAACATCTTCCTCTCATGATCCTGGCCAACTGGAGAGGTTTCTCGGGTGGTCAACGCGACATGTACAACGAGGTGTTGAAGTATGGTTCCTACATCGTCGACGCCCTGGTAAAATTCGACCAGCCCATTTTTGTCTACATCCCGCCCTTCGGTGAGCTGCGTGGCGGTTCTTGGGTCGTCGTTGACCCTACCATCAACCCGGCCTGCATGGAGATGTACGCCGATGTCGAGGCGCGCGCTGGTGTCCTTGAACCCGAGGGCATTATTGGCATCAAGTACCGCAAGGAGAAGCAGCTTGAGACCATGGCTCGTATGGACTCTACCTACGCTGCGCTCAAGAAGCAAGCTGCCGACACCAACCTGTCCAAGGACCAGCTTGATGACATCAAGGCCCAAATGACGGCCCGCGAGAAGCAGCTGCTCCCAATTTATGCCCAGATCAGCATCCAATTCGCCGATCTCCATGACCGTGCGGGACGTATGAAGGCGAAAGGAACCATTCGACAGGAGATTGAATGGAAGAACGCCCGTAGATTCTTCTACTGGCGTGTGCGTAGACGTTTGAATGAAGACTACATTCTGAAGCGCATGGCCGCTGCCACGATGACGTCGTCGACATTTTCGACGGATGCCAAATTGGAGGAACAGCGCTCTCACAACAAGCAACTTCTGTCCGCCTGGACTGGTATTGCACAGTGGGAGACTGCCGACAAGGAGGTGGCTACTTGGTATGAGGAAAAGGCTGAGCTCGTCACGGGTAAGGTCAAGGCGCTCAAGAGGGCTGCCGTTGCTGATCAAACACGCGGTCTCATTGGCAGCGATGAGGATGATTGGGCCAAGTCGGTCAAGGAGGCATTATCAACTATGCCCCTAGCTCAAAAGGAGGCGCTTCTTAAGAAACTTCGTTAGACGGAGGTGTATTGTCATTCACAATGAAGGAACGGGGTGTACTATATTAGCACATGAGGGGGAGAAGGTGGCGCGGACGGATTGGGTGAACTTTAGATTCAAGCTTGTTATGTTTCAATCTTTAATCGAATGATTTTGTTATGACCAACGCTCCCTCAGGGTCGCCTTGCGTTTTGTGACGTTTTGCTTTACTTGCTGACCACAGCTATTGTAACTGGCTAATCTCAAATTGAACATACGACTTTAGTTTCGTCTTGCATCGTCTTGCTTGATTTCGAAGAAATCGAGAATATGTCGCCTCCGCATCTAATTGTTGAAGGAGCGGTTTAGAAAAACGACTTGCAAAATTCACAGCGCCCGTTTTCCCGGATTCGCACCGCTCCTAATTCTCTCAGACTGTGTACACGGACCACGGGAGTTCTGGCGTTCCAAATGTCCAGATATGAACCGGCACGTATTAGGGCGTGTACAGCCTTGGGTAAAAGCATGGTCATTTTCTAGGTGTACCGTACACGCAACCGCACGTCAATGAGTTGTGACTCCAAAAGGGCAATGCTTTCCCTGAAGATTGTTTGACGCTCAACATCGTCGTCCGTCCCAGCGGCGTGCAGGCTCATGCCCAGCTCCATCTGGCCGTATGGATCCACGGTGATGGAAGCCGCATGGGCGGTGGCCTTGATTCGAGGTATAATGTGTTTTTCGACCAAGGTGGACCAGCCCATCATTGCAATAAGTTTGCTGTACCGGTTGCAGATGCTGATGGGATTCTTGTTTAGCCATGAGGTGCTCAATGCTGGCGTGGCGCATCTTGAGTGTGACGTCAGTTGACTCTTCACTAAATATGTCTCCCAACCAGAACATTCAAAGTTTTCTTACCATCCCATCGAGCTCGATAAATGTTCTGGTTGGGAGACATATGTAGCGACCGGCCAACTGACCTTGTACTCAACACTGCGGAGCTGCTCATGTATGACCAACACCTAGCGCTGCGCTGGATTCAAGAAAACATTGGAGTGTTCAGTGGGTATGCCAAGAAGATCACCATCTGGGTCGAAAGCACTGGTGTATCGAGTGTGGGAATGCAGTTTTGTCTCATACGACAGTAGAGACAACGGCCTCTTCCGCGTTATAGAACGGCAGCACAGCCGAAATTTCAAATTCCGTGAATGTGTCGGGGTGGGAACCACTCTACGACAATATCACCCAAGCTATCAACAGCCGCTGAGCTGCAGACGCGGTGGCCTGTTTGCGTACGGTGCTTATTAATGTACTCCGCTCCATACTCGACAGAAACCGAAGTCTCTACCATCCATCTACTCTAAAACCCAGGCAGATGGATCCAACTTGCACGAAAGTATATTAGACGTGCACTTGGTGAGCCCGTTATATTACGGTCAGTTTTCACTCACCCACACGGGAATGTATTCGATTCACGTCTGTACTATCGTGTTTGAGCTCATCCGGTATCGTCAGGGAGAACGAGACCGAGAAACGCTGGCCTGGCGGTACCGTTTTTGGATAATCCACCGAAGGGAAAAGTTGCTCGACACCAAACCGGGGGCTGAGTTTTATGACGGTGAAGTGCAGATCGGCTTCGGCTTTGTTCTCAAATGTAAATTTGATTTGCTGCTTCTCCCGGAAAGGGCTACCCCTAAAGACCATCCAAACCGGGCTCGACAAATAAATACAGCCGGAAACATACTTAAAGAAAGGTTCTCGAAGATGAGAGCCAGGGCAGACCTGGAAGAGGCTATTCGAGTGATAAGACAAGCGATCAAAGGTACCCCTGAAGACTATTCATACCGGGCTCAATTCTTAAGCAGTCTTAGAAACTATCTCGGTACCAGGTCTTTAAGGACAGAGGCTATTAAAGTGGAACGACAAATCTTCAAGACCGCCACCGAAACCTATGCAATATTACAAAATTTTGCAACTTAAATCGGTAACAGATTGAAAAAAAAACATTGGAAATCGACTTAACGAAAGGTCTTTAACGATAATAGTCGTGGAAGATGTGGAAGAGGCTATTCGATTAACGCAATAAGCTATCCAGACCACACCTAAAGACCATCCAGACCAGGCTCTACGGTTAAAGAAGCTTAGAGGTTTTCTCTACGCCACGTTCTCGAGGACAGGAGCTATAGCAGATCTAGAAGAAGACATTCGAATAACGACAAGCCATAGAGGCTGCTCCTAAAGACCATCCAGATTTAGCTCGACGCTTGAATAATCTTGAAATTCTACTAGGTGAGGTACAGCAATACTTTTCGATTGCCTTAGACCTCAGAATCTCTCCTGTAAGCGTATGTTTCATATCTGGTCGAAAGCTCTTGTCTTCTTCGACTATTCTTAAGACGTGGAACGAGCATACACCATCGCTCAGACTACGATCCGGCTGGACCCCTTATTAGCCCTTGGGGCACTCCAGAACACCGATAAGGAGCACCTTCTGTCCCAAGTCACCGGAATGGCCTCGGATGCAGCTGCCGTCGCCTTAAGTGCTGGTAAAGGGAGTGTTGCTGCAATGGAGGTGCTCGAGACCGGTCGCGATATCCTTACACGCGCCCTTAACCAGATGCGCCTACTTCAAACCCGAGCACGCTGACAACGGATGGGGACTGTACTGTTACCGCGGAAGAAGCAAGTAGGCGCGGCGAGACCAGCAATGCGTGTATCTAGGTGCACACTCTGCACTGAGTCACACGAACAAGTGGGGCATAGCATGCGCATTATGCGAAAGAATTTCCTAGATGCCTCGCTCGGGCCCTCCGTTACGTCCACCTTTCAAAATCCTCTTGAGCGAAAATGGCCCATCTGCCTACAGGAGCTAGCGTGTTTACTCATTTAGTCTCTACAAGTCCCTCCAGGCAATGATAAGCAGCGTACTGAGGGGAATATATCTTGGGAAATTGTGACAGAAGTAACTGGAGGTTTTGGCGGCTGGTGCGTTCGATTACCGCATTTAGGAATGAGTCCGTCCCACTTGCGATTATCTGAACCCCCAGAATCATACTGATCAGTGTTAGCTTCATTCCACCCCTTTCCCAAGCGAAATAAAGACTAACGTCGGCAGCAATCAACCCAGCGCCGTCCGGCGATCCAGACGAACCTAACAACGGCCGAAAATATGAGGTATTGGCGGACCCTTGAATTCAAAGAATCAATCAATCGTGTATCCACACTAGAGTTGGATCCTCCGTTACGATGATTGCTCGCCGTTTTGCTCGCCGTTTTACTCTGTCGGTAGAGTGGGGACGCATTCCTGCGATCCTGTTGTAACATTGGCCAAAGCTCATCTGCCATCTGATCCAGATCTAGATCCTCGGAGCAGAATGAGGAGTTTGACGGGCTACCAGAGACGTGGGGCTAATCCTGCCCGAGGCTACTTGTCTAGATTTGGAAGAGGTGGGTACACCACCCCAACTGTCGATCGATCTTGGCTCCACTGAGATCTATATGTCATCTTGGCAACTGGGGGAGCGTCGCTTGTATGTGCACCCGAGCCGATTCGTCGTCGAGAAAGTCCAATATGGACCTTGCGTCGATCCTGGAGTGAAATACGGGGGGCGTCCAGGTCAGTGCTACGCTAGAAGCGAGGATACTGGGGACTGGTCTAACTCCCAACGCGTCTAGTGCGCCACTGCGAAAGGCAGGCTTCTAGGCGGGCTACCTGTGACGGTATTATCTGTCCTGCGGGAGTAAAAGAGGCAGTGGGAGGAAACGGGCCAAATAAGGAACTCCAAGAAAACCGTGCAAAAAACCACCATATTTCTTATGTCCGGTCAGTCGCGCCCCTCTGACCGTTTGACACTTCTGGTGCAGTTGCTGATTGTCTCATGGCGTCGCCCGCTTTATCATGGAATACGTCATATTGAAATCCCGAGGTAATTCCGGGAATGCACTGGCGGTCCATGCGGCTAAGCTGGGGTTAGAAAATGGCTGTCGATTGGTGCTCCTCTTCATTTCGCCAATAACATCTTCCGCAGAGGGTGTGAGTTGCGGACACAACGCCATGATGGATCAAGCTATATCAGATATCATCCATGCTCATCCTTTTGGCAAACATCTGGATATGTTCCGCAATTCGTTGAATTCTTCTCAATCCCTTGACACGGTCAGCAATACAGGTATTGCCAATACAAACCCTGGTTCCTGGTGGTGCTATTCTAATCTGTGTCCAGGCCTCCAGAATCTCGGGCTGCAGCTTCTAGGCTTGCTGCAGGTCCATGATGCCGCTCGTCTACTCCCTACCAAGAGCGGAAGAACTCTCTTCAACGAGCTTCCAAGACTCGTTTCGGCAATCACTGACGACGACTTCGATTTTGACCGCATTAGACCACTCTTGAATGCTGTGATCACAAACAAACCCGATAACTAGATCTGGAATCAGGCCTATAATGCCGTTCCCGAATTTCCCCCACCACCTCGACCGGTTGTATCCTCCCTCCAACAAACGCCGTGGCTTCGGAATACTGACAGTTTCGTGAATTCCTCTGAATATCGCAAATACATGGACGGCGCACTGAAATATGAACTCGGTGATATATGCGTTAGTGTTCCTCGATTCTACGCGACATTTTTCGAAGGCGTGGCAGACCTTGAGACCGCATCCAAGGCTATTTTCAAGAAGTGTACGGAAGGAACTAGTCCACTTTTCTTTGACGAGTGGACTGGATGGCCTCAAGATGCAAATGAGACGGACGTTCTAAGCTGGTTCTCAAAATTTACTAAGAAGCTGGCGGCGTTTGCAGACGAATATAAACCAAACCCGACATCGCAACGAAGACTATTAGTACAGCCCAACAAGCCGATTCCGATTCCGGGTTCTACAGCGGAGCGTAAGCTGGATGTTAGCTTTGTAAATAACCCCGAAGATAGAGAATACTCTACATGCTACTGGTCGCAGATCCTCATACCTGGAGAGCTTAAGAAAAACCCGATGGCCGACATAGCTTCAAAGGCATGGCTCGATATTGGAACATATGCAAGAGAAGTGTTCGCCGCTCAAGATGCTCGTAGATTCGTTCTGAGCTTCACGCTTTGTGGATCTCTCATGCGGATATGGGAATTCGATCGGCTTGGGGGGATTGCTTCGGAACGATTTGACATAAACACCGATGGGCTACAGTTTGTGTCCACGATCCTTGGCTTTCTCTGGATGAACGAGGCGCAACTTGGGTTTGATCCTACCATCAAGATGATTAACAATCAGCGCTTTATCGTAATTGAACGGGACGGCCGGAGAGAACGTATTTTCATTGATAAGGTGATAACACGGGTACGGTGCGTAGCAGGTCGGGCAACGACAAGTTGGAAAGCCCATCCCGAAGGAGATCCACAGACGCCACTTGTTATCAAGGATTCATGGCAAAATACAGAACGAGATGAGGAAGGCGAGTTACTCTATGACGCAACGGGTAACGGCGTGATTAACGTCGCCCGGCACTACCATCATGAGACTGTTCAGGTGTGCGACGCCGATGATGACATTCGGAGTAATGTTAGGAAGGGGATAGACATTACGAGCCCGAAAAACTACGAGCCGATACGGTCGATCCCGTTATCGGAAGAGGGCAAACGTGACGCATCGGAGAGTAGTCGCAATCGTAACAGCCGGAAGCGGCTATTGAGCCAGACTGGTACCTCTCTCCCGGCCAATAAGCGATCCTTCTCGCAATCTTTGAGCAAGTTCGGCAGCCATGCAACCTCAAAGAGGGTACCAAATCGGGTACATCGGCGCGTCGTTCTTCGTGACTATGGCAAGCCTATCTACAAGGCAAGCTCCCGAGCAGCTTTGCTTACGGCGCTCGAGGGTTGTATTGAAGGTCACAAGTCTCTTTATAAGGCTAGTTTCATTCACAGAGACATTTCAGTCAACAATCTCATGATTAATGAAGATAAGGTAAACCCTTCCTGGCCTTCGTTCTTAATTGACTTAGACCTTGCTATCAAAGTGCAGCGAGTTGGCGCCTCGGGGGCAAAGGGAATAACTGGCACGAGGGTGTTTATGGCCATTGGAATCCTTATGGGGGAGCGGCACTCTTTCATGCATGATCTGGAGTCGTTCTTCTGGGTCCTATTCTGGATATGCATCCACTATGATGGCTCCGGCAAGGACGTCGGTCCATCTGAATTTGAGAGTTGGAATTGCGAGAAAGATAGGAAGCTGGCATCGTTGAAGAAGGGGGAAATAGGTCATGAAGGAGACTTCATCGAGAACGCACGCAATAACTTCACGACATACTACCAGCCACTCGTACATTGGGTGAACAGATTACGGAAAGTAGTATTTCCTAATGGCAGAAGATGGGAGAAAGCAGATGCTATATTGTATTCTCGGATGCAGGATGTCCTTCGCGAAGCTCGGATGGACCCAAATGTGGTAGGCGCGTAACATAGTCTTAGAGACGTCAACTCCCTAATGTCCCTATTGTTAGTCTTTGGTTAGGACGCTAGTACAATCCAGTCAATCAAGCTTCCCAAGGTTGCACGTAAATTCTTCGTCGTCTAAAATATTTCGATTTATGGACAGGCAGACGCATGCAGCAAGATGTACAATCACGGCTTGTAGCGGATGGGTGAGGCATAAGTTTGGCTGGTTCGAGGTGGGATGAGACGTCGTTAGTAACAGAGCCTTTAACAAAAACCAGAAAGAAGTTCAATTACGCTCTCGTCATGTAATGCATGCATTGCCCGTTTCTGCCAGTTCAATAGTGGTTCAAGTCAGGAACACAGCATATATCAAATAGGTCTTCAGGATAAACAAAGTGGCCATTTCCCTTTGCTTCTTTTATGACAAGAAACGGGCCAAGGAACAAACAGACATCGCACCGGCCTCCTCACAACTTGCTGTTCAACCTGATTTTCAGACCGAAGCGCTACAGCGATTGGCACCATTAGTTTGACCAACAGCTAAGATAGTTGGTTGGCAGCCCGCTATGAAGCGTAAGCCAGGATGGTCGACGTCTGAATCCAAATGCCAGCAGCAACATGCAGATGATAAATTACTAAACTAACTGTTATGCTCATGCAACGCGTGCTTTCTTTTTTTTGTTTTTTTTGTTTTTAAAAAACCACTCTTACTACGCTCAATCTATGGTTCACTTTCGTCGTTGATACTCGCTTTTGCCCTTCTTTGATCGTTTATATAGATATCTGGAGGATGAGTTCAGGTTCAGAATCTTTCGAGACTAGTCGTATCAATGAATTATGCTTGTGACAATCGAAAAGATGTAACATCCCCACGGATAGAACTTCATGTCAAATCCTCGAATCTACACGGGAGCCTAGCTCAACGCCTTGCGTATTAAATCCGCCAGGACAGCGGCATGCGGTGCCTTCACCATACTGAAATGATGGGCCTCATCCATGCACGCCACGGAAACAATACTCTTTGCCAGTAGAACGTCCCAGCCATTGTAGCCCAAGACCTCCTCCTTGCGGTCCTCCAGCAACCAGCGCATCTCTCTCGTGTCCCCAGGCTGCGGCTCCTGGTTCGTCTCCCGGATGACGCCCTGCTTGGCCCAGATGATGCTCGTCGCGGGTGCCCGGCCGCGGAACGGACCTGGTTTCCACTGGTCCAAGACCTCGACCGTCGCGAGGAAGTGCCGCACCAGCCACGCGGGCGCTCCCTTCCCGCCCTCGCCCCCGAAGATGCCCGCCGCACTCAGCAGCTCATAGAATCGCGGCGGCAGCTTCTCGATCCCGATCGGGTTCGGCGAGTCGATGATCATCAACCCTTCGACCGTCTCGCCGGCGTCAACGAGTCGCTGCGCGGCTTCGTAGGCCAGGATCCCGCCCGCGGACCAGCCGGCCAGAGTGTACGGGCCTTCGGGCTGGCGACGGCGGATCTCGGCGACGTACAGACCCACAAGGTCCAGGAGGCTGCACGTCAGGGCTTCAGGAGTCTTCATGTACGGGCAGTTAAGACCGACGACGCACAGATCCGGGGAGATAGTGGGAAGAGCCGTGTATGAAGTGCACGACCCGGAGCCGTCTGGTAGTAGGAAAAGGGTTTTCTTCTGCTTCTTTCCGCCTTGCAAAATGACCGAGGTCGCCAGAGGGTAGCTAATTGCGGCTGCTGCTACCGCCGCCTCCTTCGCCATAGGGGCAGGCGGCTCCTCTTCTTCTTCGTCTTCTCCTCCTCCCCTCAGGATGTAACATAGAGCAGCTTTGATTTCTGAGACAGTTGTGTTGTCTTGAAAGAAACCAGGTGGCAAGTCGATACCTAACTCCTCACGGGCTCTGCCTAGGACTTCAAGCGATAGTAATGAGTCCAGGCCAAGATCAGCGACGTCCTCGGTGTTCAACAGCTCTTTTAAGCTGACGCCGACCTCTTCTGCTAGTATCTGTAACATGATAACAACAGTGTCCTCGGCTTGATTAAACCCATGCGCAGGCGTTTCAGTCGGCGTGGTCATCGTGGTGTTGATACCATCAATGTCGCTCTTGCTTTCCGACAAGTCCGAATCCTCAGTCGAGCTTCCCGGCATTGATGGAGACAGGAGGTCTCGAAGAGCTTTCTTCGTGGAGTAGTCCTCGAATAGAGATCCAGGGAAGTCTAGCGCGAGGGATTCGCGGAAGGTGCCAAGGATTGTCAGCGTCATAAGAGAGTCCAATCCATAATCAGCAAAGCATGCATCGTCAGCAAGCTTCTCCAGGTCCGCTCCCATTTCGTCCGAGATCACTTGAAGAGCCTTCTGAAAGACGGTACTCTTCCGGCCATACTCTTTTGGAGCAGACTTTGGTGCGGCCGATATCTTTTCACTGACCTTGGATGCCGGTTTGGGGACTTCAGGCTTTTTCACCGCAGCCCGCGCCGAAATTTTGCCCGTTTTCTTGTTGGAGGAAGGCTGCATCATGTTCAAGATCCGACGTGGTAATTTGTTAAACTGGACTCTCTCGTAGACGGCAACAATTTTTTCCTCGCGCAGCACGTACACGTCGCCCGCGTAAGCGGTGTCTTTATCCTTTTCCACTCGCTGCATCTTGACGTACGTCTGATAAGAGACATCTGGAATGAATGGTTCCGAACAGCGCATGTGAGACCATCCGTGGTTGACGTAGACGTGGTCTGTGAGGTCGAGGCTGTCGTTGGAGTTCATGACGAAACCTGTGATGTGACCGAAGCTGTCGATCCAGCACGGATTGAGCCCGTACTTCCCTTTTGTAGGCTGCAGGCGGACTTTGGCGGTGGCTTCGAGTCCCAAGCTGTCAAATACCACCTCTTCCATGCCCTGATACGATGGGCCGTACTTCATCAGAACCGAGAACAGTTTATATGCCATCCCACCGCCAAACTTGTGGGTAAGAGATGCATCGACGCCTTGGTGTAGCTTCTGGATGCTTCTTTGGATCAGGTAAGAGTTGCGCTCCCACATTTCAAGCCAGACTCGTGGCTCCTGGAAAACAATGTCGCATGTTCCGTGTAAGGCGATGCTCTTTCCCGAGCCGTCAACGCTGGAGATATCCATACTTCCACGCCCAGACGTCCAGTCAATATCCATGGCTGCTCCGATGAGCTGTGATGCTTCATCTTTAACCACCAGGGACTTCGTGACGGACATATTGCATACATCTGGCACAATGGCTTGTCCATTCGGATATCGAGCTTTTGCCAGGTGCGTAGCTAAAGTGTAGGCAATATCTGCATAAAGCGAAGAAGAGCAGAGCGCCAAACCACCGACCACGTGTTCTTGTGCGGCCTGCGCGAGCTCTGGGTCATGTAGATCGGATTGGATCACAATACGAGCATGGTCTTCATCGACCGTTTGCTCAAGGATGTCCTGCACCGAAGCGCTCAGTCTTGTCGGCTTCGATCGCAAAGCTAGTGGCGCGACCGTTGACACAGCATCTCCTTTGGTCAAGCACCAGCTGGGATTGTACTGAATCCAGCACCTCTCGAGGTCCCAGCTGTAGCTGGGCAGATCAAGGACTTTTTGCGAAGAGGGAAAGTCACGATGGTACTCGTTCCAGTCTATATCCACACCGGCAGAATAAAGTGCACCCAGAGACCCTGAGAGGGTCTTGAAAGTATCTTCACCCCGACGCAGAGATGGGTAGCAGCGCACCTTCGCTCCGACAATCGACGTCATCATTTTCGACAGCACGGTATGTGCGCCGATCTCGATGCAAATGTCTTCAGACTTGATGATGCCATCCGCTTGGCCGGACTCAACAGCGCCGAGGAAATTGACTGACTCCCGACATTGTCTCGCCAGGTACCGTTCAGTTCCAAACACATCTCCAGACTGGATAGCACGGCCCAGCAAGGTCGACAAAAATGGCATCCTGGGCTTATGGAAAGTGATGCGAGAAGTTGCCTTCTCAAACTCGTCGAGGAGAGGTGCGACTTGCGACGAATGAAAGGCAAAAGGCAAGGCCAGCCTCCTGGATTTGTATTTGAGCTCATCGAGCTTGCGTAAGATTTCTTCGATATCGATGTTGGGTCCAGCCAGTACCGTATCTTGTGGGCCGTTGACACAAGCAACTTCAACTTCTGTCCCAGCAATCACTAGTCTCAACTGTTCATGTGACGCCTTGACAGCCAACATGCAGTGAGTCCCGGCGGTGCATCTCTTCTCCATTAGCGTGGCACGAAGTCCACATAACCAGATTGCATCACTGATACTGAGAACACCTGCAGTATGCAGAGCGGCATATTCACCCAGGCTGTGGCCAATGACATACTGTGCCATTGCTCCCAAGTTGATCCAGAGACGAGCCAACGCGATTTGGATGACGCATGTTCCTAGCTGCACGACGGTTGGGGGTAGTTCTTCGACGACGACATTTCCATCTATCAAAGGGAGCACTGATGGAAAGCCTTGAGCCATGACTATGGCGTCAAAGTTTCTGATATCGCAGTGGAAGGTGCTGACGTTTTGGAAGAACCCTTTAGCCATGGCCGTTTCCTGAGCACCCTGACCAGTAAAGAGGAAGCCCATTCTAGGAGCTTTGCCAGTTGAAGTCTGCTTCAAGTTTTCGGTGGCATTGGTGGCGGCTTCTGTCAACTGACTTCTCAATTGCTGCAAGTCCGTTGCTACAAAAGCTAAGCGGAGGCGATGGTGCATACGGCGAGCGGTGCTGGTATACGAGATCTGAGACAGTAAATGTGAACCCTCAGACTCTCCAATGTAGCTTGCAAGAGCCGCTAAGTTTCCTTTCATAGACTTCGCTGACCGGGCTGAGACGGTCACCACATGGTGTGATCGCCCATCTTGCGGCCCATCGATTTCTACAGCACGAGTAGGGGCGTCTTCCACCAGCAAGGCTGTGTTACCACCAGCGGCGGAGAAGTTATTGACAAAGGCTCTTCGTTTGCCACCCTTGGGTCGGTTCCAGTCTTTCTCGGTCAGTGCAATATGCACCCCACGTTGGCTCAGATCCTTGGCGAATTGTTTGTTGATCTTGTCCTTGATCCCGCAATGTGGTGGTATCTTGCTCTTCTGCATCATCAACAAGACCTTGATCAGAGCTGTGATACCAGACGCAGATTCTCCGTGTCCTACATTGGCTTTGACGGAGCCCAGGTGTAGGGCTTTATTCGAGGCTCTACTGTGATCCCAAGAAAAAGTATTCAAGATAGCCTCCATCTCCACCGCGTCGCCGGCCTGCGTTCCAGTGCCGTGCGTCTCGATATATGACACGTCGTGTGGATTAACACCCGTCTCGTTCAGCAGGCGTTTGAAGATGTACTCCTGTGCATCTGCTAAAGGCCGGGTAATGGAAACTGCTTCGGCGGAATGGTTGGTGACTGCACCCATGATGACCCCAAAGATTGGCTAGGACGAGGTTAGTTAGTATTCATGCTGACTTGACAAACTTGAAGCAGTGCTGACATCTTTATCGGCAATGGCATCGGATAAGCGCTTGAGCACTACGGTCCCGATGCCATCCGCGCGACAGTATCCATCTGCTCCATCGTCAAAGGCCTTGCAATTTCCTGTAGTCGACAGGAAGTGACCTCGGTCTAGACCAGCGAAGTTGTCTGGGTTAGTCAGGATGTTGGTACCACCGGCGATCGCACTATCACAATCCCTATTCAAGAGAGACGCGACAGCTATATTGATGGCAGCCAGGCTCGACGAACAAGCGGTGTCGACCGAGATGCTTGGCCCGCTGAACTTAAAGAAATAGTTGATCCGACCAGGGATGAAGGCCCGGATACCCCCTGGGATGAAGTAAGTATCGATGTTCTGGCTGTTGTTGATTTCTCGCCAGTCGTCACTAGTCGTGCCGAAATAGACACCCACGCGGTGCCTTCTGGTCGAAGGCGTTCGATCCGCGACGAGACCGGCCATTTCGATAGCCTCGTAGGCGGTGAGAAGAGCGAGTCTCTGTGCTGGGTCCATCTGGCTGGCTTCTCGAGGCGAGACCTGGAAAAATCGAGTGTCGAACAGGCCGGGCTCTCTGATCCAACAGCCATGGTTGACTCTGCTCGTGTTTTTGCGCTTTCCTGTAGGATCGAAATGGGCGTCCCCATCAAACCGATTTGCAGGTACCGGCTTCACGACATCCAGACCCTTTTGGAGCAGGTCCCAGAACTCTGCAATGCTATCGGCTTCCGGAAATCGCCCGCTGAAGCCAACGACCGCAATCTTTTGTGAATCCAAGTCTGACTTGGTCTGAGTAGGAGCGGGGACAGTTCCTTCGGTTTCGACAGCTTTTCCTTTCCGGCGCAGCCCAGCTGCTAGAGTTGGCAGCATCTGGGTGTTTACCGGGATCAGTTTTGCTACTGGAAGCTCAGACAGGCCATCGATAACTTGATCTATGCGCATTTGTTTGGCAAGAGCGTGGCTTGCAAACTCTCGTAGAAGACCACCAAGAGTGGAATCGTTCACGTGAGTCTGTGAGGCGCATGATAAGCACGGCGTGTAAGCCACCCGGTCGAGGAATTCGAGTCCGTCTAGAACCGAATCAAGGATTTGCTCGACATCTGACTTTGAGTATGCATGTGGGCAATGATAGGGTCCATAGACAGGGACGAGGGTCGATTTCATGCCAGAGAAGACTGGGGATGAAAGCAGATTCTGTAGCACCGTGGGTGGTCCGCTGACTGTCGCGGAGGTCGGAGCGACAGCACTGATGTATGGTTGTGACGATAGTGGGAGACCCTAGAGATCACTGGTAAGTAAGGAAGTCTGGATCGTCATATACCAAATGATGTGGCTCACCTGTTCGGTGCAGAACTTGACTACGGCCTCTATCAAGCCCTCCTCCTTGATCTCTTGAATATGGGAAACCACTGCTGACCATGACTCCGCTTCGAAGTACCCTAAGGCCTCTGCTCTCTGATGTACATGATAGCCAATTCTAAAAGCAGCAGCAACGGCTTGTACCCCGACTTGTTTGATATCGAAGATGGTCTTAGCGCAACTGATGGCAGCAGCAGAAAACGAGCCTGTGCAGAATCCCAAGAAATATGAGGCGGGCGGAGGATGTTGTCGTTCTGTTGAGGCTACTAGGCTGGCCTCATATTAGTACTGGAACAACTATCCGGACAGCAAAACCCACTGAATATAGTAAGCAATCTCGTAAATGGTAACTAATGCGCTGTCGAGAGCTGAATGCCGTTTGCCATTCTGAATCGCTTCTAGTAGAAGCCCAAGGGTTTCCGACCGTGGAAATTCCTGCCTCTTGGATGACGGCAAACGTGATATTTCACGCTGTAATGTACGAAAAGCTCCATCGAAAAACTCAGTCAACAAGGTAGAATCAGAAACAAGGAGACCTTGTAATTTCTTCGAGACGTCAAGTGTCTGGTCCCCAAAGACGTAGATATCCACTTGGGAATTCATTTTCACTGTCACAAGATGAGAGGTTGAGCTACTGATTTTGCGTATGATTAAAGTTGAATTTGGAGTTGACTTCTAAGCATTTCTTATTTGCTAACGTATTTGAGTACTATAGCTAACTTATTCGGCCTCTATTTCATCAATCGATGGGCAAAAGTCCCGAGTTGAAAGCTGAAGAAGGGTCCAGATTTGGAAGCCGAGCATACCGACCTGGACCGAACAGGAACGGGTGGTCCACTCATCAACTTACATTTCCGCCATAGTCCGACAAGACCGAAGCCTCAAGTCCGCATCAGGCCGGCGAAGAACGAGATACGCCGGTTTTCCAACTTATCTTAGCTCAACATGCCAGAAAGAATACTGAAAGGCTTCTTTCTATCTCGAAGCTACGTCTCGCCGGGCGATCAAAACGTGGAACAAAACGAAAGACGAGAACGTTGCATTCATCTATCAATCGAGAACATCGAGAACCCTGCCTCCATACTTTCATCTACAGTCATTCAGTCAAAATGTCGCCTCACTCTTTGACAGAATCGTCCCCAATGGAGGACTTGACCAGGAAGCTTGTCAGTGATGTTCAAGCTCTTAGTGACTATATCCGGTCTACTGGAGGTGTCCAGCCTTCGTTCGATAGGAACACTCCAATTACTGTCGTCCCACATGATGCACCTCTGGGGGCACAAGAGGCCAGAGAACGTATCATGGATCAATGCCTGAAACTCTTGCAGCTTGCAACGGGTCCCAGTGATTACATGATCAATATACAGCCAGGAGTACGTCTAAACCCTGAGATAGGGGTACAGCGCAAACATACTCACTGATGAATCTAGTATCATTACATTGCATGCCTGCAATGGCTTTGCCACTTTAATATTTTCAGACTGGTGCCCGTGAAAGGCGAGATCTCATACACCGACCTAGCCAGCCTGGCAGGCACCACTGAGACTCGGCTTAAGAGCGTAGTCCGCATGGCTATGACGACGGGGCTTTTCCTAGAGCAGACACCGCAGCAGATCTCTCATTCTGCAACTTCCGCTCTGTTCGCCACAAATGAAGACTACCACAACTGGGCTGTCTACGCGACCGATGTGTCAGCCCCTGTCGCAGCCGGCATGGTCGAGGCCCACAAGCGGTGGCCCTACGACAAGGAGAAGATTCACACAGCGTACAACGTTGCGTTCAACCACGATCTCTCTTTCTTTGGCCGGCTTGCTCAGAACCCTGCGCTCCATAAGCAGTTTGCTGGTTACATGAGGGCTGTCGCCACGAACCAAGGTACCCACATGAAGCATCTTGTGAACGGGCTAGAATGGGGAAGCAACCCGAAAGCTACCATTGTTGATGTAAGCCTAGCACTTTTTGCTATTCTGCACGCAAAATTTCTAATCTTCTGATTCTACCAGGTGGGTGGTTCCACCGGACATTCGTGTATTGCTCTCGCCCAAGCATATCCCGGTCTCAACTTCATCGTGCAGGACTTGCCAGAAGTCGTCGAGGGCGGCCCTAAGATATTGGAGGGTGTCAACGATGCCAGTGTTTCCAGTCGCATCCAGTATCAAGGGCACAACTTCTTCGAGACTAACCCGGTGATCGGGGCCGATGTCTACTTGCTCCGCATGATCTTACACGACTGGAACTTTGAAAACTGTGTCAAGATCCTGGGGGCTATCGTTCCGTCTATGCGGAGCAAATCGAGTATCGTCATCATGGACAGTGTCTTGCCCGCGCCGGAATCCGTCCCTCGGTCAAGCGAGCGCATCATTCGTGTGCGTGATCTGACCATGATACAAGTTTTTAACAGTCAAGAGCGTGCCGTCGAAGACTGGGAGGCAATTCTCGAGAAGGTTGACTCGACCCTCAAGATCTCAACCATTTCTCAACCGTTTGGAAGTGTTTTGGCATTGATCAAAGTTGAACTGGCTCGGTAGATCAGCCTGTGGAAAGGCCAGCTTGCCAGTTGGGCTTGCAATATCTCTTGTCAAACCAGTGTGCTACAGTTCCAGTATCTATACATGACAAGAGACTACAAGCTTCCAGACCGATATGACGTGAAATTACATGCTACAAGCGCAAGAGAAGAGATGTTTATGGAGGCCTCTCGTTGCTTGATAAAATTTCTTTGGTCCCTATTTCCTACGGCGTTAAGCTCTGAGCACTGCATCATACATGTGCCCTCCTTTATTGCCTTGCTGAACTCGTGATGCTGCATAGTGAGCCAATGACTGACACCTCATGTTTCCACTACAGGACACATTTCTAAGACTTTAGTCTGTTTGATTTCTACTTTACAAAATAAAAGAGTTGGTCTCCTGATTCGGGTTGCATTTGCCTTGCCATGCATTTCCAATTACATTTGGATTAGGCCTGTCAGGCACAAATTCCGACCAGACCCGACCGCCTCCGAGTATGGATCATGCCACAACCGTCGGTTGTGGTTCCATGACGCGTGCCAGAGAATTTCAAGCCGGCGTTCTGGCCACTTCCTGACAGAAGATGCGCATGCAACGAAGATCTTGCCTTTCCCTTGTGCCTTGAATTGTTCAGCCAGAGAGGAGAGTACCGAGCATACATAACAATTTGCGGCTGAAAGGAAAATTTTAGTCGCCACTCATATTCCATGAATTGTGTTTCTAGACAGGGGACATTTCACACTCGATAGGTAACCCCTGAATCCATTAACTGTTGAAACACTCACACCATGCTCTCAATCGCACCGCATAAACCAGAGCACTATCAGATCGCCATCATAGGTGGCGGTATCGCTGGAGTGACTCTGGCACTGGCATGTGAGAAATATGGTATCCAATACGCCCTCTTCGAAGCCCGCGACAGTCTGGCACCCGCCGACGGTGCGAGCATTGGGCTCCAGGCCAACGGACTACGCATTCTTGAACAGCTAGGCGTCTATGAAGAAATCGAGCGATACGCTACCCCCGTGAAGATATGGAGGCATTTAGACGAGGATGGAGAGCTGCTTTGTAAGACGAATGCGTTCAGCTATTATCGTTCGAAGTCAGTGCTTGTTTGTTATTCCAAATCTCCGCTTCGTCTTGGACAACGTGTCTAGATCCACTGGTGTTCTGACTATAGCAGGTTCGGATATGATAGCGTCGTTTTAGACCGCCAAAAGCTTCTGAGCATCATGGCCAACAAACTACGAGGCCTCGACGGCAACAACTTGGTCAAATTATGTTGCCGCGTTCCATCTTTCCAAGAAGATGAAGAAAAAGCCATTGTCACCACCACCGATGGGACTGTGATTACAGCCGACCTTTTGGTGGGCGCCGATGGTGTCCGCAGCTCCGTCCGAAAATTCATCGACTCGGTGCAGGTTGAAGACCATGCTGAATCAGACGACTGTAGGCTAGCCTCGACAGAGAATTCAATAGTGTGCCACTGAAATATGTCCCAGATATGAGTACGCAGTTCGCTTGTGCCTACGGCATCTCTCCCCCTATGGACGCCATAGTAGAGGGCGAATGCTTCTCCGTGTACCGAGAAAAGGCCTCCATCCTCAGCTTCACGGGCAAAGGCGGTGTTGTGTTCTGGTTCGTTTTGGAGGATCTCGGTGAGACCGTTCCTCTGTCCAAGAGCCCTCGCTATACCGCGAAAGATGTGGATGCTGTATGCCGGTCGGTAGCCCACATCCGAGTCGCCCCTGGAGTGCTGTTCAGCGATATCTACGCCAATCGAACAGTCAGTATGAAGATTGCTTTGGAGGAGGGCATCGCCCAAACCTGGAACTCGGCCCGTGCCGTTCTTGTTGGCGATGCAGCGCACAAGGCACGTCTTATCGAACTTCCCATGGTCCGTCTACTGACTTTATATATCAAAAAGATGGTTCCCAACGCCGCAATGGGAGGTAATCAAGCCATAGAATCCGTTGCTCTCCTATTAAACGAACTGGACGGGATTCTCCAGAGTCCGGACAGCAAGATTCCTGCTGACGTCCTGAAAGCGGCCTTGTGTCGTTATTCAGAACAGCGAAAGGCTCGCACTTCCAAGATCCAGAACACGGCAGGAATGATTTGCCGGACTCAGATGTTCCCGCATGGGGAAAAGACTTCGGCGGCTTATCAACAGCTGCAGAGTCTAACCGCCGCGGACTGGCTGTTCAGGGCATTTATGGAGTTTATCGGTGCTCCTTCATTGAATGGCATTACGCTTACTGAGAGGGGAAAGTTCTATGATGAAGCACTCGCATCGTTTCAACAGCGGTTTTCTACTCAGAAGTATTCCAACAATAAGGAACTGGTGGGAATTTGAGAATACTGACCGTGTACATCTGATTGGCAGAGAGAAGATCCAGAGCTTATCAGAGACAAACGTTCAAGGTCAGCAATAACTGAATGACGTAAACCGCAACGTGTGAGGACACTATGCTTTCTTCATATGTGAAGAAGTAAACAAGCCTTCACGAGGGACCTGACTTTTCACCGGAGCTCTCTCATTTATCCTGTCCTCCAAGTGGATTGCCTTCACTTCTGCTATGCACCGCCCCTATTAGGCTAGCCACTAGCCTTCAATCTATCAATTTGAACACCATTCAAGATTTAGGGTCGCAGCAACTCTAGTGGCATGAACCGAGTTTTGGAGAGGGGCCTGGTGATTCCCGTCTCGTGACTTTCACAATAAGACTTCGCATGGCTGCCTGAACATGTAAGAAAGACAAAAACATGAACCAAATCTTGGTATCCCGTTTGCGAGAATCTCGTATGCTCTATTTACACGGCTTCATAACTAGGAGCTACTTCTGGGCTAGACTGCCACCCAACCCTGTTCCGCCTCCAATGGGCATGATGGGCAACCATGAAGTTTTCAGCAGCTTCCTTTTTACGATATCATCCTTGTACGTCTCCAACTCCTCCATGTCCCAGTTGACACTGACGTAATCACCTCGCAGGTAATCCGCGCGGGGCTGCGCCAAGTATAGCGTCAGGGAGCCGAGCAGCTGCGGGTGGTCGACGGCGTATTTCATGTAAGCGGGCGTTATCTGCTTCGTCAGAACGATACCTGGCGACGTAGTGAAGGCGCGCAGGGTGGGGTACTCTGCGTGGATATGTTCGATGAGCCGCTGCTGTGCGAGCTTAGAGATGTTGTATGCCGAGTGCCCGGGCTCCGTCAGGCCCGCTCGGTTTCCGGACACCAGGATTACGGTACCGGTCGGGTTCTTGGGATCTTTCTGCGACTGGATGAAATGGTGGATCGCTGCATAGGAACCCTTGAGGTTGACATTCTGTGGTGGATCAGTGACGTTTCTTGCAGGCCTTTCGCGACCTCAACGTACCCAGCTTTTCCACCACTCCTCCACACCGGTGTCTCCGACCATCTCGTTCTCGGCAGAATATCCAGCGACATTGAGCATCACATCCGCAGGTCTTCCGAAGGCGCTGTTGACTTTGCCGAACATCTCCTTGACGGCGTCCCCATTGGTAATATCGGTGGGCGCTATCACGACTTCCACCTTGGGGTTCGCGGCCTTAATCTCGCTACCGACCTTCTGGAGAGTCTCGGCGCGTCTCGCGACAAGGACCACGCCCTGAGCTCCGGCGCGAGCCCAGACTTGCGCGGCGGCAGCGCCGATTCCATCGCCGCCTCCGATGACAACGACGATCTTACCTTCCTGCGAGTTCTGGGGATTCTCGGGCGAGATGAACGGGTAGAGATCACGGTGGAATTTTGGGGTCAAGTTGAACGGTTTCGTAAACACGTCTGGATCGGACATATTCCAGCCCGGCGCCATCTTGATATTATATTCGCAGAGGTACGATAATACACGAGCGCAGAGGGTGCAGAAGTCGGCTTATCGGAATGAGAACAAGGTTCAATATATTATCGGGAAAGTTTACTGCAGCTAAAATTACGTTCCGAAGAGAGACCAATTACATGGGGCTCAAGATCAGCCATTTTAGCCCCGGACGTATGAATCTCGCACTTCGGGTAACAGACATTAGCATCGCAAAACCGAACGGACGTCGGCTTTCGGTTTTGCTGCTTCGGCGATCAGATCTCGGAGGCGCATAACAAGAGTTTGCGAGATCTGGCGAGTCGGCCCATCACGGCACTTGTAGTGAAAAGGTATAGATGCATTGCACGTGGCCTGGAATCTCGATGGGATTGGTACGTCGGACCTCGAGGAAAGATCGGCATCTGACAAATACATAAACTTATGGTATCTACTGCGAGATTCGTAAAATACAAACTTGTTGCAATCAACTTCTTGTCATAAACGCGATATTCGTCACAAAGGGGAATCTTGTAACTAGAGCATACCTTCCGAAATAGACACAAGCGGTGTGCGAGCCTGTAATGGCTGCCACCATAACAACGTAAATATGGATAGCTTGTAGCCACTGCACTTGCTGTATAACCCGATTCCGGTCCGCTGCAGTCCGCTCCGTCAAGACCGTGACGGCAGGGACTACAAGGTACGCTTCGATACGTCCACCTTGCTGAATGCTTGTCGTCCACTCCTATCCCTGGAGTAAGCTGTACCTTTGTCTTTCGACTTTTTGCTAGGTGAAACACCCCCGTAAGGAGAGCATGAGCGTACGGTAGGCCTTCATAAGCTAGCTACACTACATGCTAGATGAAGCACTTGCCAAATGCTTTCCTGCACTTACAGGGCTACTCATGTTAACTTTATAAACGTACTACTAGAGCTATAACAAGCCAGCTTGTTAGTAAAAAAGCTCTAGCGACAAACCAAACGTGCTGGTCGGCCGAATGGCGTAGCACAGACCAGTTTTCCCAGCTTATATGATATCCATAACAGAAATGTACCTCTCCACGGAAAAGGCCCCCATTTACAGGCGGGGCGATGTTATCGCTATCAATCATTCATATGCTCCGGTTCTGGTTAGGCTCGCGTTGATTTAAGCCTGAAGAAGCCTTAAGCCTTGGGGTTTTACTTTTCGCTCTAGATGTGCGAACAGAGTCAATACGAAAGGGAATTGACGGGATTGTTAGTTTGATAAGATCGGCTTTATTATCTCAGAGCCAGCACATGGGGGAAGATACCCGTTTTCAGTGAAGAGCCCGAATATAGTCTTTCAGAATTCGTAGTTGTTCAGCCACATGGGATCTGAGAAAGGAGCGACCAATGGATCCAAATATCCCATTCCTGATATGTTTGGCGTACCGTTTGCTGCAAACGCGTCGAACATGTCATTTGTTGACGAAGAGCTTTCCCAGTTGGTGCTAGCCGAGTCCAGATCTTCTGGGCTCCCTTCAAACTCCTGCATCAAAGTCGCTGCACTTTGGGAGTCATAATGTTTGTCATGCAGCCCAGAGACGGTTTGCAGCTCGCGCACGTACCGAGCTTTCGCCAGGAGTCGCTTGATGGGCCGCCATAAAGATCCTCTCCTAGCGTTGTCCTTGACTTTCCACTCGTCGAACAAGGTACACGCGTACCCCCACGCACGATCGCAGTCCGGGCCTGCCGGGCGGGAGCAGATCTCAGACAGCACAAAAGCCACCGCATGCCATTGCACGTGTGTTTTCTGTACGGCGACAGGTTGGTCAGCATTGATCAACATGACGGTGCTGCTCGGCAGTAGGTTTGGACTAAAAAGTACACACCGTATGCCATGTCCATTTGGTAAGGTGTTTGCTGGTCAGCAGGAGGGAAGAAACCTCGAGCACCTCGATGCTCTTCTGGAACAGATAGTCACGCGTATCGCTGTCATGTTCTGTGCTATTCGATGCACTGTTCCGGTGCACAGTTTTATGAACACTGATCCTTGAGCGCGCTATCATCAGACGAGCAATGGCTGAAGTGAGAAACATGAAAGGCTCGTCTGTATCACAGTGGCAGAGGTAGCGCTGTTGCAAGCGGGTTTCGAATCTCTCCACCAGCATATGCCCGTCGTTCCTGCTGAGTCCTGCATTGGTTGCGCCGTCGGGACTGACAATGGAAGGTGGCGCGAAGTTGACTTTCCATCCTAGGCGCATGTAATCGGACCTGATGAGACACAAGGTCATCTCGCATGCTTCCTCCCTTTCAGGTGGGGGGCTTGCCATCTCAGGTGTCAGGTCGCTGTCGTTGATATGCAGTGGTAGCTTTGTGTCGAACCCGCATCCATTAACGATGGGCTCGTAGCCATGGTACTCGGATGATCGAATGTCCAGAAGGCAAATATGGTACCATAGCCGTCGTCGCAGCTCTGTCTCGAAGGGCTTCAACCCGAAGGCGGCCCCGTCCCGGTGCAATCCCATGGCCTTCGCGATGTGGACAATGAGCGAAGTCAAAGACCAGACTGTACGGCTGTCGTCTTCGTTGCGGACGCTTTCGATGAAGAGCACAGCAGCCTGTAGGACGATTATACTTTCGGTCTTCAGCAAGTTGGCGCGGGCCAGGGCTTGTTTGACAGCGAAACGATACCTTTCCAGTAGGCTCTCCCGAGACATACCTAGAATGGTCGTGCACTGCTGAGGCGGCATACTTATAACAGCTGAATAGTAGATGGCGAACATGAGAGCCTCCACGTTCCTGTCCAATGAATCTAGAGCAGCTATAGCGTCTTGATATATGCGCTCCGTCGTCGGCATGTGCAATGTTCTTACGACTGGGGCCACGTTTTCCTTGAAAACTTGTAATAATATAATGGCCTCGGACGGTAGGGGATGATATCTCTGGAGGGTATTGGAAACAGGTCCGAACCCCAGTATTGAGGCGTCTGGGTCGAAGGACGAGGGCGTCGCATTATACTCGAGCGGGTAGTCGCCCTCCTCAGACGTAGGCTCGGCCAACAAGTTGCGCAGTTCTTCGACCTGTGATGATTCAGTCTCTCTCCGAGAAATACGTCCATCCGATCGCATGGGGACTAGATCTCGCATACCTCATTGCCCAAACTTGCCCAGGAGAGATTGCTGACATAATAACTCCTTGTGTCGTCGATGACCAGCCTTCCGAGCTGCTGGTCGATGATGTTGGGCTGGATTTTGTTTGGCTGATCAGCGCCATCTATGACTGAAGGTGGCTTCTCGGCCGGCGAAAGCAAATCTTCATCAGCAGCCTCAAGTGGTAGCGAAGAATTTTGGGTTCCTAGGCGATTGATCATGGATTCCAAACGGTCTAGGCGGTTGAACACCTTGGTGGGGTCTATGGGCTGTCGAGGGCGTTTGGCGCTCCGACCTGGGCCAGGAGGGTATACACATTCAAGACCACGGCCGCCACGGTCGCAATTCGAGCAAGGTTTCTGGCGATCGCATTTTATCTTGCGCTGTCGGCAGAAAGTACAGCTGCGGATAGGTGGATGTGTTGTACGCTGTGGAGGATTATTTCTGTTGCTCATTATAGGAAAATATGGTGCGACTATGTTGCCCTGGGTAGCTTTGGGGTAGCTGTTGGGAAGTTCTTCGAAGCAGGGAGGGGCAGAGGGGCAGAGGGGCAGAGGGAGGAACGTCGGCTCGGTAGCTTCGCGAGAGGGACGGACCGATGCCAGTGGATGACTCAAGTGCTTCAGTGCGAATAACAAGGGCGAGTACCGCTTCGTCATTACCCGCGGGGGGTGAGAGGAGGGGGTGAAACATACGATGAACGGATACTAAGTCTGCCGTTTAAGACGTGTCCGCCGTAATGGCTGCCACACCTCGCTGATATATGAAGCAGAAGTCAATCATGAGCCGTTTACTGGCTTCTTGTCGAAGAGGACTAGCCCCAAAATAAAGTATTCATGACTAATAATCTACTCCGTAACGGGAAAAATGTTCAAGGAGAGAGTGGCGAGCTCGTCCTAGCACGGATATGCCGACTCGTAACGTGGGGCACGATTAAGGAATTCGTTAGCGCCAATGGCACCCAAACCAATGCGGTTACATGGATGCAACATGTTGCTTATTGCATTTGGACAAAGGAAGAGGTTATTCGTCCAGAAACAGACAGCCTGAGTATCGCGCAGGTGAGCCCATCTGATAAGCTTCACAAGAGATGAACCACATCAGGCAATCCATCTGATAAGCTTCACAAGAGACGAACCACATCAGGCAACCCATCTGATAAGCTCCACAAGAGATGAACCATATCAGATAAATGGTGACATGTTTTCCAAGGAAGTAGCCGGTAGCTAGTGGGGTGCCTTGCCTATTCTATACAACCTCTGAAATAACCCGTGGACGGCCTCGGGTAAATTTCCACTTTTCTATACTTTACATCGTGTTAGTGCCATTTCGAGGTATGGCCTGAGATCTCAGCCGAGTCCCATTTTTTTTCTTTCGCGAGCTCCATGCAAGCCATGTGAGTTCGTCGTCCTGCCTATACTTCTGCCCATCATGACCTCGAGCGCCAGCACTGGCAGCAGCAAACCCCGGCGCCAAGAAGGGCCCCCAAACCTTCAAGATCTCAAAGCAACTTGCGACTTCTGCGCCCTGTCTAAAGTTAAGTGTGATCGTGGCAGGCCTCGGTGTCAGAGATGCATCCGCAGCGAGCTCGAATGCCGTTACAGCAAGAAACGCCGGATTAGCAAAGCGCGTCAATTATTTGCGGATCCCGGGTCCGACGGTTCAGGGGAAAGCGCTTCCTGGGCCAGTCATTGGACCCAGAAGCCTGAAATCGAAGGTTGCGACGGCGGCGGGCCGAAGGAAACATCGACCTCTCAGAGCCCCGGGGGGAACGTGCCGGTGTTGTCGGAATCCGCAATGTTTTTGGAACTTTTCAACCCGAGTCAAATGGACATTGCGGCAGACATGGACATGTCAGCTATCCAACCGTTCGCCAGTGGAAACGAGAGCGTAAACGACAGCTCCCCGAATGACTTCATGCTCATGTTTGACAATCGACAATACCCAGAGCGGGATCAGATTCCAAGTGTGACTGAGAAGAGTATGGCATTGACCCCACTGGGTGTTGGTTTCTCATTGGGAGAGCACGCCAAAGACGATCTGCAGTTGTGCCAGGCAAATCGCCGTGGAGGTCATTGTATAGAGCGATTATGTGTGGCCCTTGAGAGCTTGCATATGCCGGTGTCACGCTGCTCTCGGCAGGGCGGTGACGCGCAGAGCCCAATGAACCCCTCATATGGCGTCGATATTACGCTGAAGATCAGCCGCAACGTCATCGACATCGCGCTTGAGACCCTGTCATGCTCATGCGCCAACAATAGTAACATACTCTCCATCCTGGCCCTCATTGGGAAGCAGGTCATGGATCTGTATTGGAATCTGTCGAAAGAGCAGTCCCTGTTTTTCAGAGACGGGCCTTGTCTCAGCCCTGACAACTTCGAAACGTCCAGCAATGGCCAACCAGAGGTTGCGTCTCCTGCTTCTCGCCTACCTATCGCTATTGGCGGTTATGTTCTAGACGAAGAAGCGCGAAAGAAGGTTCTCTTGCAGGTGTTGGAACTAGAGACGGCCAAGATGGGCCCTTTTTTTTGATACTCTGCTGTCTCGTCATGTCGCCGAAGAGACGATTGATCTTGTCGAGTCATTTCAGAATTACAAGGCAAAGATCGTATGTTCTCTCACATGAGAAATAACGCGTTAGAAGTCTCTATATTAGATCATTAGCTCTCTACTCTAAAAGGACAATAACGATTTCATTTGTGGAGTCTTAGTGGCCGACATTGACACCGCCCGAGCCCTTCAGTTTTCTTACAAGAACGAAAGAACAAGCAGCAACAAACAACAAGACGCCGGAGTAAATCCATATGTGCGTCCAAGAATCTTGTCTCAGAATAGCGCCTGCGGCTGGAGTACTAACGAGAACTCCAAAACTGATGGTAGCAAACCCTTGTCCCAAGCGGGTACCGATCAGAGATCGGTCAGGCGTGAGAAATACCATGATAGTTGGTGGCAAGGACACGTAGGCACCGGAGAAGAAACCATACAAGATAGTGCAAACAATGATGCTGGCTTGATTGTCCACTCGGATTAAACAGAAGGCGAGAATCGAGGTAACGAATGAGCAAGGAATCATGGTGTTGACAACGCCAAGCTTATCGGCGAAAATATTGGGTAGCAGTCGGCCAAATACCGAAGCAGAGTTGAGAATTGGCAACATGTAAAATCCCAGATTCTCGTTGGTAAACTTTTGCTGGATGGCATAGTAAGATATGTAGAAGAAGGGAACGACTGCCCCACGAGATTGGTGTTAGAAACTCAATGGATACAGTGGAGAAGGGATGGTAATATCTTGACTCACATAAGCCCATGTAGCCTACTAGGGTTCCCAAAATGTAGGTGATATATGGCAGATCTGAAAATGCAGACCAGTCGATTAGCTTTCGCACCTTCGGCGGTAGAGTGCGAACACGCATGACGGCCAGGGGTACCAGAAGCGTGCCCAACTCCATGAAGCCAATGACACGTGTCGCCCATGCAAACCCAATGGCAGGGTGAAGGCGATGGAACACAATGGGGTAAATAACACCGCCTTGAAGAGACACCAGATTCAGTTGGGTCTCTCGAGTTCCAAGTAGTGATCTGTGGAAGCATCCGACTTACCCATGCCACTTCCCGACGCAGCAAACCCCATTGCAAGTGCAATCTTAGTTGTGAAGTACGTCGAGATGATTGCAACGCTTGGCACAAATACTAGAAGTTGGGACGTCAGTGTCTTTCTTCGCACCGTTCCCAAATGTGCTGGCCATAAGAAGACTAGAAATTTTCGGGACATGACCTACATAGTCCGGTTCCAATTCCGATGCAGATACCCTGAGCCAGCACCACTTGCCAGAAAGTAGTGCACAAACTGAGCATCATCTGTCCGAAAACCAACATGAAGAAGCCAGAGTAGAGCAGGACCCGAAAGTAGCCTGCGTCAAAGATTGGGCCCGTCAAAGTACCGAAAAAGAGAAGGCAGAAGGTTTGAACAGAGCCAATCCATGAGATCCTGGTGGACGACTCCTGGAAAAGCTCACCGGACTCATAGTACGTCTGGTAAACACCAAATGTATTCATGACTCCCCTACATCATGGTCAGCTCGTCTGCAACGTGAAGGGAGTCGCATGGAGTCTGCTACCAAGTATTGAATAGCAGGAGGAATCCGCCCAGCACCTGCAACCAGGCCGTAAATCCGCCATTGGGTACGGAATCCGTGTCATGAACCGAGTTCTTATTAGGCATGGCCGTATCCCTGGCACCCAGCGCAAGTGGTTCGGCAAAGGGACTATTGCGGGAACTATCGGTGTTCGGGAAATTGTAACATGCGCGATCGTCGAGCTCTTTTGAATCCACTGTCGCCATGGCTGCCAATGTTCTGATGGTAGGTGGAAGTGCTGCAAGGATACGTTACAGGGACTTTGCAGGACAACAGCCTAGGACGGCGAACGGCTTACAAACGACAAGTGTAACATATATGGTGAAACTGAAGCAAGCGGAATCGGAATGTTGATCATCTTGCACTTCAGATACTTTCCGTCGATCTTCGATTTTGATAGACCGAGTCCGAGCGGGAAAAGCGGAAGCGCATAACTTATGCGATACCGCTTAGGCGCCGTGGGCCCCCGAGGACCGAACACCGATCTCAGCGACATCCCTAAGCTTCCGGTATCTATTTCCGGCCGAAAATGAATTTCCCAGCCATCTGCACAAGGAGAGTCAGCGAGAACATATATGGCAGTACAGGGCAACGTAGCTGCAAGCCACTCACATCAGCCATTTCGGACCATTTTTGAATGCGGCTGGCATCGTTAATTTTCCCGCGTCCACCATGAGCCACAGTAGCTCGATTTTTTCAGTCGACCAACATGATAGTGCGCCAGAAACGGCTGCCGGACATCATTCCGGCCCGGATTGGGCAGCGGATCTTGCCAATGTTGGACACACCGATGGTCGAACGTTACGGAAGTCTTGTGACCGATGCCACCAACAGAAGGCTCTGTGTCTCGGATATAAGACCTCGTTTACCCGATTACATATGCTGCCAAAGGGCCGGAGTCGAGTGTGTGTACAATGTGAGATCCAGCACAGAGCCAAACAAGAAAAGTAATGATGCCTGTGACAATAGGCGCACCCAGCCTATGACTCCAAAATCGAGTTCATTAAGCGAGCTTGAGAAGGTATTTGACCCCGATCAGCTAATTTTCGACGATGTTTTCTCTCCTCTTCTTGTATCTTGAGCTACTGTCGACACTTCGCTTACTAGCTAAGCTTTACCAGCTAAGCTTTACCGCTATGTCAGAGTGCCAGCAACTCCAAGGCATCAATAAGCACCGCCGGGTCGTTTTCAAACCAAACAGCAACTACTGAAGCTGTTGTTGGAGTTTTAGACGGGCTATCTGACCTATCTGTGCATCTTGCTAATGTTTACCAGGCATTGGAGGCTATTTTACAGAAAGGTGATGAGGGATCGCACCTACCGGACAACATAAAATTGTATAACTAAGCCTCAGCAGTGTGAAAGGTCGAGATAGCTAACTCTTTGCACTTGGATTCTATTAGAGAATTCTTGAGCATATTTATTGGCTTGTTAAGAGTGCTAGCACTCGACGATATATTAGTAAGAAGCATTCATGCACACCCGAAACTCCATTCGATAAGTACCTGCGGGGCAACAAGTATCAATGGAAGCTCAATTCTGTATCTTATATATAAATTTTATGGTATCTCTATCGGAACAGATGCTTCTGAACCTCCTAGTATTGCAGTCGTGAAACCCTTCAGAAGCGACACAAAACATAAACGCTCTAGGAGTTCAAGAAAGCACCTTTTTAACTCGAATCACATCCTGTCAGGGTACGGCTAGGCCGAAGGCAATAGTACAGAGTGATGGGGAGTAACGGGCGTCCCTCCTACGTAGCACCGGGTGGTCACTGGCGGTCTCAGGTAGGGGTGCCCACGGTGATGCATTGATCTCTGCCCTCTCTATCTTCCTCCGTCTCGACTCCTTACTTATAGCCAGCCGAGGTTCTCTCTTGGATTCTGGATGTTTGCTTCCGTATGTCTGTGTTCCTCCGACTTCGGCCAATATCTTGGACAGCGGCTCCTTATCTGCAACCAAGCGATTCCCTATCCGCTGCAAACGGCTTCAACGGCTCTCATTCGCCACAAGCGGCTCTCTAGCCGCCACAAACGGCTTCCTACCTGGTGGAAGCCGGCCCGCCTCGGATGACACTTGTGGCTCTGACAGGATGTCCACGAAATGGGTATCACTCTTTCGTATTCAGATAGGGAAGCGTTTCGATGAAGCAGTCCTATGTGACGGGAGAGGCCCGCCACATTATACTGAGCTCTACAATGGTTGTAAGCAATATTATTATGGGGAAATGCACGATGGATCGAATATTAGGAGGAGGGGAGGGGAGGGGTGCTTGAGTCTTCTGAGTAAGATACGAGCATCTGCAGTGGTTTGGCTCAGTTACATAGCTAATCTAACTAAAAGATATGTAGCTGTCTAATAATAGGTAGGTTATCGTGTTATATTTATTATTATTATTAGATGCGCCGTAAGGTCGAAGCCCCCGGGTACTAACATAAAGTCTAGTGGCGGGATTGCTGCTTTTACCTCCAGGTGGCGAACCGGTGTCGCTTTGTATGCGCTACAGACTACCCGGAGGCACTCGTTCTGTATTCCGATTAAGCTTCTGACTGGCCATGACGGTTTGTCACTTATAGTATGATACGCGGTCGCCCCGGAGGCGATTGAGCTGCGGATAACCGCCGTATACGACAGCATCGCTCGAATAAGGTCGCAGCCCCATGATATATTAACTAGCTTTGTTAGAGCTAGCTTCTGAGCTGCTATTATTGATTTGATACGCTCTATGTGGGCGTGCTACGTTATTTTATAGTTGAACCAGACCCCTTGGAACCTTGCCGAGGCTATCGGCGATACCGCAGCGTCTCCGAGGCGAATAGTCTGCCGTAAGGGCTCCCGGGCCTTAGTAAAGTGACTCAATTCGCTCTTTTCCGGGGCGAACTCCATCTCATGTCTTTTTGCCCACCGCTGACATGTTTCCCAGGCTTCTTCTGCAGGCGGCAGGCCGTGCCTGTATCAGTGCTGACGCTTAGTAGGTTCGTATCGTTCGCAAACCCGACGACTAATAGTAGTGGGTGCTGCGACACTAGTTGTATTGATGATACGAAAAGGTAGGGGGACCCACTGATTAGGTGAATCCCATTCAATTAGATACTATAACGTTGTGCACTACTGCATTATAGCATCCTCCCCCTTGGGTGCACGCATCAATTGATTAAACAATTACCACAACCCTAGATATACGTATAATTAATATATTGATTGATAGTTTGCTGTCTCTGCTTTTCCTTCGAGGAAGTTAATGCGTCTATCTAGATTCCATATCCGTTAGAGCTCAGTCTTCTTCCAGACAGACACACTCACTTCCTATAAATACACTGCATCATAACCTTTATATCCTGGCTATGTGCATGGCTTATAGCTGTAAAATAACAGGAGGAAGGGAACCGGGGTAACGGAGGACGTATTGTAGGTGACAAAGAAGAAGAAAAATAAAATCGAATAAGAAGCTGGAGGCATTTGCCCCTAGGTGGGTGGCGGTAGAGAAGGCCTGGCTAGATAGAGCGAATCCACCCTAGATGCCAAAAATAGTTGTTTGGTACAAAAACATACAACACCAGGAATTCGCTGGTGGTCACCCACCCAACTACTAATCTAGCGGTTTGCAGCTTATCTATGGGAGAGCGAACGGGATCCCGAGTTCTCTGCAGCCTATGGTCGTATGTATTAGGAACTGCCGTCATTGCAATCTATGTAGCTAGAGTCTCCCTTAACCTCGGCTAGAGATATGCAGAACAAGGGCGGTCGATATCCATCCACGGCTAAAACCAAGCGTACTAATACTTACAATATCTAGCAAACAACTTTAAGATAACTAGAACTAAAATATATGGCAAAAATATACAACACCAGGGATTCGCTGGTGGTCACCCACCTACCTACTAATCTAGCGGTTTGCAGTTTATCTATAGGAGAGCGGACGGGATCCCGAGTTCTCTGCAGCCTATGGTCGTATATACCAGGTTCTCTTTTAAATAAGATATATATTTCTCTTATGTATAAGCTTAGGTGGACCCTTAAGAGCTAACCTGAGGGGATTGTTCCGAGAGGGAAATATACAATGGTAAATTATCCTGCTACAGCTATTCAAATGTCGGATATCTTTACACTTGTTTATGCATGCCGGTCGGCGTCATTCTGGGGTATACTCAAACATATCATGCCGTGCTAGTAACCTTCATCTTCAGTGACTCGGATATTTAGCACATCCATGTGCTATCGCTTATCACCATGAAATTTCAAATGCTTGGCCGGTGATAGAATCTCTATCGTCTCGATATCAGCCAAATCAGCTGCTACGCTGAAGAGATCGTGGCTAGTCGAGGGCACGTGTTATACTTGTACCAGCATTTAAGCAGTGATTGGAGGACTCCGCAATTGTTGGCCTAGATGGCTGTAGTCAAGGCTGTCTTGCCGTTGTTAGTGCAGGTATCCAGGTTGGCATTTTGTTCTATGAGAAGTGAGGCATGAGTCGTTGTCGTACAACGAATCACGATGATCAACGGTGTTTCACCATCAGGACTTCTGGCTTCTATGTTTGCCTTGAAGTTGAGTAGCATTTTTGGAGTCAGGGGATCGGCCACGTTCATGGCGGCGCGCAGTAGCGTAGAGCTGCGACTTGGGGTTCCTTTCGGTGAGATTGTATTCGGCGATGCCCCTGCTGCTAAATGCATTCTTCATTCGCTGCCAGGTATGGAGGTGTTTTACCTGGTTTATGGATGGCGCTGGGGTCAGCACCACGACTGAGAGTCAGTGTACAGCACTCGTCTCTTCGAGCCGCTACCCAACCCAGCAGTGCGCCCGTTAGCATCGATGTCAAACACGACCAGTGGTTTGGTCGTCATTTTTTGATTAAGCGAAATCTGAAAGATAATCTTGTGAATTACTGGAAAGTCCTGATCCTCGATATAGTCGCTTCCATCCAGGAGACACTTAACGGTGTCCTTTTCTGAGTCGGTAAGTACTCGTCAAAGCACAAAGTCCTTCACTTGCAGTTCTACGATCATATATCAGCATCATACTTGGCAAAGGGGTACTAAGTTGAACCTACTCTGGGTTGAGATCCACGCCTGCTTCTACGAGGAACTTGCAACTCGCATACTGCTTTGTAATTACTTTCCACTGCCTTGATGATCAGTATCACTCAGAATTACCTACGCGTAGAATGGAATAGTTTCCTGTTTGCCTGACATCATTTGGTGACGCTAGTGCCTGGATGAAGAGAGACTTGATGTCCCTACCGATGCTGTTCGAGACGAAAATAATTCATAGCACCGAGTCTGGTATACGCTTTATTGTGCTAATATGCAACTGTGGGCTAGCGTGGTGTCGGACTGCACTAGCCTTCTACTTCTAGTAACTGTCTTTTCCGGTTTACTGCTAGTACAGCCAGTTGAATGATGATAGATCGTGTCGGACCTTCAAGGGCATTACAATCTATTTGCCAGTTTTTGAGGTCATATGGCTACCCAACGTACGTCATGGGCCGATAACACCACTATCCACCGTATCACACAATTTCTGCCTGCATCGTTTACTCTTCTGTACTTAAGGCCCTTGTGGCCAACTTCACTCCTTTGGAGTTGGGAGATCAGAGACACATTCAATCTTATGCTTTGCTATAGCTCGTAATAAGTTCGACACCCGGGTTGATACGCGATCAATAGTTTGATCACTTGGGCCAAGATCCATAACAAAGCCAATCCTCGATGCTGATGCGAGGTGCTTGTCGCCTTCTACATTGCATATTATTAAATAGCCGCTGATTCGAGGTATCTCTGTATTGGAATTGCTTTGCAGGTTTTTAGAATTGCTTCAAAAGCATACATTCCAAGATATCGAGTCTTTGGTCGAATGCTCAATGGCTTTGCTGTAGGGTCTGACTGCTATGGTCACGAAACACCGTCTGCTTCTGAGATACCTCTGCGGCAACATAGGAAATACTCTGTAGTTACAATTGGACTCGCATCTTTTCTTGTCTACTACAAGTTTTAGTGTCCAACCAGCGAGCATTGCAGGTTTACTTACGAGTGCGTTGCTCTTAACAATTGCAAATCAAGTTTTTTGCAAATTCCAAAGCTTTGGCTTTTCAACCCAACAAGCCTTGGCGCGGATGATGAAGTGGAATGGGTAAGAGCTTCAGTGGCAGCTCTTAAATAAGTCCCTTGTCTTAGAACTTTCTTTACAAACGTTAACGTACCCCACAAGTAAATTGCTAACTTTCTCTTAGCATTATACGAACAGCTCAAATAACATAATAATCCCAAAAAGTCAATTGAAACTGATCGGAATCCTCTTCCTCGTACGTGTCTCATTATTTTCGCAAGTGCGTGAATTATGTCCGGGCTCTCCCCAACTCCTACAGCGCCGTCGGCGTGGTTCAGCCGTCCTCGAACGACGACTGTTTGCACGAAAATCATGCTGTAGCTGTTGCTCAATATCCCGTTAAGACTGGAGGTCCGGACCATCTCATAAACTAAGTGATGCGAGTGCATATGGGGTGTGAATTGTTGTATTGGGAAAGGATGGCCAGGTCAGCTATTCTGGCCTGGCAGAGCTCTTTTCTACCTGTTATCTATCTTATCTATAGCTATAGGGTAACCCCCCATGGGGTCACGTATCACTAAGTGATCTTCTATCCTGCAGACATCGTTTTTTAGTCGTACGACGCCGGCTAAGCGCTTGATTCGCCTTCCGAAGTGCAGCGATCTCACCCTTCAAGAGAACCAACTGATATATTAGCCGTCATGCCCCGTGAAAAGTGGTCAACAGCTGTAAGAATTATTATCGGAGAGCTTTCTTGGTGTCGTACGATCCTGGTTTTAACGTATTCGGTCTGGGATTGGATTTCGGTTAGGTTGTTTAGAGTCTGATTCCCAGATTGGGAGAAAGCCGGACGGGCTCCTAGGGGGTATAGGCGTACGCGGCTTGGCATTTAGCTGCGAAATCAGGTTGTACGAAACAAGTCCTGTCCTCCGGAATCCTCCTCGGATATTCGATTCAGATATAGTCGTACTAACGGCCCTATAGAATGCCGGAAAGAAATTCTCCTTCAAGATATAGGTTATATACGCCCGTATTAGGTCTTCAATTTCTTTACCGTACGAACTTTTTAATACGCGAAAATAATCTACGTTAGGAGGCTAGATCTTATGCAATGAATAGGCAAGCATATAATAGTTCGCTGGTCTCTCTATTTCCCCCCCTCATGCCTTAGAGCAAGAAGAGGACTCGAAGCTTTACGCACGCCCTTCATTCATGTAGAAGTAGCCCTAAAAGCGCGATAAATTATAGGCATTATTCCGTATAAAGTCTCCACCTTCTCCCGATTATCGCCTAGTATTGGGCTGATTGGAGCAAATTATACTGCATTAAAAGTGTGTGATCTCTGTAGATACCCCTTTGTTTTCCCAAAGTGAACTGCGGCCAAAAGGGCCTTATATACATAGAAATAAGCGGCGCTCTCCGGGCAGCCAGGATATGAATGGTATGATGGGAGTGTTCATGAGGCACTATAACGTACATTGTGTGGTTGGATGGATCTTCAAGCCGGCAACGCGGGCTGTATTGGCCTTGAAGGTCCAACATCTAGATTGTAACACGACTGACCTTCCACCCGCCAGGGATGCGGTACTGGAAGAAGCCCGTCGGGTCGTACTTAGCAGCCGTCTCCTTGAGGATCATAGCGTTCGCAGCCCCGTACGATCCGATGACGTCCTGCTCGGGGTTTGCGTAGTTCATGTAAAGGTACGGCGAATGATTAGGCAGCGAGGCCGAGTATGCTCTTAGTATCTCGATAACGGGGGCCAACTTGGCCGCCACGATACCCTCGTACGACTCGGAACCGGCGGGCAGGCCGATTCTAGCCTCGAAGAGGATCTGGTTGCTAGGGAGGTTCTCGTCGAAGCCGAAGAGATTCCGACCCGGGTTGATCGAGGCGAGCATCTTAGGTAGAGGCTGGAAGACAAAGTTCCCACTCACGGGGACGCCCAGGTCGGTGAGCTCTTGGATGAGGTCCTGGGATAGCGTGGTGGCTTTCTGCATCATCTCCCTCGTGGCCTGCAGCGTCAGAGTGTAGGCGACGTTGTTGGCGCCTCCTGTGTCGGAAATCGTCTCGGCGACGGAGCTGAGCGACTGTGACGCTCGAACGTCATAGGACGTTGGCAGGTTGTTAAGAGGGGCAAAGTTGGAGGAGTTTGTGGCCCCGTCGGTGCTGACTGTCATCAGCATGGTCGCAAGCGCCGAACCTCCCTGAGGCCATGCGAGGACGACGAATTCGTGGTCGGGGCTGCCGCTCTGACCGATAGAGCTGACGTATTTGATGAACTGGTCCACGATTGCATCCCAGTAGTCGAAGGAAAAAACCACCAATCCCCCGTAAACCTTGTTGGGGACGGTGTAGGTGCGCATGTCGAACCGAGTGACGATGCCCAGGTTGCTGCCTCCGCCCTTGAGAGCCTTGAACAAGTCGGCATTTTGGTAGGAGTTCGCGTTCATGATGCTGCCGTCGGCCAAGACGACCTCGTAGTTGACGATGTTGTCGGCCGACAGCCCCCATAACTGCGTGTGGTAGGATGCGCCCCCCGACACGAGCAGACCACCCACGCCGACGTGACTAGAACGGCCGCCTGTGACTGATAGACCGAACTGCTCGAGGTAGCTGTACACGCTACCCCATCTTGCTCCAGGACGAATGCTGGCAATGGACTATGGAATGTCAGATGTGTCAGATCTAACTCGGCGTTGTGTCACGATAGACGAAGGAAAAGGACTTACTTTTGTTAGCACGCTTTTACCGGCCCATTGGTATGACTTGGTGCTATTGAGTGTGGTCGCATTGAAATTGCCAAGGTCGATGGTCACACCACGGGCGACGGCGTTGTTGTCGTAGTCGCTGTGGCCGCCAGAGCGAACGGCGATGTCCCAATTACCCGCAGCACTCGTCACCTTCAAAGTCTTTAGCACAGTCGAGACTTCCCGTGTCGACCGCGGCTGGACGATGCAGTAGGGCTGGAGTAGCCGGTTGCTGTAGGCGTAATACGTCGACACGCTGGACTCGTACTTAGACTCTGTTGGAAAAGTCAAAATACTCCCCAGTCCGGCGTTCAAGAGAGCGTCGCACTGTACATAGATACACCATCAGCCGAAAGTGAACCAAGGAGAGAAGTCCCTGTTGACTTACAGCCTTAATACCTGTTATCGATGTGACATTAGTTGCGGCATCGGTAGAGTAGGTATTGTTTAGGATGGAGCTCTGGGCGACCACGTGGCCAAGGAAGGCCAGTGATGCGCCAAGAGTATCTCTTCCTAACATGTTTGGTTGGACTCAAACTCAAAAGAATGACACGGGTCGGAAAAGGCAAAGAACGGAAGACTTCTGGTTAACACATGTGCCGATGCCAATTTGTAAGATGCGATATGGTGGGAACAGAAGGCTTCTTATTCGAGATTGATTGCATTTCGTGACCGGACTTCGTGTGCCCACTATGGCGTTTGATTGGAGGTCGTACTGCGGTATTATTCCACGATGGGCTGCTGATATCTATGGCAATCAATACCTTCAGCTGACTGTCGGAATTTGACCGTTTGGTTCTAGTGTATTACAAAGTGTTTTTAATCGGGGCCGTTGCTTGATTTGACTGTGAATGTGGACGGATTTATCATTTAGGCCTCGCTACGGAGTACTGGGCTGTCTATTTTGATTGGAAAATATATCAGGTTCCTTCCGACTACTTGGGTAAGTGCCCCCGTTTGTGCATGCAGGAAGTAGCTGACCTTGACAAGGGCCTTAGGTTGCTTGTCATCAGGGTCCTATAGCAGCCCTATATGGTCCTAGGATGCTCCCCTCCTAGCTACATCCCCTACGCCGTAGTAGAGCGGCAGTAACAAATCATCGCACAAAGTCTCGCAATTTCGCGTATTTTCCGTTCTTCAATGCTAACAGAAAAGAATCGAAACCAGATAACACCAAGACAACGATTAGGTGTAGTATGTAACTTGAGAAAAGATCTTGCGATTTTCCCCGGGCTTGGAATGGCTTAACGTCCCACACGTACATCCGGGACACCCCCACATGTGGGACGCCCTAAAAACGACACTGTATATTATAACCATTAACTTCAACCTTTTTTTACACTTATTCTAATGCAACTACAATACAGCTTTCACCGTCACTAGGGTTTTCAGACTCGCTAGACTCATCTGTACTATCCTCAATTTCACCAGCCTCGATTTGAGCCTTCCGAATAGCCTTGATATTAGTAAACTTCGAATTTGGGTTCATCTTGACCTTCCTCCGCTTCCTAGCCCTACTAGCCTCAAGCTCTGCCTCTATAGCCTCAATCTTTCGCTGTGCGACAGCTAATTGGTCGTCCTTCTCATCAAAGCCCTTTTGAACTTTCCGAAAGAGTAGTCGCTGGGTATTTGGATCACTATCAAGCTTGCTGAATAAGCTGAGTTGATCTTGGAGCTTATCTCTCCTCTTAGGCGTTGACCAGGCTACTGCTGATGTCTCTAACGCCCAGTCCTGACTACCCTTACTATTAGAGTACCCTTTGCAAGTCTGACTAGGCTGTCTGATTGGTGATGACGTATTCTCAAGGAGCAGGGGGCTCATAAGGGGTCTAGCTATGCTCGAAGACCAGAGACCAGTATATTTCCATCCACTGGTACTGTTCTTAGCGGTCAATGCTGCTAGACGTGCCTTTCTATAGCAGAGGAGAAAGTTTCTCTTCCCTACGACAGTAGTAGTATCCCATCGGTCAAGGTAACCAAGCTCCTTTTTATAGGCTGCCTTGAGGGGTCCAAAGACTGACTGATCGAGAGGCTGGAGAACGTGGGATGTGTGTGGCGGCAAGAAAAGCAAGTGTATCTTGTTTATGAAGCAGAGGTACATAACTCTGTCGTTTCGTGGCTACTATGCCCATCTAGGATAAGTAACCTAGGTTAGTCTCTTCAGGGTCCTCTGGTTGAGTCAAAGGAATAAAGATCTTTTGTAGCTACTCAATAGCCGTAGAGTCTGACGTCCACCCATTCTCTGTTGCTGTAAACCTCCAGGCTTCGTATGGAGTCAAGTCCAGAGCAAACCACTGCTGCTGGACAGACTTCCCCTTGTATATCACAAGTGGGGGTAGTGCAGTACCAGTCGCAGAGATACACTCTATAAGAGATATCCAAGCTCGAGATCCAGGCTGTTTCTTCCGTATAGAACGAGTCTCAGATGATCCTAGAACAAGACCATTTGACAGAATACCTGTCTCATCCATATTGTATCGATTCGAGGCCTTAATAGCTTTGATCTCAGGGATAGCGAGGTATTTGAACCATTGCCTGATCACATTAGCTGAGGCTCCATTAATACGCTGAGAATCGATAGCTCTGCTTCTCTGGACCTTGACTGAAGGGTTCCTCTTAATAAAAGCCTGGACCCAGTTCTTTCCAAGTGGTTCGGTGTCTCCGTGGATCTGTAGGATACGCTCGGCGAAGTCTTTGAGCTGTTGATGGGTTGGTGGGAGGCCTAGGGCAGCCTGGATTCGAACCCATTCAGCCAGATGAGATTCCTGGGCTGGAAAGAGCCTCTGATAGTCAGCGAAGGCTATATCTCTTGACTGGGCTCCCTGAATCCGTCGTGAAAGAGTAGACCTTGGGACACCATGCTCATATGCTGCTTTTCGGAGGCTTTGACCGGTAGCTATTGCTTGAAGAGCTCGATAAATATCATCTTCGGTATATTGACTCATATTAGTGTAAAGAAGTCGTACGTAAAATTTTGTAACGATTGAATCGATATTGGTAAAGAAAAGAGAGGTTGAAGTTAGAGGCTAGCGGGTTGATGAGGCATTTTTGGGTGTCCCACATGTGGGTGTGTCCCGGATGTGGGTGTGGGACGTTATTGAGATTAGTATGCTTGGTGGGCTATATGGCTTCGTTATTACCGCTTCTGCCCGGAGCCGGGACCAATACATCCATGATCGGAGAGATGCCTATGTTCGGGGAGCTCTGGCCGGAGGATCGCGATACAGAGTGCTTGCTGCCGAAGTCAGACAGGGGAAGTCGGACAGGCACGGCCGAAAGTTCCACCGCATGTACAAATCGCTACAGGAACACAACCATAGCTATAATAAGGTGTCGCATTACTACACTTTCCCCGTTTTTTTTTTTTTTACATATTTGACGTATTCCTCATCCCACATTTCCTCCGAATAACTGTTTCTTCCGTTTCGCCGCATTCTTAGCTCCAATAGTAGAGTAGGCCTTCTACATAGACTTATGTTCTATCACAGTGCTTGGCGATGATATAGCCAGAGAATGCTGTATACAGCAGTTAGTAGGACCGTTGCAAGAGATCCACTGGCATTTAAGATCTTTTAGTCTATTGGCCGAGAGGCTCGGTCCTCCCTGACAATTATGCCAGTAGATCACGGTGTACGGCCCGATATTAGCGGAGTCCAGACGACAATAGTTCGAATTGTGGTTGTGTCGAGCTATATGTGGCGTATTGAACCGGGAATATGCTGGAGGCATGGCCCAACAAGTTAACCGTCAGCGGCAACTACCTCCCAAAGTACGCCGACGAGCGCAGGGATGTACATGTGACCATTGGTCTGCTGTATGTACCGCACTTAGCGGGTTTCATGACCGGTAGCTTATTCCCGTACGCGGCGTGTGGGTTCCTGACGGATCGCGACGATCCGGTATTAAACCTCCGATAAAGCCTCAGGACCAGTGTTCTAGGAGGCAGATAGTTATCGCAGTGCTTAGCGATAACATAGCTACAGAGTACTGTATATAGCAGTTAGTATGACTAATACTAGAAATCCACTGGAATTTAACATCTTTTAGTCTATCAGTCGAAGAGCTTGGTCTTCACTCTGACGTATTGTGTAAAGAGCTTATTCGGGTCCGGCTTAGCGAATTTCTTACGTTTAGTTAAGTAATACGAGCTAAGTCAAGGCTGTATTCGCTCGTTTAAGTGCTTAAGGGAAGCGATTAATAGGTATTTATCGCTGATTTAAGAGGTGATACTAATAAGGAAGTTCCGAACAGCTGTATTAGTTAGATCTATACTGAAAATATCCCTCATAAACCGAAATGCGTTATAACCGCGGTATATTTCGGGCCCTTTACAGTCGTAGACTACGGACTCCAAATACGTGAGTAACTAGAATAAGCAAATGCTATGCCTTAATATTGTTAGGTTTCGTCTTGGAGATTATAATATTATTTATTAGCGTTAGGTAGGGTGCGATTTTAAGCCGCGATTATTCTGGCCGGGGATTCGAAGGTGGGACTGTCCTACTACCCCTGTTGTCCGATTTCGGCAGCAAGCACTCTATATGAAAGATTCCGTTTTATTCGGGCGCTGAAGCTGCTGCAAGATTGTACGACATATTTCCCTCGCAAGTATAATCAGTCGGATCAACGCCTCTCATCTCAGCAGATCAGACATCCCAGACGCGTCTCCGCATTCTCCGGTCCTGAATTTCACCAGCCTTGCACACGGAGCGGGCACCATAGCCCTATCAGGCAGTGATATGCAAGTGGTGGCGCACGTCTCCACATAGGGGATAAGCATCTCCTCGCGCCCTCGCGCTTATTGATCCCATCGTTGTCAACCCCGACTAATCAAAACTGGCGGACTAGATGCTCTTTGTATCGACCTTCTTCTTCGGCTTTAAATCCTTCAGCAGGCCGCTGTCATGGACCAAAATGTACGCAGGAGGAGGTGGAAATAAGCTGGTTGCTGTTATCAGTATTGGCGGGGTGATGGATAGGCCACGTTAGGAACGAAGTTTGGATTGAACCTTTGACAAGGAAAATATGTGATGTACGTTCAGCCGCTGACGGTGATAGTGGTTACGATGACGTTTGGTTGCGGAGCGGCGTCGTCATCAAATAGCATCGACCGCGCTGCCGGAGAAGGAGACAGGCAGCTTTCAGTTTTCCTCCCAATTGACCCCTGTTATCGCGCTCCTCTCATGCTGTATACCTACGTCACACGGCAGCTGCGTAACTGCGGCATCGGACTGTGGACAGCCGACTGGCTGTGGAGGCATGAGTCTTCTGCTCGCCGCAGCCTGCATCCTAACGTGGCTGATACGCGTCTATCTGACGTCCAGCATCTTATCATCACGCTCGCGCGCGCACAATTGGACCTGCAGTCGGTTGCATTGGGGCCGACAAAGCCATCGTTCGCCTTCACGCTCCTGCGGCTGATGCCCGGGGGCTGGGAAGCCAAGGCCATCTGGATGCTCATCGTCATCATGAACCTGCAGTTCGCCGTCCACGTGATGGCGACTTGGCAGACCATCTGCGGCGTTCCTAGCTGGAGTGATGTGCTGCATCTAGAGAGCCGCTGCTGGACTCTGAAGCAGTCCATCACCTTTTCGGTGTTCAGCGCTCGTCATTCGCCTGTGTTTCCCTGGGACTTTTGACGTACACATTTGCTGATGGAAGATTAGTGTACTTGGTGCTTTGTGATTTCGTCCTAGCGCTGTTGCTGTGGAAGCTTGTCTTTAGTCTGCAGATGAAACGATCCGAAAAGCTCGGCGTCGCGATAGCGCTGAGCATTGGTATACTCGCGGGGATCACGGAATTGTGATGAAAGGGGTCTGGGCTGCGATGCTGCTCGAGATGACAAGACCAGAGTGCGGGTGAACTCATCTACATCAAGTTACTCACCCTTCCTCTTCGAGTCATGATTGGAGCCCAACGTGACCATCGTATCGGCGGACACACTCCGGACAGGGTGGATGGCGAGGCGTTCAAGATAAATCGTTTCGTACACCATAAGATGTCCCCGGGACTAGAGACAGTGACATCTTTATCGATGACAGGACGGCGCCCCAGGGTTGTCGGGGGGCTACACAAAAAGTACAAGCAGAGCTCAACTGGGATTGCTACAATTATGTACATCAAGTCATCAAGTTATAGGAGCAGTTACTATCAATTCCCTGTCATTCTTACGACCCTTGGCATATCAGCGCGTCAGTTCTCGTCCACATCTGATGACGACGATTCATTCATCGCATCAACCTTGTCGGCAACCGGGAGAGGAACAGCAGGGTAGTAGAGACAACCAAGATGGTCGCTAGAACCAGTTAAGGAAGGCCCAACCACTTCCCTCCCAGCTCCAGACTAAACGACAAGAGAGCCAGGAGCATGAGCTGGCTGGAGATGTTACCCAGCATCTCCACCATGCTAACCAGGGCGAAGATGCGCAAGCGATGCTCGGGTTCGATATAGTCACTAATCAAACACCGCGTGAAGCTACTATACCCGGACCCGGCAGTTAGAAACAACATCCCCACGCAGAACACGGGCAAGTTGGGTGCAAGACCCAGGACCGCGGCGCTAGGGGCCTGGACGAGATCGTGGTCCCGCTCGTTGGACAGCCCCGGCACGCGCCGCAGGACCTCGCATCCCAGGACGAGACGGGGGGATGTAGGGTATGACAAGCACCACGAAAACCAGGTTGACATCGCCATAGCCGGTCTGTCGATAAATCCCGTAGTGAAAATCAGGAGACTGAAGCAATTCGATGCGTACTGCACAAGAAAGGCGAGGGTCGACGGGCCCACGGGGCTGCTCGTCAGGGCGACCAGGAAGAGGATCAGCAACGAGGTGGAATTCAGTATGCTAAAGGCCTCATGCAGCTGCTGCACGGCCTGCATGCTGTTGTCTCCGGTTTGGTCGTCTGCGTCTTTCGCCTCGTGCTGCCGCTTATTGTCGGGCACGAAGATGAACACCACGCTGCCCAAGACCAGGAGCCCAACGGCAACGATGAGACAAGGCCACGGACCTGTCCGCTCCATCATCGCGGACACCAGGGGCCAGGCCAGGTTGCCAAACAGGCTTGTGATGTGCATACGCAGGAACGAGGTGGCTCGCTGCTCCTCGTCGGAGAGATCCGAAAGCAGGCTCAGCACGCCACCCGCGATGATGGCCTGCCCACCGCCCGGGATCTGGATCAGCCCTGACACCCGCACAAGCTACAATGGGAAGCTACAGTGGGAACATGGTCCGAAACTACAGGATTCTCATAGCGCACAGCAGGTTCAGACAGATACCCGCTATAATTAGGTCCAATACGCGGAAGTCTCCGCTACCAGATTTACCCTACGATCTTCGTCATCTAACTATGCACTTTTCTTCCGGGTATTAGTACTATTCAATCGGTCATCGGTATATTGACGTGGGGTTAGGGTTTTTTTGGGTGTTATTTTTTTTCGTTTTTCTTTTTCGATATTCAGACGAATTATGTAAGCGTGTTCTTAACGGGTATTTAAGACCTTGTGTACATAGTCACTCTCTTGAGAAAAAGATAGGAATTCAAGCGGCCTTTTCCACAGTAATCTGAACCAATTTCTCTTTACTTGGACAGGCATTCAATGTCTGACGTACCTGTTGAGGTACTTTCTGTTCCCCTATAGATCTGACTGTGCCTGTTGAGGCCATTGTTCCCATCTTTCACCTGTTGAGGTTCCTTTTCCTCCCCAGCCTGCTGAGGCTACAGTTGTTAGTACCTGTTGAGGTACTTGTCGTTCCGATCAGGGCAAGGAGCTCTTGATCTTGTTAATTCTTTCCACCTCCCGGATAGTAAGGTCTTGTTGAGGATCTTGTTATTCGTTGCCATTATATTCACACCTTAAACCTGCGGGTGGTTTCACTGCCCGTCGTCAATATCTCTAAGGGTACTTCGGGTCCCTTTATAATATAACATAACCTTGGGGGCTTCGTAATATAATAACTATATATCCTACCTCGTATGTGTTGTAGGTGTACTATGTAAGGATAATAGTTTAGTAGTGTAAAGAGCGGCTAATAGTACGCTAATATTATAGGTGCTATATTATACGACTTTTTGTTAAAGAATTATTGGTTTGTGGGCCAATGGTCCTGTATTGAAGGTGTTATGATCTCTGGAGAGTCCTGAAAGAAGTGAACGGCGGCCACAAGGGCCTTATATATGTTACGAACCATTAAACCTGGACCAACAAAGAAGGCCTGTTGGCAGGCCAGAGTGGACACGCTCGCTAGGGTCACGGGACCCCGCATCGGAAGAACGACGGAACGAAGGTCACGTGACTAAGTACAAGTCTAACATCCTGCCACTGTAAGAAAATATGATGAGTAAAAGTTAACAGACCGAGCCGCAATTTCTCATAGAGCGTGCCGGATGTAAAGGCAAAGCCCATGCGAAGAAGGCGGTACATGATCGACGTCATAGTTCCGTAGATTGTCGCAGGCTGGATCAGCATCCTAGTCTGTGTCGCCAGGGTTTCTAACAAAGAGAACTTCCTCGTAACAAGCCAGACCTCGGCCAAATCTTGGTTTAGACCTTGAACAAATTCCGTGTTTTCTGGGGAAAAAATACCGATGTTAAAGCTTGAGATCACTTGCTCCGGATAGTCAGGTGATGGTTCAACCGGAAGATGGTAGAATATACATTTTGCAACACCTTTCAACTTCAGCCCAGACCCGAACAAGGTGATTCCCCAGGCGGTCGAAGGCATCTTAAGCCTCCTCCGTGCTGCGGCCCGGGAGCCCTCGGTCAAGAGATTCGTCTACAACTCGTCCGTTGGCGCTGCGTATTCACCTAAAGGCGGAGTTCCAGTCACTGTGATGGAAGACTCCTGGAATGATGCTGCCTTGGAAAAGGCATGGGCACCGCCGCCGTATGAGCCGAAGCGAGCTCCCTACGTGTACGCGGCAAGCAAAGTAGAGACCGAGAGGGCCATGTTTAAGTTTTTCGGGGACGAAAACCCTGGCTTTAGCGCTAAGTCTGTGAACCCATTCTTGGTATAGAGCCAGCACTGCATAAGCGCTATCTGCAAACCACGGCAGGCTAGAACAGGAATATCTACAACGGTGAGCCGGGATTCTCTGGTTTCATGCCTCCTGGTAAGTCTATTTTGACTTTCATGATGGCACCAAGATCAATAGAACTGACTACACATTCTACAAAGCATGCCACGTCAATGTCCAAGATGGTGCAACTTTCATGTCGCAGCTGCCTTGGACCCCAACAACAAGGGCGAGCGACTGCTTGCCTGGGCCGGGCTATTCAACGTGAATATGGTGCTAGATATTCCGCGTCGCCGGCATTCAGACCGAAAATTCATCGACGATCTCCCTCCCCAGAAACCGTGCCTGTCAATTATAGGTGATGAGAGTCGCCTGTTCGGGGTTTTGAAGAAGTGGGGAGGGCGGGACAGTTGGATTTCACTGGAACAGGGTCCGCGACGGGATGAATCTTGAACCTTAGGTCTGCATCCATAGGAAGGCGCATAGCATTTCTGCACTTAGTTTTCCTTGACATGGCCACGGCTTCGCTTAATTCTAAGTGAGTGGCTTCAACCATCCTTGTGGTATTTTGAATAGATGATCATAAGTTGCAGAAAGCTCGTGTGTTTATCAGTCCCTACTCACTCGGAGGATCTAGATCTCCAGGCTGGCCAAGATGACAATGCAGTTATTCAGGGTACTTTAACCGTCTGCTACATTTCAGGATGCTATAGTGGCAGGAGTGCCGCTGAAACCCAGCGCATACCGAATAGCGTGGGCGACATATGACTACTACGGCACTCATCATGAACGTATTTAGTCCCGAAAAGAAACCATGCAAGTTCAGATTATACATATATCCACAAGTTTTATAGTACATTTGGGTTTTACCGTGCTTGGGTATCGATCGCCATTGTCCTGGGCGTTTCTATTCAAGCTCAAGGCATGTTTTGGCTCTACATAAGCTCTAGTAACAGGCTATCCTAGCACATACGGCCATAGGCTGCAGAGAATTCGGGATCCCGTCCGCTCTCCCATAGACAAGCTGCAAACCGCTAGATTAGTAGTTGGGTGGGTGACCACCAGCGAATCCCTAGTGTTGTATGTTTTTGCTATATGTTTCTTTTTCCTCGGTCGTTCGCTAGATATTATCAATATCTGTAGCTATATTTAGTCTCTCTAGGCCTTATCCTTAGTCCTATGGTTTCGTTTTATAGTATACTTAATTTTAGTCGTGCTGGGATGTGTATCGACCTTATTATAGGTGTTTCTCTCCGAGCTCAAGGGAGGCTTTAGTTCTACATAAGTTCAACTAACGCCAAACTCTGACACATACGACCATAGGTTGCAGAGAATTCGGGATCCCGTCCGCTCTCCCATAGACAAGCTGCAAACCGCTAGATTAGTAGTTGGGTGGGTGATCACCAACGAATCCCTAGAGTTGTATGTTTTTGCCATATCTTTTACTATTATTTTCTAGTCGTTAACTAGATAACGTCACCCACAGGTCAATGCCCCACACGGGTCTTTGCCCAACTTTTCACGACCTCCCAACCTTTAATCTTAGATAGATCAACAACAACCCGTATTCATCCAAGAAATTAATCAGAATTCTTTTCATTATCTGTTTCTACATCTGCCTGACAAGTTCGCGCATTATGTCCAGTTCCTCCGCAAATGCCACAGCGCCTACCACCCGTTGCCCTCCTCCTTGTAGGACGACTACTTTCACCCTCTTCCTCACTTTCCAAACCCGTATCACCCCTAATAGCCCGTAGAACTTGTGCATATTCTATATTAAGTGGCCCACCATACTGGATTTGCTTGTTTTTGGTTCTGCGACGTTTGCTTAGCACATGGTTAGTCTCACAAAGCTCTTCGTTCTCGCGACGCAAGATAACATTCTCTTGCATCATTGCATGCGTAGGCTTTGCAATCGAGTCAATTGAATGAATAATATGCGTCGGAGAGCTGTCTTGATGCCTCTGAACGCTATTCTTAATCAACGTTGACTGCGATTCGGCTTCAAGGGTGGTAGTAGGTGTCTTAGAAGTCCAAATAGGGGGTAGGAGTTCTGGGTCGGCAGAGGGTGTACGCGCGACTTCTGCGACATCCAGGGAAGATATAACCCTGTCGGGGTCAAAAGAGACAATTCCAGCTGCTTCGAAACCAGATCTGATGTTTTGTTCAGTAAAAGCAGCGCCAAACGCCTCCAAAAAACCGGCAAGGAAATCCTCCTTCGCAACGTGGGTATGATGCCGTCGCATCAAACCCTCAACAAACACACCGTACGCCCGTTTCAAAACACTAAAAGGCACCAAGTCGAGAGGCTGGAGCTTATGGGACGAATGGGCAGGCATAGGAAGGGTAATGATGCCATGGTCCTTGCAGTATTGTTCGAAATACATCGAGTGATGGCTTTCATGACCGTCAAGGATCAGGAGGCGTGGACCAATATATCTCTCTGTTTCCTGTCTGCTTGAATTCCTCGAGCAGGCGACAGGTCTTTTTATATAGCATGTTCACGAGGCCGCGATATAGAGCCGACATAGCCGCCGCTAAGGTGTGCATGGCTGATCTCAGACCCTCTCGAGCAGGTGAGGTGTTATTCTGACTCGCCCAGGCGAATTAGCTTCGTTGATGAACCATGGGACAGATGCTCTGGACCCTATCACAGTTCACATTGTCCCTTCAGAGTCTGAGCAGCGTCTTATCGAGACATATTCTAGGGGCTAGAGAGATAGATATCGGGGAAAGGTAAAACGAATAAGTCAGCTAGCATGAGGCCTAGAATATCAGTCTCCATTAGACGTGATCGGGCTCACAATCTCCAGGTTCAGGTGTTCCTCCAAGGTTGTGCTTGTTGACGGCAGACTGTAATCGCGGTTCAGTGCTTCACTTGAAAGAAATGTATAAGAAGCTTCCGAACTCGACATTGTCGTTGCCGTTGGCCAGTTGAGGTATTTTGGGGTTGATCCAGCCATATACGCCATGAGATTTTCGGGAATCATGATGATATCTGCGTAGGAGCCGTTCTGTCGTAGATGGCCTGGGCATTGTTACTGCTGGTTTTGTAATGTCGGTAATAGTTGGTGACTCGGTACTCGGCTCTTTCTGCTTTTTTAGTTCTCACTCGAGCATTTCTAAAGGAAAGCAACTCGTTAACGTTAATACTACATATCGACCACTAGAAGTAGAAGCTGGTAACAAAGCAATATCGGATGGATAAAGCGGCACAATTTGTATCGAGGCAGCACTTACCAATGTGCGACCTCATCATATCAAGCTGACCTTTCTTGGCACCTCTTCGTGGTCTCTGTATCACAGTGATGTATGTTGCACCACTCTGAATGCAAGAAGTGCATTGAGGTTGCCGGCGGTCGCACCTTGCCTTCCACCGGCGGCATTCCTCGCAGGCGAATGCGGACTGCTGTCTTCCCGCGGATGCATACATGTTTCTCAACGGACGCGGGTTCTAATGACAATCAGTCTTAGATTTTGAGGATCACGAGAGGAGACAGGACAAAGAATACTAAATATTAACCTATGGAGCAACTTCTTTCAGCTTGTGGCCGAGATACACGACATGTTCATGGTCGCCTCCTTTTCTGCGATAGTCCTCTATTTCCATTGCAGATTCGCGTCAAGCCCCGTGGAGTGCCGTTTGGACTGTTGATCAGATTCTGGCATCACGGATGTCTGTATCAGGACTTCGACCAAGGCGTTGATGAACCAGACGGAAGGGCGGCCAAAGAATTCTAGGGCTCAGGCGTAGCTGATCCAGTGAGGTCTCGGATGAGTGGATGGAAGGGTCTAGTAGGCCGATGGATTTGATGCTGAAGCAGGATCGAATCTTCAGAAGATCGCCTAACATCCGACGCAGGGAATCTGTGAACACGCCAGCGCCTTAGACTTGCTGGAAAAGTACATTAAATTAGTGTGAGACAGTGAAACGAAGTAAACAAATGAACGGAAGTCGAAAGGTCTTGTAATGTGCACCTAGGACCATCAGAAGAAGGCTTAATAACGAAGGCCAAGAACGTGATATTTAGCAAATAGAACTAACCGAAGAGTTATAGGCTAGATACGTGGTCTACACCATCTGTTACGATCCCCAAGTAAAGCTTAGTCCTACAGGAGCGTGCAATGTTGTGGACTTTGGGTAATACTGCTCACCTGGGCGCATGGTTGGCCGGAGCACTGGAATATCTCCCGTGATCCAGAGATCTGTGCTGCGTCCTGTGGTCGCAAGCATGTGGCTTCCAAGCATACATTCATTGGTTTATCGACGTGAATCCTATTTCGAGATTAAACACTGTCCACTCCTTGGTGCCCGAAGTATTTCACAAGCAGTCTATTAAATAAGCAAGCTTACCTTGCTGGTGGTTTCGGTAGTATTAAGTGCTTACCCCACGATTAATGACCACTGGCGACTTTCTGACCGACTTTGCTCAGCCACACTGTAAGGTCATAGCAAGCCTAACTTAGACCATTACGCCACATAGACCAAAAGATCTAGCAGTTCTGTCACTTAGTAGTAGAACCGAGGCTTAACCCTGCTTGTAGCTCTATATTCCCTTACACACGCAGAGATCATGGTTTCTATTAATATCTTAGATTGATATATTGGTGATTACCAGCCACTGGGACTTAGGTAGAAATCCCCTGCAGAGGATATCAGATAGAACACAAACAACAATCAATCCATTCACACAGAACGGTAAGATTACCGGAAGCTCAAGGCCACAATAAGGTCACATCGCTAGATACGTGAATATCCAACAATTATCCCCTTAGGTAAGCAGTATTCCGGCAGTAGAGTCTGCTACATAACGCTTATTAGGAGGCCGCCCGCATAGTTCTTCGTATAGGATCTAGTTCACAATAACTTCCTCTTACTCCAGAGTGTAACGAGGATACCACACGTCTCACAATATAATAGTCAGGTAGTGCAAAGGGTAGCTAGAAGTAGGCCAGTGTATGGGTGCGTATATTGCAAGACTGATTCTTGAAGAATCTAAACTAGGTGCGAGCGTCTCGAGTTCTCCTCTTAAGTTGGGCGGTTGCGGGGTTCTACCGGATCGGGGGCGAATCCCTCCCGACTCAGCTTGTCAGCTGAGACCGGCCCGCCACAACGGCTCTTTCCTTACACAGAGTTAACTTAACTTTCATTACCCGTAGGCCGCGTCGCGGTGCGAATTACCGTAACGAATATAATCCCCTTGATACTATACCGATAGGCGACTACGACCGGGAATAGCCCTGATAGATAAGCTATTTTGTATAGCTAGAGAGTAATTACGAGTTGAGTTAAGAGATGTGTCGTTAAGGCGTAGAATTTCCCCGCAGAATAGTGGTATATGCAAAAAGGTGGTTAGTGCGGTTACACAAATATGCGCCTCTACGGCGAGGCGACCGAGGATGCTTCGTAAGCAAGAAAATAGAAATCCGCTGACGCTATGGATAAACGACGGATCTCCCGTTATAATTGAAGCACTTCGGGAACGACGGCCATGCTTCGAGGCCCGTAATCTGCCTAACATGAAGTTCGTAATCTTGTCCCTCTTCGCTCTAGCCACCAACGGTGACTTCGGCAAGGTAGCGAAGTACCCGGACTCCGACCCTCTTACCGTCGAAACCTCTACGGGCACCTTCACCGGGCTGATTGATCCCAAGTTTCCTAACACTCTCCAGTTCCGCGCTATACCGTTCGCGGAGCCGCCCGTGCTGTCACGTCGCTGGCTGCCGCCGCAGAAGCTCTCGTCGCCGCCGAGCGAGCATCACTATGCAACGCGGTTCCCACCGTCTTGCCCGCAGTTCGTAACGGCGGTAACCTCTATGTGGAACGTGAACTTAACCAAAGGCAACTTGATCTACAACGGTAACCAGAACGATTCGTCGGGGCTAGTGGGCGAGGCTACGTCCGAGGACTGCCTGTACCTAGCGGTATGGACGCCAGGATCCACGGCGCCACGGCCTGAAGCCGGGTTCCCTGTCCTCTTCTTCATAACAGGCGGCGGCTTCATAATTGGTGGCATCGATATTCCGTGGCAGATGCCAACGTCGTGGGTCGAGCGGTCGCAGTCGCACATTGTCGTTACCATCAACTACCGCCTTAATATATTTGGCTTCCCCAACGCGCGTGGGATAGCGGATGGCGAACAGAACCTTGGCATCCTTGACCAGCGCGCCGCACTTGAATGGGTCCGCGACAATATTGCGGCCTTCGGCGGCGACCCAAACCGCATCACACAGTGGGGGCGGTCGGCTGGGTCCATTAGCCTGGATATCCACGCCTATGCTTTCCCCGAGGACCCTATTGCCCAAGCCTACTGGCTGCAATCGGGGACAATCTTTAGTGTTAACACGCCTCAGGATCCGATGCATTCCAACTTCAGCTTCGTCGCGCGCCACGTTGGGTGCGAGTCCCCTGCGGGCGACGACGAGGATAAGGACGGCATGGCGGAGCTCGACTGCATGCGCCACGTGCCGTTCGCGATGATCGAGAATTTCATCGGACAGTACGGTGATCGAGGCGAGACGCCGACGATAACCTTCAGCGTGATTCGCGACGATCGTATCGTGTTCAATGACTATCAGGCGCGTTCCGAGGCAGGGCATTTCGCGCGCCTGCCAGTCATCATCTCGAACACGGCCAATGAGGTATCGTCCCTGGTTCCGTGGCCGGTAGAAAACCTAACCGCGGGCCCGTACCAGCCAACCGTTACCGCTCTGGATATCTCGTTCATGGTGTGCCCGACATTTAACTCGACCGTATATCGGAACCAGATGGACGTACCCGTCTTCCGGTTCCAGCATGCGGGCACGTTTCCCAATTTAAACTATTACGAGTGGCTCGGCGCGTACCATGCCAGCGACATCACTATATCCTTTGGGACATATAGGCTTCTTGATGACATAGCGAACACTACCCAGTTCGAAATTGATGTCAGCGAGTCGATGCAGGACCATGTTCTCGCCTTCGTCAAGGACCCATACAATGGCCCGCAGGAGACGATGGGCTGGAATCCGATGGTCGCTGGTGATCCGCACGGTGGAGATCTCATCCGCTTCGGCGCCGACGGGATAGTGTCGCAGCATGTCGATGGTATCGAGGTGGATGGAGTATGTATAGGGATAGGAGAGTACAATCCATTCCCTTAACTAGGCCTCAACTAAAGGTCGAAATCGATCTCTACAGAATCCATGCCAATATAGGTCATTAGGTTAGGCTAGGTGTCGGACCTTCAAGGCTAGTACACCAAACTATTAGTCCTGAAAGGATATATGGCCACGTACCGTACGTTATGGGCTAATGTACTCACTACCTATCGTACCACACAAGTCGTGCCTGTGGGACAGGCATCGTTCATTCTTGTCTGTATAAGGCCCTTGTGGCCGCTGTTCACTTCTTTCAGGAATCTCCAGAGATTATAACCTCTTCAATACAAGACTATTTTCCCACAATCTAATAATTATAAGCTCGGAGCAACCGTACCGGCTCTATCTTAACTTTCTTCTACGGATTCAGCAATTCTAACGTCGCTACTACTACGAAGGTAAAGAATGGAAGTACGGATGGGAGAGGAAGGGGAGGTCCAAGCCGCACAAGGGCACTAAAGCATCTCACGTGGGTCTCACGTGACCTTAGGCCACCAATTCCACAGTAGGCTCGAAACCCCCGGTACCTACCACGAGAGACTCCAGCATCGCGACGCACTGCTCAACTGCGGGTGTGGAAAGACAAAGATACCAGTCCACTTCTACTTTTGCAAGCGCGGCCGCAAGGCCACGCCCGGTCATCTAAAAGCGCATATGGCCAAGAATAGTATAGATTCCCTCCTAGGCACGGCCAAGGGAGCTCGTTTGTTTTGCCAATGGGCGGAGGAGACCAATTTCTTTACTGAGATCTGCCCATCGCACTGAACAGGAATGTTAGATGAAGACAGTCCCCTGTAACATAGATTCGACTAGCATAGACCATGCCGGCACTGCGCCCGGCACGTCTCACGTGATGAGACGTTAAATTTCAATCAATCAATCTACTTGTGACGACTGACACATGGACGATAAGCAGGGACATCCTGACATGGCCTGCCCTGATCTGGACGAGCGCGTTCCCCTTATAATAGGAGAACGGCCAGACATACTTGTAACCCTTTCCTTCTCTTTTTTCCCTAGTTTAGTATTCAACAATAGAGATGCACTGATATGCAACCTTGATTCGTACCTATGTGCCTCTGCCTCGTTACATGTCCATCCCGTCCCTAGCAGCTACCTTACGATAGTATCACTCACTACTAGCTCTACTGTTACTATTAGGAGGTTTCTGCGAGTATTTAGTAGTCGCGATGCTATATCGGCTAGTAATATATAAAATAATATTAAATACGCCGTAGGTGTTAACCCTCGGTACCTCTACAAGTACTCCCTTAAGGGGCTATAGATGATATAGCGGGCCCTTAAGCCGCGTCGGGCGGTTATACAGGTAAACTTGTAGCCAAACCACTACTAAACCTCCTGTCCCTCCCTAAGTCTGTGCTACAACCCCTGCCTGAACTACCGATAAGTGTGGTAATGTGGCACTTAAATTCGTCCTCAGGGGTGGGATGCTGCTGATGTGCAGAAGATGCTCGACTATTTTTTTGTCGCGACAAGTCGTAGTATCTGCTAATTGGGGTTCTCGTTGTCACGACCTGGGTTGCATCGCATTGGTATAGACCTCGATTAGGTGCTATAGACGAAGATTCTACTCTAAGGAGCGAAGGAAAGAAGATGACAACTTAGGTTTGAGGGAGCGCGACTAAGTCATCCACGCTTGGCGGGGCTCCTACAAGGGTTATGATTGGCTTCCCATCTCACACTGCCACGGCAGGTGTTCCAGCTGTAAGTCACCTGGTTGTAGGGAGTCTGCGAGGGTTGACCGTCACACTCGTCGAGCGTATACATCTCAACCATACGCTCAAGTGGATAGACCGTAACGTGGTCTAGACGCTCGCAAGAATCGCGGCGAGAGGGCGTGCTGCGCGCCTTCTATCGTGAGGGGACGGGTTCGCCGACGAGCGTTATCGGATAGGCGAGGTCCGATAAGGGGTCGGATTAACGATTCGAATTCTGGACCGGCTGTCGAGTTATATTCCGCCGACGTAGTGCTTGACGGTCGACTGGCTAGGATGCTCGTAATCCTAAACTGCACCAATCTCCCTATTATCGCTAGGTAGGCGAAGTCAACAAGGTGGGCAGCGCGCCATAAGGGTTGACTAAACCCCCTTGTGTGTCAGCTGCGGGATTCGAACCCGCGACTCGTCACCGACCCAAGTGGGTGAGGCTCAAATCGGGACTTACCTACCAGCGAAGTGACCAACTACACCAGCCGACTAAACATATTAACAATATCTAGTAGACGACTTTGAGTCAAAAGTAAAATATACGGTAAAAACATACAACACTAGGGATTCGCTGGTAGTCACCTAACTAACTACTAACCTAGCGGTTTGCAGCTTATCTATAGGAGAGCGGACGGGATCCCGAGTTCTCTGCAACCTATGGTCATATGTGTTAGAATTGGCTGTAGCTGCAGTTTATATATAGCTAGAGCCCCCCTGATGCGTGCACCTAGGGGGGAGGATGCTATAATGCAGCAGTGCGCAACGTTATAGTATCTAATTGAATGGGATTCACCTAACCAGTGGGTCCTCCTACCTTTTCGTATCACCCCCTTAAGCTCAGCTAGAAACACTTATAACAAGGGCGATCGATATCCAAGCACGGTCAAAATCAAGTATAATACAAAACGTAGACTGAGGATAAAGACTCTAGCGTGATCTTGTGAAGGTCAACCCTCGCAGACTCACTACGACCAGGTGACTTGCAGCTGGAACACCTGCCATGGCAGTGCCAGATGGGAAGCCAATCATAACCCCTGTAGGAGCCCCGCCAAGCGTGGACGACTTAGTCGCGCTCCCTCAAACCTAAGTTGTCATCTTCTTTCCTTCGCTCCTTAGAGTAGAATCTTCGTCGATAGCACCTAATCGAGGTCTCTGTCACGACCTGGGTTGCATCGCATTGGTATAGACCTCGATTAGGTGCTATCGACGAAGATTCTACTCTAAGGAGCGAAGGAAAGAAGATGACAACTTAGGTTTGAGGGAGCGCGACTAAGTCATCCACGCTTGGCGGGGCTCCTACAAGGGTTATGATTGGCTTCCCATCTGACACTGCCATGGCAGGTGTTCCAGCTGTAAGTCACCTGGTTGTAGTGAGTCTGCGAGGGTTGACCGTCACAGTCTCTACCAATGCGATGCAACCTAAGTCGTGACAGATCTAACATAATTCCAGATAATTAAAATATCTAGCAAACCACTCCTAAAGAAAAGAAAGAAGAAAACAAATATATCAAAAAGCGTATAACACTAGGGATTTGATGATAGTCACTTACCTAACTACTAATATGACAGTCCCAATGGTTAATATAGGTATTATATTGACACGAAAATTATAGGGTCAAAGAAGATGTATTGAGGAGGATAGCGAGGCTGCCTAGAAGCCTTGTCTGAGGGCCTTTAAAGGTCCCTTACCTAATCTACATAACAAAGTAGGTGGAGATAAACTTGCTACCCTAAGTACCGCTAAGACACCAAGTCTGAAAGGGGGTAAAATCTGTCACTGGTTTTTAACTATCTATTCATATAATCACCCTTGTTGTCGTTGTTGTTATAGCAGTAGTGAAAGCAGCGGGCTGCCTCTCACCACTTTTTGAATCGGGTAGCTTGGCGATACTTGACAGGATAGCAAGATTATTGCCACATACTGTATGTGAGGTCCCTAAGCGTCACACGTCAGAATGCCGGTCACACAGAGAAGTGATGACTAGCCTCAATCATGGCCAGCGATGTGGAGATACTTCACGAGCACGAAATAGCGAAGGGAGACAGATTGTTGTGGATGGATCGACAACCATACTCCAACTCTGGGTACGTTTCGCGTCCAAGGGGGTGAAGACGAGAAATCTTCCTAAGGATCGTAACATGTCCGTTGATGCTTCGCAGAAGACGTCGGAGCTGTATTCGCTGATATAGCTGCTATCATGTGAAGGGCATTGTGGCCGGGGCGATGAACTTGACGGTATATACTCTCTGGTGCAGTTCGTACGGAAGGCTTCGTGGTTGAAAGATGACGAAAATGATGTAGAGGATCTTGATGCTTCTAATCGTGAAGGTGAGCACTGGTAGTGCGTACCCCTGCCGCGAAGGTGCTCAAATAGCTGGTTTCTTGACTCGAAAGTCTTTTGACACTTGTAGCAGCTACTTGGCTAGGGAATCTTTAGGGATCCTTGGCGGCTAGAAGGCAGTTGCTTATGCAGCTTCTCTTAGCGGGTGGTTCGTCTGTCCGTTTGTATATTTGACTCTCGTAAGCTTTCTGAGGACGAAAATGAAGCTTTTCGTATCTGATTTATTAGTGTGATCGGTGCTGGCGATGGATATGTTGAAGTTGGAAACCGTAGATTCGTTGAAGAAGCTGGCGGCGGCTAATTTGTTGATCGATTGACCGCACTTCGGCATTTAGGCTGGCTACGTGAAGGTGTGGTTGCTGAATATCACGCTCTGCTTCTTGAAGCCGTCGATCTCGTGGCTGTTGTTGATTTGGTTGTTGTCCTTCTGGTTGTGACTGGGCTCTGGATAGCGTTGGCGGTTAATCTTCTCGATTTCACGGCGCTCTTCCTGCTGGCGGTACTGTAGTTGTTTGAGCTCTCGTTATCGCCGACACTCGTTGTCGTCTTCTCTCTCGATCCGACGCGCATCTGTAAGAGAGAAACATTTGTGATGATGACAATGTATTTCGTTATTATAAAGATGGTTAATTTGGCGCACTGTATAACAGTGTTGCGAGTGCATATAGAGTGTGAATTGTTGTATTGGGAAGGGTTGGCCAGGTCGGTTATTCTGGCCTGACAGAGCCTATTTATAGCCCTCATCTCATCTAGCTATATTATCTATTGGTACAGGGTAAACCCCCCTTGTGGTCATGTATCACACGGCTACAGTGTTGGACCTTCAAGGCTACTCCGTCAAGACTGCCAAGTCAAAAGGAGAAAAGTAAAGCCGCAAACCGTACGAAGTATGGGTCAATATGACCTATACCCATTGAACCACACAAGTCCTGACTGTGGGGAAGGCATCAGTCATTTCTGACTATATAAGGCCCTTATGGCCGCCCTTTGATTCTCTCTGGACTCTCCAGAGATCATGACACTTTCAATACAAGACCATTTGCCCACAATCCAATATACGGTAACCGCACCGCTGTACTTGCAGCACTAGCGGCCATGCTGGTATGGCCTTAATAACTGCCTTAGCTGTGGCAGGATGTTATGTTCTTTTTGTGTATAGTAGAACAATTTCCATGTATATTTGCGGCTGATATCGTGGCCTTGGTTAAGATGGAATCTGAAGGGTAGCTACTGGGCTGGCTAAGCTGCAACATATATCTTAATCATCGTGGGTGCTTAAGTTATAGTAGAAGACTAGCTTGGTGAAAGGGTCATCGGGAGGATACATAGTTCATGGTGCATAGTCCACATATGGGAAACAAGTGAGATAACATATCCAGAGAAGGACTACTCTCCACTGAATTTTGTAGGGAGTGCGTCCACATAAAGACAGACGGTATCCTTCAATGGACAAGGAAAGACAACGAAAATCCAATCAATCAATCAATCAACTACCTCCATTACCTATCCTTATCAGACGCATGTGTAATATAACAGATTCCATCTGTCTTTATGTGGACTCTATCCCAGCCAGATTATGTGAGACATCTGTCTTCTTCAGGACGCGATGCCTAACTTTTTTACACACGTGGAGTGAGTGCTATGACCCCATGTTTTTAAAAGATAGTCCCCATTTCGTACTTGAGCAAGACAAGACGAGCTCTTTCCGCACAGCACGAACATAGCTCAATATAGTTGGAGACCTGGTAGCCTTTCTGGTGCATATGGGGGGGATCTATGAACAAGGCTGTAAGTCCTATAAACTTTGTAATGTACCCAGCTTAGACATTGAAGTGTGCCTCGAAGTTTTACTAATATAACTTGGCTAAAACGAAGTCTACTATGAAACATAACGTTTTGACTAAAGATGTGGACTCTAGCGAGAACGAACACGTTTCAGGATATTTACAATATCCTAGCAAATGACGTTTAGTGGAAAACAAGTATAGCAAAAACATACAACACCAGGGATTCGCTGGTGGTCACCCACCCAACTACTAATCTAGCGGTTTGCAGCTTGTCTATGGGAGAGCAGACGGGATCCCGAATTCTCTGCAGCCTATGGTCGTATGTACCAGAACAATGCGTTACCACAGGTTATATGTTATTAAACCATGCTTTGAGCTTGGATAGAAACACCCAGAACAAGGGTGGTCGATCAATACCCAAGCACGGCAAAAACCAAATGTATTACAAAACGCAACATTACCAAGAGGGATAAGGATCATAGTCGTATGCTTTATATTAATAGGGAAGGTTTCTGACTTTCATCGATAGCTTCTTCGAACAGCGTCAAATCATCAAACCGATTGCGGCATTCGATTCCTAACGACCGTTTACGTCGGACAGTGACCTCGCATCGCACGCGAAGCCAGGACGCAAGCGATGGCGGCGCCGATGGTGATTGACGGGGGACGGGCAGGACTCGAACAGAGTTTTCACCACCCCCAGGCCAACGAAAGTGCCCACGCACCGAACGTGGAGCACATCAGCAGCAAAAACGCAAAGAGGGAAGACATCGAAAGAGAACGACAAAAAGTAGAACAAGAGATTGCCGACTTGGTCCCACATGAGAAGATTGAGGTCATGGGGGGTTTGATGGAGCGTTGGCTGGGGTTGAAACTGGCCGGCAGGACGCTGGAGGAGGGGGACGACAGACCCGCCACACATGCCGACGTACTGGCAGTGACTCTGGCCCTTGCCGAAATTCCTGCGGCGATCCAGACGATGGTTGAGAAGACCATGCAGGATACGGTGAAGAATGTGGCCTTTCCTACAACTCGATCCTGGGCCTCAATCGCCTCAGGATCGGCCCAGGGACGGGGACCCGGTGAAGCCCCAGTGTGGCAGCAGCGGGTTGTAGTGCCCCAGCGAAGGGAGAGAGAGGTAGTGATCCGGGGGACAGAGAACCCTAATATGAAGAACAGATCGGCGGCTGAGGTCGTAAAAGCGGTGAACAATGCATGCGGCAGCACCGATGCAGTGGCGGCCCGCAGGCTGCGCAGTGGCGATACCGTAGTGACGTTTAAGCAGTCGGCCTCAGCGGCGACCACGGACAGCCGGTGGGTGCGTAGTGCCTTCAGCGATAAGGCACTTCTCAACCGCAGAGAAGTTGCAGTAATCGCGAAGGGGCTGCCTGCGAAACGGCTGCGAGAGGTCCACGACGAGAGCCAGCTACTTAAAGACCTGAAGCGGGACAATACAAAGCACCTCTCTAAGGCCAAAAGGAACCTCCCCGGGCGCCGCAAGCACCGTATGCGGCCCTGATACTACACGTGGATAGCGTGGAGGCGGCGATAGAACTATGCTCCGAAGGGCTTATTTGGGAGGCCCAGATATTCGATTGCGAGCCGTACGACGGAAATCTTCGGGTTCGGCAGTGCTACCAGTGCTACGAATACGGCCATATCGCGAAACACTGCAAGAAGACGGCGCGTTGCGGCGTCTGCGCTGCAACGGCACACCCAGGGGGTGAAAAAGACTGCCCCGAGAAGGCACCTAGCGGCAAAAAACGTTGTTTGAACTGCAAAGGGAAGCACACGGCGTGGGACAGGGACTGCCCTACGGCAGAACAGCAGCGGCTACGCGTATGCGAGGCGTACGCTCACCGCCCCCGACAATTTGAGGTCCGCAGCTACTCGGACGGGTTATCTAGTGAGGGTAGGCTCACACCACCTAGCTCATTGACCAGCGACGGGTTTACAGTTGTACGACCCCGGGGCCGCCCCCTAGGCGGATCGCGAGTGGAGCAGGAGTGAACCGAACGGTCTGCGTCAGCAATGCGCAGCTTCCTCCCTAAGGGACGTACGAACGAAGATATACCATCGACAGCTTAATGGTAGTCTCTATTCTCTACTGGAATATCGCAGATTCAAAGGCGAACGCAACGCTAGCGCTGGATAAGGGGGGTGAATATGATATAATAGCGGCTCAAGAGCCATGGATCAACCGGCGGACGAAGGCGATTTATTGCCCGAAGTCGTCCAGGTACGAAGTAGTGTACAGCAGCGGCAGAGCTGCGCTATATGTCCATAAACGATACGACGTGGCTACGTTGCGACCCCGTACCGGGATGGACTGGAGCAGTATTACGTTCGGGGCAGGCCCGGACGCCCTTACGATCTGGTCTATCTATTCACCAAACCAGACCGGGAGCCGCTGGGTCAGCCCGCTCCAAGACCTCCCTAATGGGGCTCCGGAGGGGACACAAGTCCTCGTGGGGGACTTCAATACACATCACCCGCTGTGGGACGTCCACGGACGGTCGTCACGGGGCAGCGACAACGTAGTGGAGTTTGCGCGACGCTGGCGATTAGAACTCGTTACGCTGTTTGGGGAAATCACACGGCAAAGGCACAAACAACGAGACTCAACTATCGACCTAGCCTGGGTGACGAAAGGGGCTAGGATTGATTACGATGGGGACCCGGGCCTAGAGGGCTCAAACCACACAGCGCAAGTGATTAGGGTAATATCCAACGGGGAAGCAGTCAAGGAGGGTCGCCGCAGTGTCGAAGGGTGGAACTGGGCGATGGCGGATAAGTGGTTCATCGTAGCCGAATCAAGCCAGAGATTTATGAATTATTTGCCGGTTGAGACGATAACGGAGTTGGACCAGGCTGTTGACTGGGTTATCCGGAACCTCCAAGAGATCGCCGACGTGGCGGTCCCGAGACGCACCGTTGGCCGAGGCGCTGGGGTCCCGTGGTGGTGCCCGCAGGTTAGCAAGGCTTGCGCTGAGACGAAGAGACGACGGGACTACCTCCAGGCAAGGTCGCAGACCAACTGGGACGAATATACAAGAGCCGGCCAAAAACAACGGCTCGAAATCAGCGAAGCGCAGACGCGTAGCTGGCACGAGAAGCTTGAGGGGACGGCGAAGGATCACAAAAGCCTGTGGGCACTGCAGAGGTGGGCTAGGCTACGGAGCTGAGCCCCCCCTGAGGCCTGTCACGACCTGGGTTGCATCGCATTGGTAGAGACCTCGATTAGGTGCTATCGACGAAGATTCTACTCTAAGGAGCGAAGGAAAGAAGATCCCAAACTTAGGTTTGAGGGAGAGCGACTAAGTCGTCCACGCTTGGCGGGGCTCCTGCAGGGGTTATGATTGGCTTCCCATCTGGCACGCCCATGTTGAGCGTGTTAAAACAAAAATGGCAACTCAAAAGCTAGCCCTGACAAAGCTAGTCAATATGTCGTGGGGCTGCGATCTTATACGGGCGAGGCTGTTATATACGGTGGTTATCCGTAGCGCGATCGCCTTCGGGGCGACTGCGTGGCATACTATAAGTGCGGAACCGGCAGGGCCAGCTAAGAGCCTGATGGGGATACAGAACGAGTGCCTCCGGGTAGTCTGCGGCGCCCACAAAACAATGCCGGTTCGCCACCTGGAAGCAGAAGCAGCAATCCCGCCACTAGACCTCTATCTTAGTGCCCGGGCTGCTAGGTTTGAAGAACGGCTACGGCTTAGCGGGAGGAGAAATCTGCTTCGCAGCGCGAGCGCTAAAGCGTCACATATACTCCGGCAGGATAGGCCGGCGAAGAGGAAGCAGGCGTCGCAGCTACTCCGACCGGCAGGGTACACTATGGAGAAGGAGGCCCGGGGCTCCGAGTGGATGAGTGAGGAAAAGGAGGTCCCGGCTGCCCTCCTCGGCCACTGGAGGAAGAGATGGCTCATCGGAGCAGAGCATCACGATCGCCAGCGACGCGCCATCGCTGAGGAACCGGAGGGCCCTTCGATGCAGATACCGAAAGGGGGCAAGTATTTCGGCCTGAACCGACTGGAAGCGTCTACGCTGTGCCAGATCAGGACGGAAAAAATAGGACTAGCAGCCTTCTTATTCAAGACAGGGGCTTTTGGCGTGTACTCGCCGCTACGCCGCTGTGGCGACGCTCCTGAGACAGCAGAGCACGTAATCCTCTTTTGCGGGCTGTTGGAAGGACCGAGGGAACGATTACGGGCCGCTATCGCACCACGGCCACTATACTCTCGCAGAGACCTCGCAACGGCAACAAGAGAACCAGTAGTTAGTGGGACTATTGTAAGGTGGCTGCTAGGGACGGGTCGGACAGCTTCAAGGCTCAGATAGCATCGATCTTCTCAGGGGGGACTTTGTTGGTAGGTTGAGAACCAACGTAGTATGGTAGTGAACGCAACGCAGTCGCCAATAGGGCGAACCAACGACGCAGCGTATGTATTTATTCCAGCCATTAGGGCACGGTTTGACATACGGGAGTACTAGTAGAGGTACCGGGGGCTTCGAGCCTACGGCGTATTTAATAATAATAATATAACGTAGTCCACGGTCCAATTGCACACTTTGGCAGACCTTATACGACAATGTATAAGTTAATTCAACCACAACGCCTATCATCAATTGAAACTACTCAGAATCGTTATCTTCAGACGTCTCTACATCATTTCCACAAGTGCGCGCATTATGTCCGGGCTCGCCGCAGATTCTACAGCGCCGTGCACGTGCAATTCGCCGCCTCCTACGACCACCAATTTGACGAAATTCGTTATGTAACTGCCCATCAACCTCTCGTTCAGACTGTAGGTCCTGTACAGCTTGTATAAGAATTGACCCTCCACTCTGTAGCTGTTTTTTCTTCGCACGGCGACGTCGACTTAAGGTCTCATTTGGCTTTCGAAGTGATTCGACCTCGCCTTCTAAAAGGGCAAGCCGATGCATAACCTTCGTTGTACCTCGCGCAATCTGATCTATTCCAGCAAAAATTGACGTTGGTGAGCTATTTTTATGCCGTACAATCATATTTTTCACATAATCGGTTTGTGATTGGGCTTCGGTTGGGTTGTTCGGAGTCTTTGATTCCCAAGGGACGGGGAGACCAGCCGAGCTACCCGGAGGTGTTGGCGTATGTAATTTCACATCGAGCTGTGATATGACATAATCTGCATCTTACGGAACTATTCCTACCCCTCGGAAACCTCCTTGGATATTTGAAACCGTGAAAGTTGCGCTGTACGCGTTTAAAAACGCCGGTAAAAAGTCTTCTTTCGAGATATGACTTATATGTGCTCGCATGAGATCTTCGATTTCTTTTCCGTACGCTCTTTTTAACCCGCGAAAACAACCAACATCAAGAGGCTGGAGCTTATGCGACGAATAAGGAGGCATAAAAAGCGTGACGATATTGTTAGCTTTGCAATATACCTCGAAATCGGTCGAGTGATGGCTTTCGTGGCGGTCGAGGATCAATAGGCGATGAGTACCTTTCGTACGAGACTTGGTGTGATGATCGAAGTGTTTTATCCAATATTCGCCTCTCTCGTTCGTATTACAGCTATTTTTAGTAACTACGATAACCCAATCAGGCGATAATGGGCTATTTTCGTACCATGACGAGAGGTGGGTTTTGCCGACGAAAATGATGTACGGAGGAGGGCATAACCGGACGACCCAACGCCTTGAATAACTATAACCCATTCCTGATTTCCTTGCTAGGCTACTCTAGGCCTTCCACGCTGATCAGAAGTCGTCACGACCATTTCGGACGAGATTTGGCCCATCACAAAACCGGTCTCGTCGAAGTTGTAGATATCCTCCTCCTAGATCGCATATTTCGCAATTGTATTCCGTAACAGGTCAAACCACGCGCGATACGCGTCGGGGTCTTCGCAGAGGACTCTCTGATAGTTGATCCTTCAATTTAAACGCGTCCGGAGGTCTATTTGTCGTCTTACGAAGCTCGAGGCCCAGTTGACGCCGACGCGTCCCACGTCGCGACTTCGAAGTAATCGGTTGGCCATATCTTCAACACCACTCAATCGGGAGGAAATGCTCGCGAATCTAGGTCGTTTATATGTCGTACGATTGCCTCTTCTTCGGAAGGAGTCAACTTTTGCGTTGGCGATCGCGTAATCGCTCGAGCGGTTTTACCGTCGCGTCGATACGCAAGGGTTCTAAAAGGTACGTTATAGATCTGACCAGCGCGACGTACACTTAATTTTGGATCAGATTGAAGCGCATGTAATGCTAGAATCATATCACTTTCATTCCAAGAACCAACCATATACGGTTGGGCGGTCATGGAATTGATTCCAAGGAGTGATATGCTTTGTTACCTTCTATCTAGAAGGAGTATCATCTTTGGGCCCGAAAAGTACTACGTTAATTCCATCATGACGTCACCTGGCTCGAGGATATGGATATCGACATCCAGGGCACTTTGTTAGTATATAGCCAAACACCTCAGTTTCTCATCAAATTCCACCCTACTCAAAGACTTACTCTTATAAACCTAAACAGTGGAGTACCAACATCATGTCAGATAGGGCACCTGGTTCCTAAGTTCAGAAATAATATGGCACTAGAGAAGACTATTGTCATTTAAAGTTCAGAAGGCGAAGGGACCCCCTTTTCTCAAAAGTAACACCAAAGTTACTGTCCACTTAGGGGTCAGATACGTGAACAATGTACCTCCGATATGTTCTAAGGAATCTATAAAAGACAGAGCAACGGGAGTTCGAGAGGACAGGGAACAATACGCCTCATTCATATACAATCTTACGCACTTCTGACTACTCGATTGGACACACGTGATATTCGACACATCACATATTGGCTGAACAACTCCATGCCCGTGAAGTACCAGAACCAAACGACGGCATTCATCCTCGGCGGTAACAATGTTCGCATCAACGGCCATGGTTCGGGCACTTTCGATGGTAATGGTAATTACTAGTATAACTTTATCAACAAGCAAGCTAATAAATCCAACTACCCGGGTCGACCCCATGCCCTAACTCTCAATGGATCGACCAACTCGGTTATCAAGAGAATAAGTTTCATTCGCAGCAAGATGTGGACGCTCTCAGTCATCTACTCACATAAAGTCGAACTGGACAGTATATTCGTCAATAATACAGGAAATCGCGCCCAGAGCTGTGAGTTACACTGGCAATCCTTCCGATCGTCGCACATCAAGTTCAACAACTGGACCGTTTACAACGGCGACGACAGAGTTTCTCTGAAAGCCGATAGCACCGATATCAGCATCACGAATTGCGAATTTTATAATGGTCTTGGCATAGCGATCGGGAGCATTGGGAAGTACACTGACCAGTTCGAGACGATTGAGCGCCTGACGGTTGAGAACATCTCGTACCACACCACAAGACCTTGCACGCGGTAATTCTAACCTGCGGTGTACACCAAAAGCCACTTGCTTATGTTGAAAACTACAGCTCTACTTTAAGACTTGGACGGACGACCAGAACGGTTACCCGCCAAACGGAGGAGGTGGTGGTCTTGGGTGCAAGTCGGCCCCCGCAGTTTCAAGTTGTGTGATAGCGATATGAAGAAGACTAACGTGTCGAAGATGCTTCCAATATGACATTCCAAAACCTCACCAGCGACAACATCCATGGTGGTGCCTTGACTATTTCACAATGCACTCGGTTCAGTGGGGCTCCTGGCGAGGGTAATGCAAGTAGAGCCCATGTGATGGTAGGTCGTACGCGCTAACACCGATATCTGCAGTGTACCAACTCGTAGTTCCAGATCATCGACATCAAAATCAATGGCTTGGAGGGCATAACTCAATCAAGCAACGTTGCCAGTCTACAATGTAGTGCTGTCGCTCCGTGCATCGATATTGGTGTGTATGACGTGGACCTACGGTTTGCGAACGGTACCGAGGCTACGGGGTATTTGTGCGGCAATTTTAATGATGTAGAGGATTTTGAGTGCACAGAAGAGCCTCGCATAGGCGGCAGTGCTATTGGTGTTGAGCACTGCAGTTCTTTCGATTATTGTTGTCCCAAAATAGCTTGGTATGCTTGTTAGAACTCTGGGTGCATGACAACGTTGGGGAGCCTGCTGGGAGCTGATCTTCGCGTTGATAAGCTATGGAAAATGTAGGAGTCTCAAAATAGCATTGAAATGAAGGAATCCTGGCGTTGTAATACGGAATAGGGGCTTAGCTGTCTACTGAAGGGAAGTGTTTTGGAGGATTTAGAACGGAAGGTTAGAGATGAATGAATTATTCTGGGCATACCTACCTATGAATACTAGTAACAACCCGTAACTAATAGATGGAACGCCTGTTTATCCCCTTCACTCTATACTATTACTCGCGGCCCAGCCGTTCCTGGCAATGCTCGAGTTGACAATCCCGATACGGAGCATACTCGGAGAAAGGATCACAGGTACCAATGTCGACAAGGAAATTACAGTGAAAGTCTCTCAAATTCTCTCAAATTCTCTCTCACTCTCTTACTGCTCGTAAAACCCGCTCCACCATGACTTCGCTCAGCCCAAGGTAGTTGGCGGGGTCGCAGAGCCTCTGCAACTCCCCCTCGCACAAACCAGTGTTCTTAACCTCGTCATTCTCTAGCAAAATTTCAAGTAACGACCTTCTCTCGGACTGTGCCTTGCGGCAAAGACCATGCACAAGGTCGTGCGCATACTGCCTTCCTAGCGTCTTCCCCAACCCCATCATGACGGCCTCACTGGCGATAGCCCCACGAGATAGCTCAAGATTCCGCTGCATACCATCTTGGTCTAGCTCCATTCCGGCGATCAAATAATGCGTCTGCTTCAGACAGGCGTGACTCAATGCACAGATTTGCGGCAGCATGACCCACTCGATCTCCCATGGCCCTGTGCTCCTTTCGTGGTCCGCAACCATGGCTTCAACCATACTACTTGCCATAGCTCGTACTGAACTGGCCATTGAGCAGATATACGCACAGCCGATGGGGTTGCGCTTCTGCGGCATGGTGGAGCTACTGCCACGATGGGCCACGTATGGCTCGCTGGCTTCCGAGACTTCGGACTGCATCATGAGTTTGAGGTCTGTGGCAAATTTGGCGCAGGTGGCTGTCAGGATGGCCAGGAAGGATGTGACTTCAGCAAAGTTGTCGCGTTCGGTGTGCCAAGCTATGGTGGGCACGGCGAGACCCAGTTCAGTCGCCAGGAGGCTTTGGCAGCGAAGACCAAGTGGTTCGTTATCTTCCGAGGGAGGCGGTGGGCCGTATGCAGTGGATTCACTGAGTGTCGCAAGTGTTCCAGCTGCGCCGCTGAACTCGAGCACGAGTAAACGCGGTCGAATCTCGTCAAGTCGCTGCTTGTGACGTGCAAAGGTAGCTAGCAGTCGTGCTACTTTGAAGCCGAAAGAAATCGGGACAGCTTGCTGTAGATTGGAACGTGCTGTCATGGGGGTTGACTTATACTTGGTGCAAAGATCCTCTAGGGATACAATGATGTTATGAAGCATGCCGTCAACTAACTGCAGAGTGTCACGAAGCTGAAGCACGGTGGCTGTATCGGTGACATCTTGCGTGGTCGTCCCTGGAATTACTCCTCAGCATGACTGCATCAGTATTTCAGGAGTTCTCCCCAAATGATGGTTCTCGAGGTCACTCACCCCAATGAGCCCACTCTCCCAGCTTGGACTCGACCTCATTGACCTTTGTAACCAGCTGTTGCACCATCGGCAAGACGGGATATCCAATCATCTCTGTCTGCTGTCTCAACTCTTCGAAGTCCATAAACTCTATTTTGCAGTGCTTCACAATCTCAGCTGCGGCGTTCTTCGGGATGATGTTCAACTGCGCCTGTACTTTGGCCAACGCAGCCTCGAAGTCAAGGTAGTAGGCCGTACGTTGCTTGTCGCTCCAAATTTCTGCAATCTCAGCCGTCGAGAACGCATTGTGAAATATCTGCGAGTCGATCACAGTCGTCATTTTATGGTCCTAAGGAAATAACACCAGATGAATTAATCCAAGGACGTCGTTGTCGGGTGTGATAGACCATAAACTGTCGTCAAAACTGAAGAGGCTTGCTGCTCCCACAAGTGCTCCAGGTGTCGGTGCGTAGCTGGCAGGGCTTAAAGTTGACAGTGTTGACAGTTGGTAACCCGACAATTCGCCACTTGCACTTAAACATGGAATATCGTAAAGAATATTCCCTAAAGCAAGCAGTGCTCCAGACTTGACGAGTAACCCCTAATCTTGCTGAATTCAAGAATATACAAATTCGATACTAGCGTTTGTTGAATACCACGGTATTGCAGGGTGTCTCCTTGTCAGTCTTTTCGACCCAGGCAGATTTCTATGGCCACACTCACGACACTCAATCTACTTGCCATGTCAATCCTGGTGGGGATAAGCTCAGTTAGGAGTGCGAAGACATCATCGCCATCCAAAAAGATAAACATATTATACAATATCCGATGCTTTGCTTATTCTCCAGCAAATCAAAATCTTTAGCGTGATATTTTGCGGCCTATTTCTTGTACTGAACAGACGCAACAACAATGTGAGATGTGATGGAAGGGCTCTGTGGACTTCCTTTCTATGAAGAATGCATAAATCAAAACATCAACGCTTATAACTAGTCTTTTATGCTGTCAAGCCCCAAGGTGGGAGTGTAGGTTGCTGTTCTGTATTTAAGCCTCGACATAGAAATCAAGGCAACTCTCGTATGTCTGCTCGTTTCCACTTGCATACCAGTACCATTGAATCGCACACTTTCCGCCTGCATCACATGTTGAACCCAAGTTGGTCGGGATGGTCACATTGAAGTCAACTATGTCCGATATTAGTCTCTTCCTTCGACAATGTTAGACGGCAGGGAAAGAACCACATACTATCATCCCGCGGCGGGCCCGAGGTGGCGTTCGGCCAATACCCCCAAGAGCGGAGTGGATCACCAATGATCTCATTCGTAGCAAGGTCAACTACCGAGACGTTCTTTGGATGTAAGCTGGCGCGTAGCGAAAATATATGGACAATAGCTACTCACGGCGTAGCCCGGGTGGTGGCCCGCAACAAGGTCGATGTGAAAGTACATCACCTCACCCGCCGTGACATTCTTGACATTATCAACGTTATCCTCGTACTGGTAACCACGGCAGAGGTATGCGTTGCAGTTGTAATCGGCGTCGGCCTTTGCTACTGCGTCCTCGATGGGGCCTGCAAGATCTGAATAGAGTCATATCAGCGAGAATGTTTCAAAGGAAAAGGAGGCCAGGGAATTAACCTTTCTCAAGGGCGGTGGTTAAAGCAGATCCGCAGAGCTCTACCTGAGCTGGGCCAGTCTATTCCCACTATCAGCTTTTTATCGATGAGCATGTGCGAGGAGTGCATACCCCGCGAGGAACCGGATCTTGCATCACGGCATGCCCCGAAACTCCTGCAAGAGCAAAGAGAACAGCGGCCGCGGTGAGCATATTGATCATCTGGTGTTTCACAACGAAAAAGGATGAATTTGAAAGACAACCGTCTTGTAGAATCAGAAAGCTAAACTGGTGTAGAGGGAACAAAGATCCGAAAAGTGATGCCAGCCCTTCTAATACAGAAAAACGCAGCCCTGCAGCCTGTAGGTACATTATAATCCGAGACTTCCTGTCCTAGAGCGGAACCGCCGACCCTTAACTTGGTTTCTCCACCAACAGTATTCACTAAACGTGCCCCTGGTCCCACTTTACTTATTTGACACATTATACTCGGAACCCCAATTAGCTCCGCAGGTCTTGGCGCTTCGAGAGGGGCAAACGGAGCTTTTGCCCGTAAAAAGTGATCATAAGAGATATACTCGCGAATTTGCTTGTGGTGAAATTGGGGCTAGGATCGAGCTTTAAGATGCGGCCGTCGCTGTAACCAAGCAAAGACATGTTCAGGGAAGGGAAGAGCATGCGACAGAAAAGCGGTTAATAGAAGATGTAATCCTAGCGGGAAGACCAGGTTCAAGGGGCTCTGATTTATGTCACGTAATCCCGTATGCCTTCTGGAAGGGTTCCAGTCACCACTCTTATCCAACTTATCTGCAGGTACCGATCCAGTGGTCGCCAAACTTATCACCCATGATTTGTAACCCGTCCTATCAGTGGCCAAAACGGGTGAACTGGATTGCGACCCGCAAGTATAACTGGGCCGTGCTCTTAACGGATGGCACTAATAGACTAGCCACTACGTTCATCACGGCAGAAAATCCAGAGTCGCCGTTAGCAGCAACGCAAACTCGTTGTAGCCAGGGAAAGCTCGACTTAAATTCGCTGTCTATGCCAACCAAGTGTCTCAGTATGGCTATCACACGTCGGTAGACAGTGTGCATAAACCTGTTGAGACAGCACAACGCATCGAGTAGGAACTTTTCCTGTCGATTCTGATTGGTTCAACAATGCGAATTGCTTTCTCCTGGCTCTCGGGATGCTATCTCAACCTATCTCGACAGTCCCGCATCGCGCCGTTGATCAGCTGCTTGGCTATGCACCAGCGTCAAATGGCAGAGAGGCGTGTCCAACATAAAGGATCTACAGTGCTGGAGGCCAGCCTTGCAGTGAGAAGCTTACAAGGGGCGTCGGAAACGGGACACAACCCCCACACCAAGTACTGGTCAGCATGTTTTACTGCTAAGAGTCTGAAATTCATTGTGTTTATAAAGGCACACCGCAGAACCATGGTGAGGAAATCAGATATACCCTAGCAGGATGCAAGTTCTGCAGATATAGTCATAAGCGCAGGAAAGTAATCCGCCCATCGCGCATTGGCCACTATGTTTGCACTCGGCAGGCACTGGAGAAATTGGGGACAGCCGTTGGCATGAAATCCCAAATAAAACATCGATCTATAGCTGGAGAACACTGCCAAGCTATTGACGGCGCATCCAGGTGGCATAACTTAACCTAGTTGTGCCACCTGGATACGCCGTCTATTTTGTCACCTAGTTGACTTTACTGCATCAATACCAAAGTAGACGAGCGTTCCTGTAGCCTCCAACCCAAGACTTGGTAAAAGTATCTTGACCAATACAGTGTTGAGTTGTTTACCCAATGTCTGTTCTTTTTTTTGCTGCAACTTTGAAGTTGCCGTGTGAAGATACGTACTCATTGAAGGTCCGTAGGTGCAGGTGTAGTTACGTAATTGGTTAGGCCCCGCGTCACGTCTGCAGTGACCTCCGCCGCCCGCGTCAGGGACCCAGGCCATCATCTCCTCGAGCGCTCTTCCGCCGCATTTGATTAATTCCTTCTGGCCATCCGACTCGCACTTGAATTCGAGCAGAACCACAGCTACGGCATCCACCATGACGCCCAGTCTTATGAGCATGCCGCTGGAGATCCTGCTATGTATCTGCTCGTACCTACCCGCGACGGACTACGGCTTGTTGCGCCGCGCGTCGAAGCACCTCGACAGCAGCCTCTTCTCTGCCTTTGCCAAACGATTCTTCCACAGCCGACAGTTCATGCTCACCGAGTCGAGCCTGCGAGTCCTCGTCGCCATCTCCAAGTCGCGCCTCTCGTCGTTCCTCAAAGAACTCACCCTCGGCACCAACCGCTTCGACCCTTCGCTTTCCCCATGTCTGCGCCGACGCCTGAATCATGTCCAGCAAGCCAGATACCTCGCCGAAAGTATCGATCAAGACACTCTCGTCAACACAGGTCATGACCGCGTCCTTCTGTGCGAAGCGCTGCAGGAGCTCGCCGTCGAAACGATCCGCATCAAAGACTGCGATCCCGGCTCGAGCTACGGCGCCACCACAATCCTCAACGAGACGGGAGCTGGAGGGGTGTATACGCATGGTGACGCCTTTTTCAACACTGCCTGCCTCAACAAGCTGCTCTGCGCTCTCGACAATGCCAAGTCGCGGCCCAACAAGCTGGAGTTCGTGTTCAGAAATGGCATCCTCGACTCCGCTTTCCACATCCCCAGCTACATGAATGGCGTGAAGGCTGTCCTCGCTGGCGTGCAGGAGCTTTCTCTCAGGATCAACAGCTGCGTCTCCCCCGCCGATGCGGCTCTCATCATCAGGAACGCGCAACCCCCGGAGGCCGACACACACCTGCTGCGGCGCTTTGTTGGCTGCCTCTCCAATCTCCGCAAGCTATCCGTCGTACCCCGATTCAGGGAAAATGTCTTTGGTCCCGATGATTTCATGCAGTGGCTAGGAGCCCCCCTGACGGCCAAAGTCGAACCGGATGCACCCACTCCAGCCACCTTCCCGCACCTTCAGGAGCTGCACCTGAACGATTCAACCCTATGCTCCGAAGTCCTTCTCGGGCTCATCACCAAGTTCAAGCCCACGTTGCACACCTTGAACCTCGAGTTCGTCATCATCTCGGATTTCCCACATCGTCATGCAAAGGATCTTGATTTACCCATGCCCAATCTGTGGTCATCTTTCCTGCGCAACCTCGCCAAGTCTGGTGTCCAGCTTCAGTCCTTTACCGTTTGCGGTGCCGAGCAGTACACGTGCTCAGGACCAGGCAACATCATCTTCGAGGAAGAGAAAAAGCCCGAGAATATGTATAAAGCACAAACCATAACGTTCAAGGGACTTGACACCATGGATAAGGTTAAGAATCTGGCTTCCCGGGCTTTTGTCCACGTGCTTGAGGATTCGGACGAGGAACTGGCCGACGAGTGGGATGACGGTATATTGCTCGACTTGTTCCTTGCCTCGTAAATCGTGACTAACTGCCAATAGACATCTTCTTCGACCTGGACGATACGTTTGACGCCTTCCCTGGCCTCGATGCTGATGATTTCGACCCCTTCTTGTTTTAATAGGCAAGCACAAGGCAGTTGCCCCATCTCACTTCGGAGCCGATGGTAGATGTTTCCACGGGCCCATCCTCAGCTAGCTATAGGGCCCATGATATGTTGAGTGTACGAATTGATTCCCCCATCCACAGCCTCACTGGTGACATCCAGTAGCGTGTGGCCTACTCTCAATCTCAGTTGAGCAGAAGCCTCCAACTCAATCTTCGCTCACGAGTAGCCAAAGCCAAATCACCACAAAACCCCGCTCGTAATGTTGCGCCTCCCCTGGTCTGAATTCCCAATGCTACTCATATATGGACACTCTTTAGGGCTCGACTTGGAGGCGTTAGTCCTGCACCCAATTCTAATAACCTTCAGGACGCTGACAAGTTCCGCCGCGGCGTCGCCTGCTGCCATGGCATATATCAGGCTTTCGACGCGTTTTCCAAAGTCTATCACCTGATTGTTCATCTTCCACGACATTAGCATCGTAGCTGAAGACCAACTGCGCCTCTTCGCCTGTTGTAGGGGAAAATCCGTCAAGTAGGAGTGCACGGTTGTTGAAGTACTTGTACTCCTCAATGTCTTCATGCGTTCCTAAACGCATTTCCATGTCGGGACGGTGGCGTTCGCAGATGACCAACATGCTCTAGAACAAATAGCTTGTTCTACATGCTTCGACTTACGTCATCTCGTTGAGATCAGCTTGCTCGTAGGCTATGATATATGAATGCTGGGCTTGGAGCTTTCGCAGGAACTCGCCGATGGGCTGCTTTCGGACCAGTTTTATTCGGACGGAAACTTCATCGATAGTTGGCTCGAGTATGCCAACGAGGAAGTCAGCTGGTGTGCTATGGCTGGAGAGCTTAACATGGAAAACAACGTCGTCTTTAAAGTTGTCGCTGGTCAGAATTGCCCATGTGGCTAGGATGACGGTGGGCATGCTAAGTCAGGCTCTGTCCGCAGGGATGCCGATGCGGAACAGTTTAGTTGGGTCGACATTTTGTGTATAAGTAGGAATTAGCAATGCTGGAAACACTTTCGCCACACTAGCGTGAGAAATAACTGCCAGAAGGAATTTCAGCTCCTTGGTCGACCATGATTAGGCATTTGATGAAAGGGGTAAACGAGGGCGCGGGTGGATGCCCTACTCAGTCAGGATATGATCCATCGCACACAGGAGCTTCCGCAGAGTGAAGCCGTCGTAGAATGCGTGGTGGATTGAGAAGACCATCGTGGGCTGTATCGCGGTCGTACCTGGTGCCGTTTTGATCATGGTGTACCGCACTAATGGGTCGCCATTCCCATTGGAACATTGCGATCGGTCCACACATAATCCTTGAGATCGTTGGACTCGATCCATCTCAGGGGCAACTTGATGACAACTTGGTAAGTGCCATGTACGTCCGAGTGGACAATGTGAGGACGCAAGATCTTGTAGCTGTCGTGGAGTTGCTCCCACATGGACTGGAACTGTTCAATAGGCACCGTTTCCGGGATAGAATATTGATTTTGGGCCACCCAGGCATTGCTTTTCTTCAGAGATGAAGCCATGGATTCCGCCTGAACTAGGGTAGAGGTGGGAAGGTACGGCCAAGTACAGGGCTACAAAACCCCGCCCCAAAACCAGAAGTAACCATCATAGAAGAAAAGAAAAAAAACATCTCTTTTTTGGCCTTCATATAAATCTGGTAGTAGGCAGGGTTTCTTCGGTGTTCGTTGATTGAATGCCGGATTGTACGATTGCTTCTTTCACAGTAGCCTCCCTTTCCTCGCTCGTTTTGACAAGAAAGGCGGCATGGGGTGCTGATTGTCCTCAGTAGTCAAAATAGCTATGCTAACCAGTTGCTTAAAGGCTGTGTTATGAAAAGTCTTGGCGACTGAGATCGAAACGCCTAAACGTCGTACGGAGGGTACAAACTATATTGCACGGATCGAGTTTCCGCCTCGCAGGTCGAGTCACGGGTGTCCATCGATGACCTTTTCAGCAAGTCTGAGAGATATCGTCGTGCCTTCCAATCGTTGGTCCCTTACCGTCTGTTGTATCGGTTGGCGCATTTCCTCTGTCGACCTTTGTAGCTGGACAGGAAAACGGCCGAGTATTGGATACATTCTTGTTGACTACTCCTTGTCGTAGATTGCTTTAACTTTTTCCCTCAAAAGGAATTGATCATGGACTGCACCTGGCTGTACGCAATGATATGATTGTCCAACTCACGAGTAAGTCAACGCCGGAATCTTTCATATTGCATTTCCACAAAACACAGGCACTGTTTAATCGATGGATTCCATCCCCGCTCTCATTAAACCCTAAAAAGTCGTTGTACTCGAGAGTGTCCGCCAATGATTAGGACTATAAACTTGATGGAATGGGTGTTTCGTGACTACAGCTGTTAGGCAAGCTTCTCGGAGATAGAAACTATCCATGTAGACAACTGGAAATGTAAGTGAGAGGCTCCAAAAGACGTCCAGACGATGGTAAATGTGACCGCTAAGTGCCAGGTGGGGCTATCAACCAATAACACAAGTAGTTTAAAGCATTCAATGCAATCCTCTTGCTTTTGGAGGCACATGCGTGGGTTGAAGTTGAGTTATCCCTCTGTCTAACAGCCCACTCCACACCAGATTCAACAAGCAATACCATCCGCTTCATCCATTCGTTACCTCTCAACCACGGCACAGTAATCTATTCGCCTCTTCTCCCTATAACTAATAGGGTTCCTGTCGACCTCCGACATCATATTTTATCTTTATTTGTCCTTGAGCCTCAAACCCCGACTTCGACACTGCTTTATGTTACGAATCTACGATTCTAACCAACGCAACAGGCCCGATGGCAGGCCCAGTGGATACAGGACAAAGAAGGAGGGGAAAGTCACACAGGAGTAGCTAGCTGCAGGAGGAGCCAGCTAGTGCGAGGATCACAAGCCACGTGACTTGGGTGGATCATTTGGATATGAAATGATCCAACATATCCAGTTAGGACTAATAGTATCCATGAAGGATCTAATGGCCCCATTTACCAGTGAAGGAGGGAATGGATATATAAGGGACAGGACTCCCAGGCATTTCATAGATAGACAGTATCTACTTCAGTGATCAATCTAAGCATCAATCTAACCCATTGGTGAGGCAAACTGCCTTGACGACTCTATTCCCAATTACCCTACTCGAATACTTCAGTTACGACGTCCCTACAGACAATTCCCCGTTGCGTACGACTGTAACCGAACTCAGCTTTGCGTTCACAGCTAATTCCGTTCTGACGAGGACCCGCATATCTACGTCTGTCCACCCAAGCCCGGATTGTATGATGCGGTAGAGATAGAGATGGATGAGATCGACAGTATCGGCGCCTAGAAAGCACAACTGGCGAGATATCACCACCCTTGGAAACTGCCGATAAACGCCGAGGGAGTCGAGTGCCTGACGCTCTACGCTACTGCCCCTGACCCGTCGTCTCGACCCTCTCCCTCCATAGCAAGCAGTGTACCCGTCGTCACCGCAACCGAGCCCGCCCATCGCAAATATCCCTCAAAGCTCGATCGCTCATTACCAACCAAGAACGTTCCGATAGTATAATATCTCCTTACGGCCGAGTAGAACCTAAGCATAATTAAGAAGCGACCCCGTCTTCCGTACGCCCGCATCTCGAGCTCTCCGTACTACCAGTTAATACCGGCAAGAAAAGGTCGCCTCAGTCGAGCCTAGGTTTTCGAAGACACCCAACATGGGCGATACCCATGGCAAGCGGGCAGAACAAATTGAAGTTGTAGACCTGCCGAACAGTGACGACGACAACGTGGCTAAGCATGTTTCTGGATGCTTGAACAACATCTTGTTCCTTGATGGACAGACTTCATGACAGTAACCAAAAGTTCGCTTGTCGGCTATGGTTGGGGACTAGAGATCACTTGTTCTCTCCTAACTTGCTTGGATGACTTGGAAGCAACCTTGCGTATCTTCCGTCCTCATCAGAGCTAAAGTTGGCCTGGATGATTTAACAGGGGTAGCATGCGCGTCAAGATGAGGCTTGACGTTATGTTTTGTAGTATAATTAATTTTAGCCGTGCTTGGATATCTATCGCCCTTGTTCTAGGTGTTTCTATCTGAGCTCAAGGGAGGCTCTAGTTCTACATAAGCTTCACTAACACTACATTCTAACACATACGACCATAGGCTGCAGAGAATTCTGGATCCCGTCCGCTCTCCCATAGACAAGCTGCAAACCGCTAGGTTAGTAGTTGGGTGGGTGACCACCAGCGAATCCTTGGTGTTGTATGTTTTTGCTACATATGTATATGTTTTTTCTCAGTCGTTTGGGGACTATTATTGACCTCGCTAGAGTTCTTATTGTTAGTTGCCCAATGTTGCATTTTGTGGTACACTTAGTTTTAGCTATGCTTTGATATTGATCGCTATATTATAACAGAGGACTAGTGGCACACAGTCCACTGGCGGAGCCCTAGCTACTCCGTAACAATGTACACTACTTAGATAGGTAACATTCTACCGTTACACCTGACGGAGGTTAACTTAGCTCAATCAAGATCACAATCCTCCATGATATTATGCATGTTTTATCTGAGCTTAAAGGGGGGTCTTATTCTACATAAGCCCTAGTGGCATCCAAATCTAGTACATACGACCATAGGCTGTAGATAACTCGGGATCCCGTCTGCTCTCCTCTAGATAAACTGCACACCGCTAGATTAGTAGTTGGGTGGGTGACCACCAGCGAATCCCTGGTGTTGTATGTTTTTGCTACATATATATATAACGTAGTCCACAAGCGAACGGGTCACCCAACCGACGGGTCACGCCCATAGCAAAAACTAGAACTAAACTTCCTAACTTTACCACGCAACTAATTCTCGATGGATTCTGCTCAAAAAGAATCTCAATTACTCCTTGCAACTCAGGCTATCAGAAATGACTCAACACTTAGTATCCGACGTGCTGCAACAATCTACAAAGTCTCGAATACTACTCTCCAGGCGCGTCTTCAAAAACGTCAATCACATCGCAATATCGAAGCCAACGGTCGGAATTTAATAAAACTAGAAGAAAATACGATTATTCAAAGGATGATTGAGCTAGATTCGCAAGCATTTCCTCCCCGGCTAAGTGCTATTAAAGATATAGCAAACCGACTGCTACGCGACCGCGACGCGTTACGCGTCGGCAAGAACTAGGCCTCCAACTTCGTTAAGCGACAACCACAGCTCAAGACGGTATTCAGCCGTAAATACGACTATTCTCGGGCCTTATGCGAAGATCCAGAGCTTATTCAAGGCTGGTTTGACCTTGTGCGCAATACAATTGCGAAATATGGGATCGCCGATGCCGATATCTACAATTTCGACGAGACCGGCTTTATGATAGGTCAGATTACCGCATCGATGGTTGTTACGAGCTCTGAAAGGAAAGGCAAACCTAAGCTAGCCCAGCCTGGCAATCGGGAATGGGCTACGGTGATCCAGGGCGTCAATTCCCAAGGCTGGACGGTCCCGCCATACATCATTGTCAAGGGCCAATACCACCTCTCTTCCTGGTACGAAAACGACGCGTTGCCGAAGGACTGGAGGATCGCCGTGAGCCCAAATGGTTAGATTACGAACGAATTGACCGCAGATTGGCTAAAACACTTTGACAAATACACCAAAGGCCGGAAATCGGGTGTATATCGCCTTCTTATCCTGGACGGCCACGAAAGCCACCATTGCGACGCCTTTGAGCAATATTGCAAAGAGAATAAGATTATTATACTTTTTATGCCTGCCAACTCTTCTTATATCCTCCAGACACTAGATGTGGCATGTTTTGCGCCGTTAAAAAAGGCCTACGGCTCGCAAATTGAGAAGCTCATCCAAGCCCGGATTTCGCATATCACAAAGGAGGACTTTCTTCCGGCAGTTTGCGACGCGTTCAAGAAGAGCCTGACCGAAAGCAATATTCGTGCAGGCTTTCAAGGGGCTGGGCTTGTGCCTTTAAGCCCAGATATTGTTATTGAGAAGCTAGATATGAAATTACAGACTCCAACGTCCTCCCGGCCCCCTACGCGGGAAACCCTTCTTTGGGCTTCTCGGACGCCAAACAACCCAACCGAGGCTACTTCGCAATCCGAATTTATTAAATCTCGAATTGCTAGGCACCAAAATAGCTCCCCGATGTTAATTTACGATACTATCGATCAGTTTTCGAAAGGAGCGCGGAGTATTATGCATAAGATGGCTTTACTCCAAGCTGAGGTCGCCGAACTTCGAGAGGCAAATGCTCTAATTAGCAAGCGGCGCAGGGCCAAAAAAACACGAGTACGGCTTGGAGGATCACTTAATTCACAAGACGTACAAGATCTTCAAGATCAAAAGGACGTTTCGCAGCAGTACAGCAGGAAATGCGTGGAAATAGCGCTGGATCAAATCGTGGCTAGCCACGGCAACGGCGCTGTGGCGTATGCGGGAAGACCGGGCATAATGCGCGAACCTGTCAGGTAGAGATAGAATCATCTGGTCAAGAGTATTCTGAGTAGTTTTAATTGATTTACAGCGTTGTGGTTGCGAAATCGTGTTGAATTCCATGTTTTGCTAGTTGGCGTGACCCGTTCGCTTGTGGACTACGTTATATATTCTGAAAGTTAGTCGCTAAATATTGCAAATATCCGGGAAGTCCGCTTACTCTCGCTAGAGTCCTTACTTCTCCTTAGTCTCTACGTTAGGTTTTGTTTTGTAGTACACTTGGTTTTAGCCGTGCTTGGATATCGATTGCTCTCTTTATATATGCTTTTATCCGGGCTCAAGAGAGGCTGCAATTATAAGCTCCAATGCTAGTCATTCCCGATACATACGACCATAGGCTGCAGAGAACTCGGGATCCAGTCCGCTCTCCCTTAGATAAGCTGCAAACCTCTGGATTAGTAGTTGAGTGGGTGACCATCAGCGAATACCCAGTGCCGTATGTTTTTGCTATTTTTGGACATTATGTGAAACCCCACATCATGGAGACTATTAAACCCTCTGAGAGAGATGACGGATTTCCCCCCTTCGAGCAGCTACTAAAGAGCCTTGTGGAGGTAGCAGATCTCCCTAGAGAGCGAAATATCACGCCAGAGTAGCTTCCGTCTGTTCGTCAGCCTCAAAATACGAACAGTCAAGATGTAGCACTACTTCTTTATTTTATACTCGTTAATTAGCTAACTTGAGAATAATTTTGTTGATAAAGTCGATACTAGATACAGCACCACGAATGCCTCTCATCAAGGTGAGGCTTTATCTAGCGAGGTGTTACGAATCTACAATTCTAACCAATGCAACAGGCCCGATGGCAGGCCCAGTGGATACAGGACAAAGAAGGAGGGGAAAGTCACACAGGAGTGGCTAGCTGCAGGAGGAGCCAGCTAGTACAAGGACCACAAGCCACGTGACTTACAAGGGTGGATCATTTGGATATGAAATGATCCAACATATCCAGTTAGGACCAATAGTATCCATGAAGGATCTAATGGCCCCATTTATCAGTGAAGGAGGGAATGGATATATAAGGGACAGGACTCCCAGGCATTTCATAGATAGACAGTCTCTACTTCAGTGATCAATCTAAGCATCAATCTAACCCATTGGTGAGGCAAACTGCCTTGACGACTCTATTCCCGGTTACCCTACTCGAATACTTCAGTTACCCCAAAGCACTATACTCCATACGTCAGACCCCGATATTATTGCTAAAGGACTCCGCAGCAGGAATTCCTTACTAGCACAAACCCTTACAGACTCTTTAGTGGTTTACGCAGCTAGACTATTAGAGGTTTCGTTACACGAGGGTAATGATATCCAATCTGGCGAATGGGAGGCCGATGACATTATTGAAAAAGAGGACATCGACAGCGTTATGCACTACATGAGGACCTGGAAGCCAACACTCGAGCCTGAAGATAACGTGGTACATGTGAAGAGTTGATTCAGCAGTGGAAGATAAGGGTTCAGGTATAGTGTAGAGGGAGAAACGGTTGTGAGATCAAGACGTACCGAGCTACTGCTAAAGGTCAGGTTCGGGTTTTTTAAGCCCGTTATCGCTTTCTTTAACTTCTTATTGGTATCTTTTCTTTCCTAGAATTAGAAGGTTTTGTTAGTACTTCAATGGTACCGGTAAGACGATTAAGAATAAACCTGTTATGTCCGTCTCTCCTTTGAATGGAATAAAATAAACATTTTTTTATCCTAGCAAGAGTGATTTTGGAAGCGCCATAAAAATAAAGCTATATAACTGAAGATTCCCGGCTGGTTGTAATGGTATTTGTGAATCTCTAATTATATTCTATCAATTCCGATTTAACCTAGCATTACTGGAACAAACTAAATTATTCCCTCATGATTTAGAAAAAGCTACTGAATTAAGAACGTAGATAGATTACCCGATGTTGCTTTTTAATAATGCAGCCCTCGCCAGAGTTGTGGAGGGATTGGGATCCGTTGTCAGGGTACGGCTAGGCCGAAGGCAATAGTACAGAGTGATGGGGAGTAACGGGAGTCCCTCCTTGATACGTGACCCCATGGGGGGTTGCCCTATAGCTAGAGATAAGATAGATAAGAGCTATAAAAGAGCTCTGCCAGGCCAGAATAGCTGACCTGGCCATCCTTTCCCAATACAACAATTCACACCCCATATGCACTCGCATCACTCCTACATAGCACCGGGTGGTCACTTGCGGTCACTGGTAGGGGTGCCCACGATGATGCATTGATCTCTACTCCTTCCCTATCCTACTTCGAGATGGTCCTTATATAGATAGCTAGGCCGCCGCTTGGACTCGGCATAACAGCAGGGTCGGCGATGCCGAGGATCTTGACTCTCGTCATCCCAAAGCTTCACATAGATTGTAATCATGACTCGGGAGTCTTTTGTCCGAAACACCCCTCCGGCGGCCCACCGGTGTCCTGCGTTCAGTGTCCTGACATCCGTTAACAAACTCATCTCTTGCCTTTTACCAGAAATGACTGTGGCGTGACCCAAATAAATCCCTTCCATAATCTTTGGACCATATTGTCTGCCGCTTGCAGAACCTGTAACTTTTGCGTCTACCCTATGCCAGATCAGGACCGGAAAAATAGGACTATCAGCTTTCTTATTTAAGATAGGAGCCTTCGGTGTGTACTCGCCGCTATGCCGCTGTGGAGAGGCTCCCGAGACGGCAGAGCACGTAATCTGTCGAATATCACGTGTGTCCAATCGAGTAGTCAGCAGTGCGTAAGATTGTATATGAATGAGGTGTGTTGTTCTCTGTCTTCTGTTCTCGCGAACTCCCGTTGCTCTGCCTTTTATAGATTCTTTAGAACATGTCGGTAACTTTGGTGTTACTTTTGAGAAGAGGGGTTCCTTTCGCCTTCTGAACTTTAAGTGACAATAGTCTTCTCTAGTGTCATATTATTTCTGAACCTAGGAACCAGGTGCCCTATCTGACATAATCCTCTTTTGCGGCCTGCTGGAAGAATCGAGAGAGCGCCTGCGGGCCACTATCGCACCATGGCCGCTGCATACACGTAGAGACCTGGCAACGGCGACGGGGAAACCAGTAGTCAGCGGGACTATCACAAGGTGGCTACTCAGGACTGGCCGGATAGCGCTTAGGCCCGGATAATATCCATCTTCTCAGGGGGACTTTGTTAGTAGGGTGAGAACTAACATAGTATTGTGGTGGACGTAACGCAGTCGCTAATAGAGCGAACCTACGTAGCAGCGTATGTATTTAGTCCAGCCATTAGGGCACGGTTTGACATACGGGAGCACTTGTAGAGGTACCGGGGGCTTCGAGCCTACGGCGTATTTAATAATAATAATAAATATAGTGTAACTAACTGCGGGATTCAGTCCTCTATCAGTGACTCTGTGCAGATTCTATCGTGATTGGTGTGTCTGTGTTGGCTGCTTTTGTACTACGTTGCCTACTAGAAGTACTATGTTGGTAAGCCAAGCTTGGGGGTCTGACCCCACTAGCTACACTTGCCGCTATACTGCCTCCGGCTAGGGCATAACTGTGGCGCTTGTTCCCATTCTATTCCCCCTTTGCTATACTCGAATAGGAAGGCACAATTGATGAAAGCTTGGCCCGCACGGGGCACCTGTGGCTTAATGGGCGGTGCAGGCCTCGACTAGCAATTACGCTAGTAGGAGCGTTCTGTTCGCGTCCTAGAGGCCTATACCGCCGTAGGGGCCACATATGGGTCCCTTGGCACTCTTTTTATTAAGAGGGAAGCTATTACAGAAGTATATACATAATCGGGGTTGTGGTGGGAGGGGAAGCTGTTGGGGGAGGAGCCTTTTCCGTACCTCTGGAGGCGACAACGTTGTCGACGATATTGTTATGGGAAGTCGCGGGTGACGAGCCCAGATGATCGGGAATTCGTCTCGGGGTAATAACGGCCCGAGGGTGTGGCTCCTCCCGCAATGGGTCCCAATAGAACTAACTAACCAATTAATCCTTTCGGCTTCACTAACAAACGAGTAGCTTATTAGAGCGCAGCCGACCGTGATCATCTTTTCGTCTTCTCCTCGCTGTATTCTTTGTTTCTCACTATGAAGATACAAAACGACTGTGAACACACTTCTCCATCCGAAATCACAGCTGCTGTGTGATGACACCCTTGGAGCAGTACCTCAATACGTTGGATCTGCTGCGTTTTCTCAAACAGGAATCCAGGCACTTCAATACAACCGATCATGTCCCAGTAAAGCAGCGAGCACCTATGTTTGGCCTCACATCCATCGACAACGACTCTTGGCTCATCGGAGACCGTGTCGTACTCGCCCGCTCCGGCCAACCCTGGCCTAGTCATACGCCAGGTCTCATCAGCACCTGGACTTCGTCCGATGGAAACCATTATGCCATTTCAGACGCGCCTATTCCGCCACCAACTTCTCGTCCATGGGCGCCGGGCGACTCTCCCGTTCTTGCACATCTCGCCGCAGGCGGCGGAATTTCTATTTCCACCGGGGATGATGCCGACCTAGCTCAAGTTACAAGCAAATGCGTCTACTACATCGGAGATGCCTTCATCAAGATGCACCACACTATACACTGCGACTCAGCCGACGAGCACGTAGCCATTAATGAATTGCGTCAACGCCTTCCAAACCGCACATTCGCGCTCCCTACAGTCCTTTATCAGGCCCGCTATGACGACCGCTACTTCCTCGTCACGTCGAAGGTTCCCGGTGAGACGGCCGAGAGGCTGTGGTGGGGTTTTGACGACGCCGTCAAGAATCACTACGCAGAGCTCATCGCCCAGGCCTGCATTGAGGTTGCCACTCTGACCTCCAACGACCTGGGCACCGGCATCGACGGATCTGCTGCGGAAAACGGGCGCTTCCGGAAGTCTTTAACGCGAAAAGACATGTCGGATGTGCATGCCAACTGCAGGATGCTCAACCTCGACGTGGAATCCTCATTCTGCCTGTTCCATGAAGACCTGGGGCCCACGAATGTCATTATCAACCCCCAGAGCCGGGCGATCGGTATCATTGACTGGCAGGCTGCCGATTATGTCCCTAGGAAATGGATTGGTATTGCCTTCGCCCGCGCGCTGGCTATGGTGCAAGATCCACCTTTCCCGGAGGGCTATGAATCGAACGATTACGCTAAGCGTGTGTGGGAGGCGCTTCAACGGCGTGGGTTTGGTGATGATGGAAGCGCTTGGCTGAGTTGGAAGAGACTTGACTGGCAATAGATGTATCTTTTATCCATAAAGACGATACCGCATGCTGGGGTTAGCATATCCTTAAAATATCCCTCTCAGCATACATAATTAAAATATATTCAAAATAATTGTGAGGAATATGTTCTTACTTCTCCGTAGTCGCAACTAGTTATCTGAGTGCCCAACTGTTGTTCAAGTTATTTCGGTAGAAAATCCAACCGTTAATAAGGCTGCAACAAATGAAAGCTACTTTCAGGTCGTTCTAGATTTCCCTAGGACATTCTCGAGCTGCCATATCTCTAATGGTCATCCTTCCCGAGAAAACTTTTCCAGGATCCATTACTGGAGTATCTGGGTTTCCTACCAATCGTAGTAGATGACCCAGGTATCTCACTACCGTTCTGTGAAGGTCAACCCTCGCAGACCCACTACAACCAGGTGACTTACAGCTGGAACACCTGCCATGGCAGTGTCAGATGGGAAGCCAATCATAATCCTTGTAGGAGCCCCGCCAAGCGTGGATGACTTAGTCGCGCTCCCTCAAACCTAAGTTGTGATCTTCTTTCCTTCGCTCCTTAGAGTAGAATCTTCGTCGATAGCACCTAATCGAGGTCTCTACCAATGCGATGCAACCCAGGTCGTGACAGAGAACACAGAGAACAATACACCTCATTCATATACAATCTTACGCACTTCTGACTACTCGATTGGACACACGTGATATTCGACAGAACCAACCATAGTTATGTGGTGAAAAACCGCAGGTCAAAGTGGTAGCGTACGAAAATCTGCCGAAGTGTGCAATTGGACCGTGGACTACGTTACATGCTAACTCTCTGAACGATTATATGCTATGCTCCGAGATGGACATTTTTAAAGCCATCTTAAAGGAAAAGGCCTTAGAAGCCGGCTCGTTCCCAGCATCCACTCGACGTGATGACGTAGGAGCCCTCACAAATATGCAAGTTCACGAACATGTTCTGAGGTTTCAGATCGGCGTAGTATAAAACGCATTCTCACGGGATCTCACTGATACCCCCCGCTGAGCACTCTACTTTCACCTGCACTGTACGTTCGAGCTCAAAAGCTGGGGTAAGATCTCACATAAGCACTGATTATTAGTAAGTTGTCAGCCGCCGAACGAATCCTATAAATGCGAACCTTTGAGAGAAGCCTTCATGCCATAACCTCAATTCTTCAACAAACTGACTTTGCGGTGAGGACAAAACCAAAAAGTTTCTACCGAACGCCGCTGGGACCAACGCCAATTCAAGCTGGAAGATTCAACTACACTGAACAATGGCGCCCACACCGTCTTCATCGAGCACATGACGCCCGGCACTAGCGTGCCTCCACATTTTCATAAGCGCTTTTCCGAATCATTCGACCTGATCAGCGGGTCCATGTCCGTCTACAGCAGCACATCGCCAGAGCTCGACGCCTTAGAGGCATCTGCCAAGAAACTTGAGATTGGCAAGCCAGTCACTGTTGAACCAAAGGTGTACCACCAATACAAGGTCGGCGGTGAACAGACGGTGCTTCGGCGTATCCTAACTCCTGGAGATGCGAACTTTGAGAGACTGTTGAAGATTCTCAATGGGTTGCACGCTGATGGGAAATTGGCCGAGATGAGTCAAAGTGCCGTTCTAATGGCGATCGTCATGGGTTTAAGTGATGCGCATCTCATTGGACCCGGGAAGGAGATGTTGGACGGTGTTGAGGCAGCGAAAAAAAAAAGATGAGATTGAGTCCCTAAGGAAGGAGTTGCTTACCATGTATGATACCGAGGAAGCTTTGCAGGACTTGCTGGTCAAAAGAGGCGAAGTCGTGTAGAACTGCGCTGAAACGCGGAAATCTCTTACACGGGGTAATCCGGAGAGCTTAGGAAGCGAGACGAAAGGGCCTGATCTAGGTATACAGCGAGCGAGACGCAAGGGATACGTGACATGGCATTTCTCTAGTTAACACAGCACTCAACTTTATGATCTCTTACTTTATGCAAATTTCAGCCTCTTGGCCTTTGCTTTGCTTTACTTTTGTTTCCGGAGTTCTTATCATCATCGCTTTTCCTCTCAAGCTGGTCTTCGAACGTCCCCCATAAACACCGCTGCGAAACTTAAACTTAAATACGAACATCAAGAATCAGCCTCAGAATGAAGAGATCATACAAAGATCTGACTCGTTCAGCTACATACATATACACAATAGAGGTAGGCCTCAATGATAAAAATGTTTGTCTACTCATATGTGCCCCTGAAAAGAGCATGCTGGTCGTACGCCATGAACCCAGTCCCTTCCGCACATCCAACATACTCGCACTCCATTTCATTTGTTTTCATAACACTCGTCTCAACCCACAGCAACACCTGTCCTCGACCACCACCCATCGGTCCCGCCGGGCAGTATGCTTTCAAGAACTCCCCACGCAAGGCGGTGTGTCCCTTGTTGGCCTTGCCGATGGCCTCCATATGGGACATATCGAGGAAATAAAATAGTTGAATCTTGCGATTGTAGTTCAGCGCAGGAATTGAGTCCTCGTGGCGGAACAAACCCGATTCCGACTCGTAGCAAACTCGCGCGTCCAAGATACCGGCCTTGGGGCCCGCCTGCACGAGATCTTGCATCCACCGCGTCACGGGCTTGTCGAACTTGGCAAACCACAGCTGCCTCTCCTGGTCTGTGATAAGGCTGTGATCCTGACCTTCGACAACGAAGCATAGATTGTCTGGGAATGTTGTCATCTTCGATCGGCCGAGTCGCACCTTTCCTGCTTGCTGAGGTGGATTGCGATCAGGACAGGCTGAGAGGGGAGACTCCAGACGGTTTTCCTCCGTGGCGTCTTGGATGCGATCTCTATAGCAGCCCCAATATCCCGAGTTCTCGACGTTGGGAACAAGCGGGGCAACGTGTGCAAGTCCCGTTACTGTCTCCTTGTTGGTGCCGAACTGCGTGCGGCATGGTGACACTCGAAGTACCTCACGCCAGACACCAGCATCTGGAGCCAGCGAGCCCCAGAATTGGACGGTCCTGGCATCATTCCACCATTCTTCAAACTTGTCTTTCGTTTCCCAGTACGTCAGCCAGGTTCTTGTCTTCCATCCTGTGAGATGACCGTTTCCGTTCTGTACAAGCTTCTCGACGTGGTCGGAACGAGAGCCCATAATGCTGTCTAGAGCATTGATCAGAGTCGCCTGAGTCTTGTTCGGTTCATTTCCTTGATACTGAACACCAAGCATGCAGTACACGAACGGCTCTTGTGATTGAAATTCGACTCCCCACATGGCTGCGCACACAAACAGGGCGTATCCAGTGGAAAGGGAGAGTTGTTACACTGGGAAGATACCAACGCCACTGCGTAGTACAACGTTTGATATCGAAGAATTCGGTCAGAGCCACCGACTTGATCGCCGAGTGAAGAGAATAAAATCATAGTTCAGTGAGTAGGATCGAGAGTGAAGTATTCTTCTACATTGGATATCCTTTATAACCGGGTCTCCCACCGTCTCATGCTTGACGGCATGCGGAGAGAACAATGCCGAAGTGATAAGGCTTAGAATCGACTTTGACGGGCACTAACGATAGGAGCAACACGATCGGGAGCTTGAACATGGACCAGCCGAACTAGAAAGGCGACACTACTTAAGACATTTAGAGTAGTTCCCAATTATCTCCGTGTAGGGTACCTAAGGTTACACATGAATTCTACTGCGGAGATAAAGGGATAGAGGGGTATCGGGCGACGCGGCGGCACATTGGTGTCTCGACCACTTACACGATGGGTAGATAAGCATGCAGATATCATGTACGGGAGTTACAATGCCGCATCGATAGATTTCCCGTGTAAACTGGGGGACCGTCCCCGGATTCCATGCTGCGGACCTACAACGTCCGCATTGATTATGATTAGACCCACACCGAATGCTATGTAGGCCGTGTAGATAAGCTGTACAGGGGTAGGCCTTGCACAGCAGCAATGCAGTTGGATTCGATGCTACATGATTGGGTAGCATTCGGGGCTGAGATTGCGTCTTATCACAATCTCGTACAGTGGCTCAAGATACAACGACTCCAGGAATCTAAAGATGCCTCCACATTCGATAGAAGTTTTCCAAAATAGGATGCATCTCAGGCTGGACTTTTGGCTAAACCCAGCAGTACAACGCTCGCGAGCCCCGACCGGAACAAACGATGGAACAGCCAAGATCGATGAGTTTTGCGTGTGACACATGCCGCCAGGGAAAGAGGAAAGTGAGTTGCTACTCCACGAACATATGCAGATCCGCCAGCTATTGGTAGTGGTTAATTGATCTGAAAATCATCTGCATAGTGCGACGCAGCCAAACCACAGTGCTCACTGTGCCGACGACAGAACAAGCCATGCAGCTATACTGGTAGTTCGAGACCCAGAAAGTAGATTTGACCCCAGCGCATCTGGCCTCACGGGCTCACCGTGGCCAAGTACTGACTCATTGTTTCCAGGAGAAAATATTGGGATGAGGACTATGTGCGAAGTCTAGAGGACCAGGTGCAATCTTTGCTCGGCGTGCTCAAGGCTGAAGGCAAAGAGAAACCCGACGTTGCCTCAGCTGGTAATTTGCAAACTGCTGGTGTCGAGTCACAGGTATCTCATATAGTTCATCCTAACTCCGTCGAGCCTTTGCCTCGGCCCGATGGTCTCCTACATAATCACGGCGTTAGTCAGCATTCGACTTTGCCGACTCCCGAGAAACCCCGGCCTGCCATGTCACAAGAAAGATCCGAAGCTGCCATAGAAGAGTTGAGTGTCATGATGTGGAGAACAAACATAGGCGATGGTGTGACCATCATCAGCGACGACTCGACAGGCTCACAGCATTTGATAGAAAATACTTCAAGCCGACTTAGGGATGGTATCCCTGCCACCACCCCTGATGCCATATTGGCCTACAGCAAAGAGCCATCATTGATGCAAAGCCTGGCGATCGCTTTCCTAGAGAATGTTAACAGCGAACACCAGTTCACCTCGTACAGGCTCAATGACCTCAGCTTCCTTGCAGGCTACCCTCACCAGCGCCCCGACCTGGCTTTTCTGCACAGTGCCGTCCTTGCCACTGGCGCAGCCTTCTCCAGAAGACAGGACTCAGTCGCTGCCGGTGAGGAGTTCGCCCGCTTCGCGGAAAGCCTGGTATTTACCTGCTGCCACGAGGCTCCCAGCGTGGCCGTGGTTCGCGGGCTCTGCATCCTTTCTTGGCGCTCCCTAGCTCTAGGGCGTGATCACTTTGGCTGGCTCTTCATCTCGATGGCAGCAGGAATATGTGTGCACCTTCGCTTGCACGTCCTGGCTTTGGACGAGTGCGCGGCGAGGTCTTGGGAGCCGGATCCCGAGCATATCCGGACCTTCTGGATGTTCTACATCATCGATCGCACGGCTATCTCGATCCTTGGACGGAACTGTGTGCTGCCTTGGCGGCGAGCGAATGTTCCTAGCTTTGAGATGACGCTGGGGGACTTAGCGGTGGCCGATATTGCTCAGGTATCGTTTGCTTGGCAGTGTAGGTTGTGGTACTTGCATGACAGGAACATGGACCAAATGTATGTTATTCATTCTACAAACTGGAGCCAGTGGCTTCCTCATGAACAACGATTTCTGACGTCACGCACAGATTCTCCTCGGCCTTTGAAACCATGAGCGGCCCCCAGCAGATCCAACTGCTTGTCTCGACACACGACGCCCTCAATACCTTCTTTCATGCCCGTGACTCACGACTTAACTTCTCATTCTCGAGGCATCATGGATGCAGTGTATCCAAACACGTCTTGTTCTTCCACATGGCGTACCAGATGGCTCTGCTCATTACTCTGCCTCCATTCCTACGATGCTTTGTTACTCGAAGTAAAACGAACACACCGCCCCAAGAAAAACAAGACCAGGAGCTCAGAACAACAGTAGACGAAGACCCCAAACTAACCGCCATGCCCCTAATCCTCCGCTCCCTTACCAGTGCAGCCTCAACAATGGTTCGTCTAATCCGAGCGTACCGCGACCAGAACCAAGACTACGACTCCAAATGCTGGCGAGCCCCCAACCCAGTCATCATCCATCACCTCCTCAGCGCAGCCATTGTGCACCTGATGAACGCCACGAGCCGGTCCGACGATGCCCTGCGGCGGCAGAGCGCTCACTGGCTGCGCGTGTGCATGGAGCTCTTAGCGCAACTGCGGGCGGGCGCATGGCGTGCCAGAGCGGACAAGAGTATCAGGGTCATTCGCGTGCTGGCGCAACGATGGGGTGTGCTGGGGGCGTTGCCGATGCGGTTTAGTTACCGGGTTGAACCTGAGGGGTCGGGGACGCAGGAGGGTGTATGGGCGGGCGATGTCAATGATGGTTGTGGGAATGGGGTGGAGTCAACAGCTGCATGTGGTGCAGGTGGTTCCAAATTAAAGGGAGCTGAATTTCAGTCGAGAAGTAACTTAGAGCGAATATTCCAGGGCTTCGAACCTAGCTTGTTCGACATAGCGGGTGCAAACCTCGACGTTGACTCTGAGGCTATGTGGGAGTTTGGTGGGTTGAGTAACTGCGATGACTTCAATTGGCTAATATAGGGGTTTATGAGTATTTGGGCGTGAATTATGCCAATCAAGCGGCACTATAACACCATTTCATATTTCAAAATCTCTGAGTCAGAATTGAAAGCCATTGCTGCAACGGTTATAGATCACTAATGTCAACATCATGCGCGCTCAAAAAACACAAAATCATCCGTGCCCTTCTCTTTCTCCTCTTCCTCGACCACTAGGCCCTCTGATGCACTTCCTGCTCCCTTGACCAGCTTCTTCAAGTTTCGGTCCACACCCAGCCACATCAGATCCGGCCTGCTGTAATGCCCCGTGCAGTGGGCGAAGCCTTTGATCCTAACAATCTCATCCATGTCCAGATCGGCATACAGAATGCCTTCCTCGGTATCGCCCAGTGGCTGTGTCAACCGTCGTCCATCAGGCCCGAAGATGGCCGAAGTTCCACCTCCTGGCGAGGACATAAGGGGCCCGCCGGCTGTACCCAGAACTTTGACGCCCTCAGCTGTGATCAGGGCGGTGCTATGGAGAACGAAGGCTGATGCTTCGATGGCGTAGACGGCTGAGAGAGCCTGACAGCCTGTGTCGTGTGGGAAACGCAGTCAGTGCGTCTGTTTGGCAAGATTGCGGTCATGTATGAGAGAAGGGGAATACGGGGCAACTCACCTTCGGCACTCATCGACCACAGATCCTTACCTTCCACACCCGAGTGGGGCGTCAGGCTTGGCCACGCTGCGACATGAATCTGCTCTCGCTGGGCCATGGCGTTGAACTTGAGCAGCGGCTGCGTATGCTCCCAACAGCTCAGCTGGCCAACTCTCGCAAAGGGTAGTTGGCCCACGACGTCAAGACACTGAGCCGATGCATCCCCAAAGATAGTGCGCTCCAAGTGCGTCGGCTTCATCTTGCGCCTGTGCAACTTAATCTCACCGTTGCTGCCAATCAGCACCTGGGCAATGTATAGAGAATCGTCGTCGTTCTCCGAGAACCCCATGGAAACGGCGATGGAGTTCTCGCGCGCGCAGGACCGGATCATTAACATCTCGGGGGATGTTAGGCGCAGCGAGTTCTTGACATATTGGACGTTCAGGTCGAAGTCCAGGGCGCGAGTCCTGGACTTAGTATTAGTACATGACAGTTACTTGGCAACCTTGCCAGACAGCGCGGAGACGAACCAAATCCAACACGGATAACCCGGTACCCAGCATTCTGGGAATGCTACCATCTGTGCGCCGTTCTCTGCGGCTTCTTTAATGAGTTTGCAAGTCTTCTGGATTGTCGCCTTGAGGTCCAACCAAACCGGCTCGGCTTGCGTGACAGCCACACGGATTCGGGATGATGCCATTGTTTCTTGATATGTGCACTATGTGTCGCTTGGGAAATTCGTTCTCAATACGACATGAGGAATACTCAAAAATAATACCTTCGTTTTTGCTTGGGCCCTCGATCAATATTCGATACAAGAGGCGGTCATTATGTATGAAATCGATATCAGAATATTACTTACACATCATATGTGACTAGATAAGGCCCATCCGAACTCGCCCAATAGGGGGTCATTAGACTCCGTATCCTTGCTGCGGACCAGTAGCTCCGCAGTGATAAACTACCCACTTGTCGGATATTCACGCATCTTGCGATGTGACCTTGTTATAGTCTTGATATAACGGTAATTAGACCGTTCTGTGTGATAGATTAATCGTTGCGTCTTCTGTTATCTGCTCTGTAGAAGGATTTCCGGCCAAGTTCAGTGGCTGGTAGTCACGTGACTCCATTTATGTGACATAAACCATGTGGATCTTCCGAATTTTGAAATGTGTTCTTGCTTTGGCCGTTTTATATCCGAGCACCTGCCCTATTCACCAGCTAATCTGCGGCCAGAGTGGAGCTTTCAACGTCAGGTTGCATATGCCGCAGGCATTTATTATCAATACAGCTAGTGTTCAGCGTGAGTGCGATTTCGGAGAGTCGTAGTCAAGGTAACTATAGACCCCCTAGTTCAGCCGACTAACCCCCACTATAATTAAATGTTTATTAGGCGCTCCTAATATAAGCCGACTGTACTTATCCTTTTTTAATCCGTAGAGATTCTTCGTAGTAACTCTAGCCTAAATATAATATTATTATTATTATTAAATACGCCGTAGGCTCGAAGCCCCCGGTACCTCTACTAGTACTCCCGTATGTCAAACCGTGCCCTAATGGCTGGACTAAATACATACGCTGTGTCACGACCTGGGTTGCATCGCATTGGTATAGACCTCGATTAGGTGCTATCGACCAAGATTCTACTCTAAGGAGCGAAGGAAAGAAGATGACAACTTAGGTTTGAGGGAGCGCGACTAAGTCATCCACGCTTGGCGGGGCTCCTACAAGGGTTATGATTGGCTTCCCATCTCACACTGCCACGGCAGGTGTTCCAGCTGTAAGTCACCTGGTTGTAGGGAGTCTGCGAGGGTTGACCGTCACACGCTGCGTCGTCGGTTCGCCCTATTGGCGACTGCGTTGCGTTCACTACCATACTACGTTGGTTCTCAACCTACCAACAAAGTCCCCCCTGAGAAGATCGATGCTATCTGGGCCTTGAAGCTGTCCGACCGTCCCTAGCAGCCATCTTACAATAGTCCCACTAACTACTGGTTCTCCTGTTGCCGTTGCGAGGTCTCTGCGAGAGTATAGTGGCCGTGGTGCGATGGCGGCCCGTAATCGTTCCCTCGGTCCTTCCAACAGCCCGCAAAAGAGGATTACGTGCTCTGCCGTCTCAGGGGCATCACCACAGCGGCATAGCGGCGAGTACACGCCAAAAGCCCCTGTCTTGAATAAGAAGGCTGCTAGTCCTATTTTTTCCGTCCTGATCTGGCACAGCGTAGACGCCTCCAGTCGGTTCAGGCCGAAATACTTGCCCCCTTTCGGTATCTGCATCGAAGGGCCCTCCGGTTCCTCAGCGATAGCGCGTCGCTGGCGATCGTGATGCTCTGCTCCGGTGAGCCATCTCTTCCTCCAGTGGTCGAGGAGGGCAGCCGGGACTGTCACGACCTGGGTTGCATCGCATGGGTATAGACCTCGATTAGGTGCTATCGACCAAGATTCTACTCTAAGGAGCGAAGGAAAGAAGATGACAACTTAGGTTTGAGGGAGCGCGACTAAGTCATCCACGCTTGGCGGGGCTCCTACAAGGGTTATGATTGGCTTCCCACCTGGCACTGCCATGGCAGGTGTTCCAGCTGTACGTCACCTGGTTGTAGTGAGTCTGCGAGGGTTGACCTTCACAGGGACCTCCTTTTCCTCACTCATCCACTCGGAGCCCCGGGCCTCCTTCTCCATAGTGTACCCTGCCGGTCGGAGTAGCTGCGACGCCTGCTTCCTCTTCGCCGGCCTATCCTGCCGGAGTATATGTGACGCTTTAGCGCTCGCGCTGCGAAGCAGATTTCTCTTCCCGCTAAGCCGTAGCCGTTCTTCAAACTTAGCAGCCCGGGCACTAAGATAGAGGTCTAGTGGCGGGATTGCTGCTTCTGCTTCCAGGTGGCGAACCGGCGTCGCTTTGTGGGCGCCACAGACTACCCGGAGGCACTCGTTCTGTATCCCCATCAGGCTCTTAGCTGGCCCTGCCGGTTCCTCACTTATAGTATGCCACGCAGTCGCCCCGAAGGCGATCGCGCTGCGGATAACCACCGTATATAACAGCCTCGCCCGTATAAGATCGCAGCCCCACGACATATTGACTAGCTTTGTCAGCAAATATAATAAAATTATTCTATAATTAATTCTAACGTGAATGTACACCGAGCTGGCCACTTTCATGCGCCAACGCGACCGGCTAACTTAATCTTTGATTTTCTGAATAACCAATTATAGTAAAGTCATATAACGGAGCAGACTTAATGCTAGCCCTTCAAGCTCTCAAAAATGACCAAAAACTTAGTCTCCGATGTTACGAACCGTTGGCCCTGAACCAACATTACAGGCCCGTTGGCAGGCCAGGTGGATACAGACGCTAGGATCACGGAACACCGCATCGGAGGAAGGAAAGGACCTACAGGTCACGTGACCTACAGGGGTGGATATGTTGGATATGTTGGACAGCCAACATATCCAAATGATCCAGAAGAAATAAGAGGGAATGGATTAGATTCCCTCCTAGGCACGGCCAAGGGAGCTCGTTTGTTTTGCCAATGGGCGGAGGAGACCAATTTCTTTACTGAGATCTGCCCATCGCACTGAACAGGAATGTTAGATGAAGACAGTCCCCTGTAACATAGATTCGACTAGCATTGACCATGCCGGCACCGCGCCCGGCACGTCTCACGTGATGAGACGTTAAATTTCAATCAATCAATCAATCAATCAGTGAAGGAGAGATGGGTATATAAGGGACAGGACTCCCAGGCATTTCATAGATAGACAGTCTCTACTTCAGTGATCAATCTAAGCATCAATCTAACCCATTGGTGAGGCAAACTGCCTTGACGACTCTATTCCCAGTTACCCTACTTGAATACTTCAGTTACCCAGAGCCCTATACTCCATACGTCGGACCCCGATATTATTGCTAAAGGACTCCGCAGCAGGACTTACTTACTAGCACAAACCCTTACAGACTCTTTAGTGGTTTACGCAGCTAGACTATTAGAGGTTTCGTTACATCCGACAAGCGGCAAAAACGTACCAAGTCCCCCGAAGTACCCTCCAAACGCGTAAAAACGGCGTACCTTTCCGACGCGATATTTTGCCCAATTCATGAACTATGACAGAATTAGAAGAGGACGTTATTATTAAGTATATACTGGACTTAGATATACGAGCGTTTCCGCCCCGGATTGCTAATGTGGAAGTAATGGCAAATTCTATCCGCGCGATACGTAACGCAGGGCCCATTAGAATGCGCTGGGCCTCGAGGTTCGTCGCACGTCGCAAAGTGTTGAAAACTCGTTAGAACCGTCCTTACGATTACCAAAGGGCCTAATGCGAAGATCCAAAGCTTATGCAGATTGGTTTCGGCTTGTTGCGAATGTTATCGCGAAATACGGTATCCAAGAGTCGGATATCTATAACTTCGACAAGACTGGGTTTATGATAGGCAAGATCTTAACCAATATAGTAGTTACGAGCTCCGAACGACGTCTCAGGCCGAAATCAATACAGCAAGGTAACCGGGAATGGGTTACCGTAATCCAAGCGGTCCAGTCTACCGGTTGGGCGCTGCCGCCGTTCATCGTTGTTGCGGGCCGATACTGTAGTGGGGCCAGGCCGGACGTCAGGAAAATAGGTGACGGGGGCCAGGGAGGACTCCCCTGTCTTCCACACTTCTTAAGGGACACGGAGATGACAGACGACTTTCAACAACTTATCATCTTTTTTTTCATCATCTTATTCAATCAACTTGACTTTTGTTTTCGATTCTAGTTAGCGAGATCTTCAATCATGCGGTTCTTTTCTATATGCATTTAGACACTACTTTTTGAAATCCTATTATTCAGCCCTCATCCTAGCCTTGATAATGACAGAGGATTGTATCTTGCTCTGATCAGAGCAACCTAGTGCCAGCGAGTGTCGAATATCACGTGTATCCAATCGAGTAGTCAGAAGTGCGTAAGATTGTATATGAATGAGGTGTATTGTTCTCTGTCTGTGTTCTGTTGTCGCGAACTCCCGTTGCTCTCCTTTTATAGATTCTTTAGAAAATGTCGGAGGTGCATTGTTCAGGTGTCTGACCCCTAAGTGGACCGTAACTTTGGAGTTACTTTCGGGAAGAAGGGTTCATTTCGCCGTCTGAACTTTAAGTGACACTAGTCTTCTCTAGTGCCATATTATTTCTGAACCTAGGAACCAGGTGCCCTATCTGACAGCGAGAGCTTCAATTCGACTTCCAGAGCCAGACGTCTTGTTCTGAGAATCATTCCGACGAGAGTCTCAGAGGCACATCCGACCAACTCGCGCACCAGACGTATAATAGCTTCGCTCTTATAACCAGTACCACTATCTTCGTCTGATAAGACCAACAGATGGGATCTGTTGGTACTGGAGCCGTCTGTTCAGTGTGTTAGGTGGTAGGTATATCCTACTGACCGCCTGACCCCGTTTCAATACCACCTCTCTTCTTGGTACGAAGACGACAACATTCCGAAAGATTAGAGAATTAGACCTAGTCCAAAAGGATAGACGACTAACGAGATCGGTATGGAATTTATTAAATACTTCGATAATTGTACGAAAGATGGAAAGTGCGGGATATATCGATTATTAGTGTTAGACGGTCACGAGAGCCACGTTTCCGGCGATTTCGAGCTATATTGCAAAGAATACAAAATTGTAACTTTGTGTATACCTCCGCACTCATCTTACATCCTCCAGCTACTTAAAGTAGCCTGTTTCGGTCTATTAAAGCGGGTGTACGGCCAGATGGTAGAGAAATTGATACGCCGGTCACTAACACATATCGCGAAGGAGGACTTCTTTCCTATCTTCAAAGACGCCTTCTTTGCAGTTTTCGGCGAAAAAAACGTTCAAGCTGGCTTTCGAAGGGCAGGACTTGTTCCATTCAATCTAGAAAGTGTGATTTCAAAGCTGGACGTACGATTACGGACCCCGACGCCTGTTGGCTCCCCAGAAATCGCAACCCGACCGTGGGTATCAAAGACGCCACAGAACCCGATAGAGGCTCATGCACAGTCTACTTTTTTGAAAAAGCGCATCTCCGAGCATCACAATAGCTCTCCGACGAATATTTTCTCAGCTGTCGACCAGTTTGCGAAGGGAGCAAAAATGATAATGCACGAGCTCGCCCTTGTACGGGCCGAGTGCGCTGAGCTTCGAGAGGCAAATAAGATGCTAAGCCGGCGCCGGAGCACTAAAAAAATGCAACCACGGGAAGTAGAATCACTTATTTTCCAAGGACAGGACCTACGGGATTCTAGGGAGTTGGCGACGCAGATACAGCAAGAAGAGCGCCGAAATAGTGGTCGCGCAAAGCGTGTTGAAACGCGCCCGAGGCGCTGTGGTATTTGCAACGGGACTGGGCATAATGCGCGAACTTGTAAGATCGCATTGCCATCTTCTGGAGAGGAAGATTCAGAGTAGTTTCAATTGATTTACGGCGTTGTGGTTTTACTATCGTAAAATTTCTATGCGAGATTATGTAAGGGTGGCCAGCTCGGTGTACATTCACGTTATCCTTATAAAAGTAATTTCAGGGCTAAAAAGAATTAAGTTAAAATCGATTCGGAGTCGATTTAGATATATACTTACTATATACTTATATAAGTGTATTATTACGTAGAAAGATTAACTGAATTACGAGAAAGAAGTAGCGGATAACAAGTTATTACTAGGGAAAGTAGAATGTAATCGAAATCAGAATTCAAATTCGATTTGAATTCGATTCTATAGTTAGCTAGACCCAATTTTCAGATATTTTCTAGCTAATGACAATGGAGAGATTATCTACCCCACTATGCTAGGACCTCATTATTGAACATCACGTGAGGTCATTGTCGGCTCAACTAGGGGGGTTTAAATTCACCTTAACTGTAGTCTCCGATTTCGGCTCGTTTATGTGGGAGAAACCCACTATTTACATAAGGGCAAAAAGGTACCGTTCTCTCATATATGGGGCTGTCTCAGCTCCTTTCCTTTCCCGCAGGCCCTGTTGCTGTCAACTCTGTGCTTCGTCCATGGGCACCTCCCGGCATCACCTGGTCTCGCATCTCCCTCCTATCTCGAGGGCTCGATAAGTCAAAGTGAAGTCCCAGGCATGCAATCCTTCCTCCAGAGCAGGCGGCTGGGTCTCGCCGCGAAAGCCCAAGTCGAGCGAGACCTTGAGAAGGGAGCGCTGATAACACGTAGCAGCGGCCCGAGAGGTGTCATCGCAGACGCGCAGGACAGCGATGCGGTTAATTTCGAGAAGACGGCTACTGAGGGTCACTCAGAGCCTGCGGTAGCCAGCAACGGCCAGACGAGCGATGCGCGCCCAGTAGAGGAAACTAAGGCGAAACTCCCAGCAAAGCGCCGTCCGTCCGATGCGACAAGCTCGGGCAGAGTCGAAGACGAAGACGACAGTCCAGAGTCTCCAGGCTCTGTCGTACAGCGCGTGCAAACCGTTGCGACGCAGTACAGCACAGCTGCAGCCCTGGGTCACTCGCTGACTGGCGTGCACGTCCGTGATCGACAGACGCACGAGGGCAAAGGCGAAAAGGTCTTCATTGTAGGCTGGGAGGGACCTGATGACCCCTTGAATCCGCGAAACTGGACCACGACCAAGCGCATTCTCTGCATTCTCGAAGTTTCCACCATAGCCCTTGTCGTTGGAGCAGCTTCTGGAATTGACGCCACCATTTTGCCCCAGGCCGCGGAGGATCTGGGCGTCAGTGATGTGGCCGAGACACTAGACACAGGGTTGTACCTTGTCGGAATGGGCCTGGGTGGTCTCATCGCTGGGCCCTTCTCGGAGACATTCGGTCGCAATGCTGTCTATACCGTGTCCATGGCCGTCTTCATGATATGGATCATGGCAGCAGGGCTTGCGCCCAATTATGGCGCTCAGATCATCTTTCGATTATTCGCTGGCTGCTCTGCCTCGACGCCTCTGGTGTGCTCTGGCGGCTCCGTTGCCGATATGTTCAACAGCATCGAGAAGACGTGGGGGTTTCCCATTTACGCCATCTCGTCTTTCGGAGGCCCCATGTTGGGCGCTGTGATGGGCGCTTACATTGGCCCCTCGACTCTGGTCAGCTGGCGCTGGAGCGAATGGACCATCTTGATCTTCTCGGGCCTTATAACCATCCTCTTATTTTTCTGCATGCCCGAGACCTACGAGCCTCTACTCCTAGGATGGAAAGCGAAGCACCTCCGCAAGATAACCGGCGACTCACGCTACTGTACCGAGCACGAGATCGTCAAGGCTACGCTGTTCACACGCCTAAAAGTCAGCATGACGCGGCCCTTTCTCATGCTTACCGAGCCCATCATCCTGGCTATGGCGCTCTATCTCACAGTGCTGTACATCGTACTATTCACCTTCCTAGTCGGCTGGCCGTACATCTTCGACTATCCGTACGACATCGGCCAGGGCCTGAGCAACATCGTATTCATCTCCATGTTTGTTGGGCTCATGTTCAGCTTCTTTCTGGTGCCTATCGTCTACCGCAAGACGATTAACCAGATGAAGCTCGCTGAGTCCCGCGGCGAGGGCAGCCAGTTCGACCCTGAGAGTCGCCTCTGGTACGCCATGCTGGGTTGTTCAGCAGCCATCCCCATCTCCCTGTTCTGGATGGGCTGGACGAGCTCGCCGAGTATCAGCATCTGGTCGCCCATTCTGGCCGCTGCGCTCTTTGGCTACGGCATCATCGGCATCTTCCTAGCGGCGTACATGTATATCATCGACTCGTACGAGATCTACTCAGCCTCGGCCCTGACATTCGTCGCGCTGACACGATATGTCGCTGCGGGCGGTATGACGGTCGTTGGTCTGCCGTTTTACAAGAACATGGGTGTGCATTATACCCTGACCATACTTGGCTCTATATCGGCTGTTCTGGTGCCGATTCCGTATTTGCTGTACAAGTGGGGGTACTTGCTAAGGAGAAGGAGCAAGTATGCTGTTTCGACGCATATTTGAGTAAGCAAAGCAATGCTTATGGGAAGGGGGAAGAGAATGATGCATTGCCTAGTATTAGATGATTTCGGGCAGCACGGGCAGCACGGGCATCTTTTAATGTTAGTACATGCGAGTTAATAGTCTCGCTTCTGTAAAGTAGCATAGTAGAAAGCTATGTTACACTCGGGATATCATCCGGGATTTTCACACGGTGTATTAAAGATAGACTTAAAGGATAAGCCGCAGCCCCTGAGGATCATGCACTTGTGCGTTTACAGAAATCAATGTATCTACATCCAGTATCGGTGATCAACGATCTTTTCGTGTTTTTTTAATCCAATTTCATCATTGGTATTTATGTTCTCCATTAGTGACAGCCACATTCGCATCCATCTCGTCGGCGGGTCCGCTGAGCACGGTATCGTCTAGCCCATTCACGCAGGCCCCCTCAAACGGTATGCCCTGAAGCTCGGCCTTCTCACGCACCACGTCTAGGGACCCGCGTACAGCTACCATATTGTGGCTACCTCTGCTATATCTCTGCTCTAGTAAGGCGGCCCGGCTACCGACGCGGAAGATAGTATCCGTAGCGGAGAGCACATCCGCGATATGCATAGCCGCGTACTCGCCTAGACTATGTCTAACAACTACGTCAGGACGTACGCCGAGCGAGGCCTAATATTTAGCGACCGCTATCTCAGTACACACTAGCGCGAGCTGCATAACTACGGGCGAATGCGTATAATCGTGTACGTGGCTACTGTTAATAGCGGGGATAAAGGACGGAAATCCCTGTGCCTAAGCCAGCGAGCCCAGATGCAGGAGCTGTACGCGGAACAGCTGGAAGTCCATGGATCGATGTAAAGCGCCCTGGCCCTTTGTCAGAGAACAGAATGCCATAGGCACCAGTGGGTGTCAGGACACTGAACGCAGGACACCGGTGGGCCGCCGGAGGGGTGTTTCGGACAAAAGACTCCCGAATCATGATTACAATCTATGTGAAGCTTTGGGATGACGAGAGTCAAGATCCTTGGCATCGCCGACCCTGCTGTTATGCCGGGTCCAAGCGGCGGCCTAGCTATCTATATAAGGACCATCTCGAAGTAGGATAGGGAAGGAGTTGTCAGAGCCACAAGTGTCATCCGAGGCGGGCCGGCTTCCACCAGGTAGGAAGCCGGTTGTGGCGAATAAGGAGCCGGGAAGCCGTTTGTGGCGGCTAGAGAGCCGCTTGTGGCGAATGAGAGCCGTTGAAGCCGTTTGCAGCGGATAGGGAATCGCTTGGTTGCAGATAAGGAGCCGCTGTCCAAGATATTGGCCGAAGTCGGAGGAACATAGACATACGGAAGCAAACATCCAGAATCCAAGAGAGAACCTCGGCTGGCTATAAGTAAGGAGTCGAGACGGAGGAAGATAGAGAGGGCAGAGATCAATGCATCACCGTGGGCACCCCTACCTGAGACCGCCAGTGACCACCCGGTGCTACGTAGGAGGGACGCCCGTTACTCCCCATCACTCTGTACTATTGCCTTCGGCCTAGCCGTACCCTGACACCCTTGAAGGCGAACACTACCGCCGGCGGGCCGCCGCCTTCCCACGCCCCTCAACTCAAAAATGTCATAAAATGGACGCATGCCAACAGCCTTCGCCATGGGCGCCAGATCAGTGAGCCCCGCGGCGACCAGATAGCCTTTAGTAGGACCACGGCGCCGCTGGGCGTAGTCGTTCCGCATGAATACGGGATGCAGTGTAAGGAAAGAGCCGTTGTGGCGGGCCGGTCTCAGCTGACAAGCTGAGTCGGGAGGGATTCGCCCCCGATCCGGTAGAACCCCGGAACCGCCCAGCTTAAGAGGAGAACTCGAGACGCTCGCACCTAGTTCAGATTCTTCAAGAATCAGTCTTGCAATATACGCACCCATACACTGGCCTACTTCTAGCTACCCTTTGCACCGCCTGACTATTATATTGTGAGACGTGTGGTATCCTCGTTACATTTCGCTTGTCCTGGGCTGTTCGGATCGCTGATAAGTTAACGAATACTTTATTCGGGTCTGGCTCGAAGGGCTGGCGTATATCTGGAGCGTATTTATCGAGTTCTTTATATAGTTGCTCGTTTTCGATACGTCATTTGGCATTCTCGGCGGCCTGGAGTGTAAGGGCCTTGCCCGCCTTGCCTACTAGGGTGCGAATCTTACGAGATACCCCGCCCTCGGCTTTCTCTATCGACTGTAGTTGGCTAGATAGTTGCTGTGACGGTCAACCCTCGCAGACTCACTACAACCAGGTGACTTACAGCTGTAACACCTGCCGTGGCAGTGTCAGATGGGAAGCCAATCATAACCCTTGTAGGAGCCCCGCCAAGCGTGGATGACTTAGTCGCGCTCCCTCAAACCTAAGTTGTCATCTTCTTTCCTTCGCTCCTTAGAGTAGAATCTTCGTCGATAGCACCTAATCGAGGTCTATACCAATGCGATGCAACCCAGGTCGTGACAGTTGCTGCGCTTTCTGAGGAGTAAAAGCAACTAAAGGTGGTGATATATGAGACGGAGGATCTGGTATATGAGGCTCCGGAGGATCACAAGATACGTCGACTAGTCCTTCGGAGCCTAGGGGCCATATACCAGTCTTCCGCCAGCCAGATTTAATATTTTCCGTAGTAAAGGCTCTCTCCGAGGCACGTAGATATGTTTCTAACATATTTTGCTTGTAAATTGGGGCTGTAGCCTTGTAGGAAGCGTAAGCCCTGAGCTCTTGGCGGTAGTAGGTCTTCAAAGGTGAGAACGGCCCGACATCGCACGGCTGGAGATCGTCACTGCAGTGTGAGGGTAAATACAGCACGGCGACTCTATTCGAGTAGGCTTTCCACATAAATTCGGCATGAATATGTGTCTGGTGGCCGTCGAGGATAAGGAGTGGCCATTCGGTACCCCTAGGCTTCGTCTCGGGGAGAAAAACCTGATCTAACCACCTATTTGCGATAACTTTATTACTCCAGCCCTTACTCGTCGCGGTGTATTCCCACTCAGGGATATTTTGGTCTGGGAACCACTGTGCTTGGACTCTCTTGCCGGAAAATACGCAGACAGGTGTACCCCGTTGGGTATGCGAAATGTACTCTAACCAGGAGCACCACGACGAAGCGTCCGACTTTGATACGCGTATCCGGCGTGAATTAGACGTCCTAATAACCGTACCGTGCGCAGATTCCCCCTCTTGGACACCTGTCTCATCCATATTATACTCGTTGTCGGGTTTGATACGATACTTCGTACGTAAGCGTTCGAGGAGGGTGTAGAAGTCTCGGATCTTGTTCGAATCGGACGCTCTAACTCGGCTAGCATCTACGACGCGCCCAATTTTGGTACGTATCTGTGGATGGCGGCTAACGAAGTGATCCACCCAGTGTTGGCCGAGTGTATTGTTATCCCCTTGAGCAAGGAGGATTTCGGCAGCGAAGTCGGCCACATAACGCTTGCTAGGAGCCCGTCCACACACTTCTTCGTGTAGGACCCAGTTCACGATAACCCCCTCTTGCTCTGGAGTCAACTTTTGTTGCCTGGAGGCCGCGTCGCGATGCGAATTACCGTGACGAATACGGTAGGACAGTGTAGTGCCCTTGATACCGTACCGATGAGCTGCTACGGCCTGGGAAGAGCCCTGACGGACAAGCTCTTTAGCGCGTTCAATTCGCTGCTCAAAATAGTCCAGACTATTCTCCACTGGATTAGCCATTTTGTACGTAGATAGGGAGCAATTGCGAGGTAAATTGAGAGACGTCGTGTTGTTGAGGCGTAGAAATTCCTGCAAAATGGGGGTGCATGCAAAAAGGTGGTCAATACGGTTCCTAACGTCAGCCTAGGAACTCTGGCCAATGAAAGTAGCCCCACCCACGCGTGGGGACACGCGACTGCATCAGATTCGATTCTTAAACCCCCCTTCACCTTTGAGTGACAAAGCTCATAACTGACCTGCCGGTGTGCAAATATACATTATCCACCTTCCAACATATAGCCAGTCTCTAGGAAAGCCGTTTTTTGGCTAAATCAGTGTCCGTGCAGCAGAGCGAACTCAGATTGATAATTGTCTTGAACTATCTTGGGTGTTTTTCTGGTCAGGACGATTTTTATGCCCCCTTATTCAACATGCCGTCGTTTCGGCATCTTCCAGTGGAGCTTCTGCTGCTGGTATCCGAGGATCTAGACATCCGGGACCTCTCAAGTCTCTCTCGATCTTGTCAATACGCTCGCAATGGGATCATTTCGAGCCTGTGCCGCCGCGTCAAAGACGACCCGGCAGTGTTATGCTGGGCCGTGGATGAAGGCCAGATCGGAACGGTCGAACGCCTCCTAGTGGCCGGGGCAGACCCAAATGTTGCATGGATCCAGAACGAGTCCAGGACTCATACATTGAAACGTTTAAAGGCTCAATACGACTTCTATCGTTCTATGGGTTTGAACACACCACAGGTGCATCATACGGTCCGCCAGCAGTATGGCTACGATGGAGATGAGGTGAGCAGTCCCTTCTAGTTCGCTACTGTTGATATTGGAAAGCTTCCTAGTATATCGCCCCCGGCAAGGTGAAGTCATGCCTGCAGAGGTTCACACATTAAACTTACCCTGCATTTTCTACACGTCGCTGGGGCTGCCTTATGTACATGCACTGCCAAATTACCTACCTTGGGTGTCTAACACTTAACATTAGCTCCTTGCGTTGACATGAAGTTCCCCGCAGGTACATGATGTTGGACAGAATGCCGTTGATAGTTACGGCAGCAGGGATGAAAATGCGGCTAAAGACCAAGACGACGGCGATGTTAAGTTGAATAACCAGGAATCGACAGAGACAGATGATGACGGATCATACGATGGATCAGGCGATGGGTCAGAAGAGAGATCGGATGAGAGTGACGGCGAAGACAACACCGTCATCAACTCCCCAAGCTGGCCGACGTCATCGGCAGGACTTTATCCCAACCTTTGCTTCTGGACACCTCTGCATATTGCGGTCCGTTGGGGTCGGGACGACATTGTCAGTATGCTCTTGGCTTACGGCGCAAACATGCATGCCCTCTCAAGGGGGTTCTGCGAATGCTCGTACCCCGGTGACCACACCTTCGCGGTTGCAGAAGAAGATAACGAACCCCTTTGGATGCCACTTCATACTGCGATTTGCTGTGGCCACGGGTCGACCGCACAGCTTCTCTTATCGTGTGGTGCTTCCACAGTCGTCACTACCAAGTTCATTGGGTCCAACGAGGATCGAACGACCGCACTTCACACGGCCTGTTTCTCCGACATGAGGTCAATATCCCGCTTCATCGTCGACCAAGGGTATCAAACAGACCTAGACGTGAAAGATCACCGTGGCAGAACACCGCTGACTTACGCTTATTACACTGGCAGCTGGGAAAGTATTGATTTGCTAGTCGAGATGGGTGCCGAGCTCAATTCTCACCTAGGACCTCTCACTCTGCTCAATCATGCTTGCTTGGAGCGTCGCTTTGCCGAAGCCCTCCGGTTTAACGAACTGGGTGCGTCTATCAATACGGAAACACAATACGGCGGATTGACGACATTGCATTGCTGTTGCACGCGGCAATACATGAACACGAAGCTACCGCACAACTTTCACACACGCTACATGAGCCAGGTGCAGGTGCACCTCAGAACCAGAGTTGCGCAGACTGTCATCAAGGCAGGAGTCGACGTCAACGCCAGGGCCGAACATCAAGACACGCCACTCTTGAACGCTGCTTTTCACATCAACCTGAACTTATCGAAATCCTTCTTGATACAGGAGCGAATCTTGATGTCCGGGACGCAGCTGGTTATTCCCCACTGGCAATGGCATGTCAGACCGAGTCGAACGGCGCGATGCTACAAACTGTCAAGACGTTGCTCAATCACATGCGGACGGACCCGAAGGATATGTTTGATTGCCTCGAATTGCTCTCCTCGAATAGATATGCTGGGTCAGAAGGTTGTGCCGTCATGCGTCTCGAGCATGGAGGGAATTCCTTTTTGAGTGGCATGGCCGGACAAAATCTTCTATCGAGTGCATGTCACAGCAAGAACTTTGCGCTTTGCAATTTGCTAATATACAGTGGTGTGACAAAGGTCAAGCGCTCCGAGTTGAAGAGGATGGTCGATGCGGCAATCGGCGAAGACGACGCGAATTGTCTCCAGTATATACTCGACAAAATTCCTGGCGCCGCCCCCTACGCAACTGACGATCGCCTCCTGTTTGAGGCAATCCGAGATGGCAAGAAATCTTGCGCCAAATGTCTTATCCACGCCCAAGTTCCGACAACTTACCAAGAGGATGGACTTACCTGCTTCTTGTGGTCTTGCCTACTTGGCAGTGTTTCCCTTACTCGGCTTCTACTCGACAAGGGCGCAGACCCGAACCAATGTTCCGATGACGGCATTTGCCCTCTGGATTTGGCCGTGAGGAAAAACAAGCTCGGCTTGATTGAGCTGTTGCTCGACCACGGCGCAGACATGCACGAACACCCCGCAAGTCTGGAGCAAGCAGGGGCGCTTGACCTCGCTATCCGACTTGGCCAGAACGATGCTGTGACGAAAATGATCTCTCACCCAACATACTTGGATTCTACTGCAAGTCGACGAAATAATTATTTGCGTCTAGCTTGCTGGTCACCTTCCGGTTTTGGCACAGGCTACATTCTCAACGAATTCCTCAGCGACGGAGATGTAGATCCCAATACGGTATTCGACGGCATCGGCCTCACTCCACTGGTCCTCTCCATTATACGCTAGAACTGCCTGGCAGTGGCACTGCTCATGCGTTGGGGCGGCGACATCTACCAGGAGTTTCCCCACCCGCTGGGCGTCTTGGAGGTAGAAATTACACATGCGGATGGCCAATTAACGGCCCTAGAACTCGCTATTAAACTCGGACCCTCTCGCATGGTTGAACATATGCTGGTAATGGATCCAATCTCAGACCACCCGAATGCGCCCACGGTCAACTGTGTCAGAATTGCGTGTCGCAGGCACAAGGCTGAACTGTTGAAGCTTCTTTTCGGGTCGGGTGTAGATGCGAATATTCGCGACGAAAATGGCGACACACCCCTGGCTTTGCTCTGCCAAGCTGTGGATCAGGAAGCCGTGGTGTTTGCTGCTGATGGCCCCGAACCGGATTGGCCGTTTAGCATTATCGTCGCGAGACTGTCAGCATGTGTATCTACGATACTATCTGCTGGGGCCGACCCGACTATTAAGAACAATTCGGAGCTCTCGCCCCTGGATCACTTGCGTCGGCACATGAATTACGATGGAGATGAACAGTTTCGACAGGAACTTGCTAGTTGTTGGAACGATCGGTTTGATATTGATGAGTTTGAAATTCAAGAGCGACCAACTTGCGGACCACTGCTGGACATGCATTCATCTAGACATTCGCCCGCGGCGGTGTATGATGACGTACGGGCTAGACCATGCCCTATGCCGAAACTTCGGGACCAAATGAATTTATTTAACTAACTTCGCACTTGTGTTTTATTAGTACCCCTAATGAACTGATTTGGTGTAGTCAGCCTTTTCTGAACATGACAGTGATAGCATTCTTCATCATCGCGTGTACAAGTCACCGATAGAAATATAGCGTTAGCAGGGACTGTAATTCTTTGCTCTATCGAATAGGGGCCTGTGAAGTTACCCCTCACCCAATTCGATAGAGAAAAGGCGACCTCATGTATCCAAGCCTCGGATCAACCACACTAATATCCACTGTTACTAAAACCCACCAAAATCTCCGGGTTTTAGTCAGGGGATTATATCCCTTTAGAGAGTTAGTGACTTATAATTAGCAGTTTTTAGTAGATATTCTACAGGGGCTATATATTGTACCTTGATGCGTGTGCATATGGGGTGTGAATTGTTGTATTGGGAAAGGATGCCAGGTCAGCTATTCTGGCCTGGCAGAGCTCTTTTATAGCTCTTATCTATCTTATCTCTAGCTATACGGCAACCCCCATGGGGTCACGTATCAAAATGCCGGGCTACACGGAAAATGGTACTGTCCTCAGTACGTTTGGTGCAGCGGTACTTGCCAAGGTGTAGAGCTGTTAAGTTGGCCAAATCGCTGTATTCGGAGGAGACTGCTCAAGCCAAGCTCTGTATAGCGGGGTCTCCGAAGGCATTGTGTCGATGGCCAGGCCAAAGTACTGTTGCATCATGTTGCCAGCTGCTGTATATCTGACCTTGACGGGGATACGGATGCCGACACCTTTGACTGTGGTCGGGGCAGTGCTCTTGACGATATGTTCGCTCTAGTGCGTTTAGTATAGGGAATCGTATGATCGGAAGGCGACGGCGATAGACTCGACTCGATGAAAGGAAACGAAGTCGAAGAGATCTTGACGGCCGGCGGCTGTGGGCGCTTGATGTTGTAGATAGACTCCGGGACGGTTATTCTGGTAGAGACTGGCCTAGTGAAAGGGTCCCTCGATAGACTGTGATAGTGATCGCTTCGTAATCGCTGCGATCGTAATACTTAGGTGCTGCTAGAAGACTGGCCTAATGAAAGGGTCCTCTTAATGAAGGTGTGCGTGATAGGTGCGAGACGCGATGGTGATCTTGATAGATCTGGGGCCGATCTGGCTGGTTTTGGTGCGTGCGAAACGCTGGCGGCGATAGGATCGTAGCCGTGATGGTGATCTTGATCGATAGATAGATGGTTGGTTTGGTTTGGTGGATTTACTCAATCTCGAGGAGATGCTACCATTTGATGCGTGTGCATATGGGGTGTGAATTGTTGTATTGGGAAAGGATGTGTATCCTGGTCGATCTGACCTCACAGGACTCAAGTCACGAATATCAGGATTGATTTCGTGCCAAGTCAGTTGTGTGGTTCAGATCTCTTTTTATGGTCTTTTTTCTAGAAAGCTCAGCTATTTCCGAAGCTACGAAATGTTGCTTAAGAGCAACGATGTAGCCAATCAGATCCTCTGATTTGGATCCACAGCGGTAAGGTTCTAAGATAACATGTGGGTCACGTCGGAAAGACAGATATGTGGGGAATATGGGAATGTAGACCCACATGTCATCTTGGCTACCGGGGGGGAGTGTAGCTCGTCAAACTCCTCCACAGCTCAACACCTTGTTCATTTAAACCCGATTAAGCATCGAGGCAACGCTAAGCTCCCTGGCGTCAATGCTATGTAATCACGTCATCCTTTCCACTCGGGAGGCTCCGTCCCGTCAAGGCGCTACGTTATGCTTCGTTTGGTTTCGATGAGGTACCTTCTTATTTTTTGGTCTTGTCTGCTGTGTTTAGCACGTTTGCTTTCTTTGCCATCCCTGTCTCGACTTGTCTGGCGTGTTTGCAAACTTTGCTATGTTCATTTGGATGCCTCTATCGTAAAGCAATATTCTTGCGCTATGAAGGGTGTGATAAGTTGTATTTGGATAGATCTAACTGTTGGATAGAGTGTATCAAATTTATGTTTCAAAGCATAAAAACTCGTTCCTGTCAGCTGGCAGGGCCCCTGTCTTTTATGTACTGCACTCAGAGTTACTTGCTAGGGGGGCCCTTGATTGCCTAAAATAAGGAATTTATGGGCCCAATCACCCGAAGGGCGTGTGTCTACATTTGCAAAGGCTAGACCCTTATTTAGTTTAAGAGGGTTACTTCATTAGTCATCTTAGTCTGTAAATTCTCGTCTCTCTTTTCTCTTGCTTTTGAGCGTCTGCTGTATTTGCTATTGTGCTCTTACACATAAGCTGATTGGGTGTTCTTTGACGATATATTGGCACCGATGATTTGTGCTTTTCAAGACGATATCTCAGGGAAAGGAGCAAGATTCACCACTAGGGGAGTCCGTGGACATGAGCGAGCAAGATCTCCCAGCTGTCAGAGGCCACGTCCCGTACAGAGTATGGGTTGTACAAGGCCTGTACTTCCTGGAGATAGCAGCATCTTATGGTCTCAGCCAGGTCCTCCGTGTCTCTCCATGTGTATGACGTTGGCATATGGCATCAAGCTAACAGAACTCCCATAGAAAATTACCTTCAGCTTTTTCCGGATGACCCTGTTCGCCCAGGAGCTCTTGGTTTAGGGGAGGCAAGAGCAGTGTTGATAATATATATTTGGTTCATATACAGCTACAGCACACCTCTTGTAGGGGGACTGGTGGCAGACTGTTGGCTGGGCCGTCGTAAAACGATCCAGGTTGGATTCCTGTACGTTCATTAGCGATCTTGCTCAGCTTTTAGAAAGAAACTATTGGTTCAGAATTTATATATTAGGGCTAGGTATCATCACTGGTACGGCTTTCTCGCAGCGGATTTACGGCACAGGCGGCCTTCCTGGCTTCATAGTTGGCATGTTTCTTGTCGGCGCTGGTACCGGAACTGTGAAACCCAACATAACAGTATTCTTGAGTAAGCGTTGGGAGCTCGATGATTTGATCTTGACTAAGTGCTGATCATCAACAGTTGACCAGTTCCCTGAAGAGGAACCGAAGGTCGTGGTTTTGAAGAACGGGAAATCAGCGGTGGTGAGCCGTGAACTTACAATTCGGTTTATATGGAACTCCAATTACTGGTATGTCTTATCTTGAGCTTGCCGCGCCGGGGACTTGCCAATTGATGACAGAACAGGATGATCAACGTCGGAGGTTTGTGCGGTATCATAACAACTAACGTAGAAAAGTATGCCGGATTTGGGTTTACCTTTCTAATTTGCCTTTGCTTGATTGTCGCATCTGCAGCAATCTTCCAAGCTGGATATATGAAATTCGGTGAGCGATCGTTGCGTTCTGACAATCATAGTGAGTCCGACGCTGACCAATTCTTAGAAACGGCACCACCGTCTGGAAACGCCATCGCGAATTTGTTCAACGCATTGCGTCGCCGCCGAGACCCAGGCCATCGCAACCCAGATCAGACAGAAGTTGTAAGACAACCGGCTGCTCAACAAGATGACTCTGCAACTCCAAATAAAGACGAGGCTATAATAGCTGAAGCAAAGTCCGCACTCCGAGCTTGTTTAGTCTTGTAAGATATTCCTAAAATAAGAACAGCACATGAATAACAACTACTTACGCCAAGCAGCCTTCCTTTCCCAGCTCTAATGCTCTCCATAAATTCATGGACAGTACCCTCATAGCGCAAGCAGGCACGATGCAAACTCACGGCCTCCCGAACGATATCATGTATAATCTGAATCCAATCTCAGTCATGGTCTTCTTGCCCTTCTTTCAAAGCTGGATTTATCCCACGCTAGCCAAGAGAAAAATCAATTTCTCGGCCGAGCACCGCATCGGCGTGGGCCTTTTCTGTGCCGCGCTTGCAATTGGATATACCACAGGGATTCAACACCTCATATACATAACTGGTCCATGTTTCAGCCATCCAAGGAAGTGCCTTGCTGGGAACATGCCTAACGATGTGACCGTTGGACTTCAAACACCGCCTTACGTATTTCTCGGGTGGGCAGAAATCCTTGCGATCGTATCAGGTACCGAACTTGCTTATTCGCGGGCTCCAGCAAATATGAAGTCGATAGTTCAGGCTCTTTTCAACCTTTTCAGTGCCTTGGGCTCGGTTTTGGGTGTCGGTGTGTCGTTTGCCGCCTATGATCCCAACATGGTCATTGTATATGGATCAATAACCGGGCTATTACTTTTTGTCACTTTTGCGTTCGAATTGGCCTATTTACTCAGAGGTAAAGCCTCCAGCTGAACGGTAAAATCTGTGGTCTTATGGAAATACATATTTAAGAACCTATCGCAAATAATTCTGGCGTTAGTGTATGATTGAGAATTGTGATCGGGGTGTAGTACACATTGAGCAGGGAAAGCAGAAAGGTTTTGGTAGAATAAGAGTTGAAATTGTATGCAAGTTTATATACACGCAAAAAGACAATAGAAACGGCCAGTTGGTATTCTAGTACTTTAGTGATCACACAGTGTCAGGGTACGGCTAGGCCGAAGGCAATAGTACAGAGTGATGGGGAGTAACGGGCGTCCCTCCTACGTAGCACCGGGTGGTCACTGGCGGTCTCAGGTAGGGGTGCCCACGGTGATGCATTGATCTCTGCTCCTTCCCTATCCTACTTCGAGATGGTCCTTATATAGATAGCTAGGCCGCCGCTTGGACCCGGCATAACAGCAGGGTCGGCGATGCCAAGGATCTTGACTCTCGTCATCCCAAAGCTTCACATAGATTGTAATCATGACTCGGGAGTCTTTTGTCCGAAACACCCCTCCGGCGCCCCACCGGTGTCTTGCGTTCAGTGTCCTGACACCCACTGGTGCCTATGGCATTCTGTTCTCTGACACACAGGTCCTTGGCGTGTCTTGCATCTTGTCTAAAGGGACCTGATCTGCCAGTCGCCCAACTTCTCCTTACTTGCCCACTATAATCTGTTTCTCTAGCCTTGTGAAATTTGGAGTTACAGGAATTTCTTAGAATTATGAATTGTTGAAGAACTACAAGTCATAAATCTTATTGATTTTATAACTCTGTATCTGACATAGCTTTGTTCCTATCATTGTCTACGTACATGTTATTTACTGGATTTGGATGCTAGATGTTAATATTATTTATTTCCCGTAACTAAGAAGAAAATGTTCTAACCCTGGCCAAGTTTTGCCAAGGGAAGCTTAACCAAACTAGGTATAATGCACAGTATCAGATCTTTCTGGTGTTGCATATGCCCCACATATGCTAATTCTAAAAGAGATAGATCTATGTGTTTTGCATATAGAGTGTTCCGAAATCGCTTGATCAGTGTAGACCTTTAATTAGATAGCTATCACAGAAGAATTTCATAACTTCTTGTTTTCCTAAAATTCATACACCTCATGGCGGACGAAACTGATTATGAACATGAGAGCGCACTCAGCACGGATAAAACATATGCAGAGCATACGCAAAACATCAGCGATAACGAGAAGTTAATTCTCTGGCTTAATGGCGTAAGATAACTAACTAAATATCAGCGTCGTTGATACTAAATATACACTAGGTTACACAGGATGAAGATACACAGCAAGGCCTATATAGCTCTCAATGGGATATTCCATCGGAAGCTATCCCATATATGGGGTTTTCTCCTGTAAGTAGCCCTCAGCATATCAGGTGCATATACTGAACATATCCTCAGGAGATGATCGAAAACTTTGGACTAATAATCAGTTCCAATGGGCGCCAAAGGGTTCAAGTTCACCAAATCGAATATTATTATATCTTACCAGAGTATACTCATACACGCTCAACTGGAATTGCAACCTTTGTTCATGTAGCAAAGCCGTTATTACCAGACAATCCAACACCACAAGAGATAAGCGCTGCTTTTACGAAGATCAAAACCCAAGTAAGGCATATACTAACCGTATACATATAACATACTAATCATATACTAATTTGATATAGATTGAGTTCAGTTTAGGGAACGGTAATGGAAATGGTCGCTATAATATAACATCGTTGAAATTCCTCCAGTAAGTGCAGGGCGTATGGGCGACATATGGGCAGCATATGTACAACTTAGGCTAACCTATGGTTAGTTCTAATCGGAAGCTAAATCAAGCTTGGCATATGCCATACAAATGTAGTGATATCCGGGTCTGTGGACATGTGCACCCGAAGGTCACTTCATATACAGAGGAGTATAATCGTGTAGATGTTTCCCAAATCCGAAATATTGTTCGGGAGCTCCCAAAGCCTACACTTAGTAGTATACAGCAGATGCTTAAAGAGGCTATTGAAAAGTAAGTAAGCATGCTTCAGATTAACATATGCTTCATCTATACTAAGTTTGATTATAGTCAATATAACGCATTTTTGCAATTATGGCAGGCAGAGGGTACAGCTCCATGCCAGCCTTTTAAAAAGGACCGGTATCCTCGCTGCTGTAAAGGCCAAAGATTAACTGTATTTTACCGGAACAGGGTATGTTTATAGTAAGCATATGCCTAATTCTATTCTAACTAGATCAATCTCTAGATCCCCTTTATTGGGTGCCCGAAGAATTCTGACGGTGAACCTTGGCATACCGCATGGTCATTACCTTCGTATAAGTCCAGTATTGATATCGCATATCTCAGAGCCTTATGCGAGAGTTGTATTACCGGTGAAAAAGATCAGTGTGTATGGATTGGGAGACCAGAGCAGAAGCGGCAATACTATGGTACTTGAACATATGTTTAGTTTATGTGTAATATCTGCTAATAATAAATATAGGATTTCATCACCGCCGGGGACCTAAAGAGACATGGGTTACGTCGTGCACATGCCGGATTGATATGTATATTCCCCAGAATATGTACCGATTGTGACGACTGACACATGGACGATAAGCAGGGACATCCTGACATGGCCTGCCCTGATCTGGACGAGCGCGTTCCCCTTATAATAGGAGAACGGCCAGACATACTTGTAACCCTTTCCTTCTCTTTCTTCCCTAGTTTAGTATTCAACAATAGAGATGCACTGATATGCAACCTTGATTCGTACCTATGTGCCTCTGTCTCGTTACAACGCTCGGCTTTAACGAAAGCTCTTTTAACGGATAAAGGATGCGCAGAGGAGAAGGTAATATATTGGTGCTTATTTAAAGCTTTCTCGAAGACTTTTGTAACCATTTTCCCGTTAGGGTTAGGGTTAGGGTTAGGGTTAGGGTTAGGGTTAGGGTTAGGGTTAGGGTTAGGGTTAGGGTTAGGGTTAGGGTTAGGGTTAGGGTTAGGGTTAGGGTTAGGGTTAGGGT